>NC_040032.1:10831338-11139519 GCF_000972845.2 Larimichthys crocea
GGAATGAAATTCAACCGACTGACTGACCCCACCGTTAATGAACGCCACGCCACGGGCACTTTGCTCACCAAGTTGTCCAGTTCTGGATCTTCGCTGAAGAAGGGCTTGTGTTCTCGCTCCTGCTGGTGCACGAAGTTTTCGATGTCCACATCAAAGCTGGCAGACGTGATGCATTCAGAACCCTGTGTGGCCTGCTCACATTTCTCAAACAACAACGCCAGCAGGGGGAACAGTGGATGTCTGAGGAGAAAGAGAAAGAGAGAGAGAGAAGGGCGGTATGTGTCAGTTGGTATAGACGTTATCTTTTATTTATGAGACTTTGATTTCAATTCATATCTTTATTATTGATTGTGTCAAGCCAGAACTGTAGATGTGAAAATCCTCATTTCAATTCACTGTTACGATTACAAAAGTAATTAATGCATCATAGAAGTTTTTATCTGCTACAATTTATTCATCTTGCGGACCCAGAATACTACTACTGCATTTATAGTGGACAGCTTAACCTAAACACTCTAATCTCATATATAATATAACCAATTCATGCAGAACTATGACCTCAATTCACAGTTTACCCCCTACTCCTGACCAGGACCTCCGTATTTAGGTTTTCTATAGTAAGATCAGTCTTTGGTCCTCATGAGGATCACTGGTCCTGACAAGGTTAGTTGTTTATATCAGAAAAGGTCCCCAATGTGTAACAACAACAAACACATTCACACAGTAGAGCACAAGACCAGTTAACCAACACGCTATGTATGCACCATTATGCTGCAATACTGTTGATTATTTTAGTATAATAAACCACATTTTCATGCATATTAATGACCAGTATGTATATTTTTTTTAAACAGAAACTATACCTTAATCATGTGAATAAAACATCACCTCCCACTAATCATAAAAGAACATAATAAACATGTTGATGCAGCCACACTTGAAATCACGTGGCAAAACGCAATGAAGTTCAAGTTCAACTGGCTTTGTCTGGACTTCTGCGAAGAGAGTTCATGGATCAGGTCATCATTGTCCAAGAGAGGTTCATATTAAACGGCCATGGGAGAAAACTCATGGACATAATACAAGCTCCACTCCAAAATTCTTCCCCCATCCCTCGCTGTACTGTTAATAGCGTGGCAGCTCCATGACATTCCCTAAAGGACATGCTGAACATACGGACAAGGTTCAGCTGGAGATCAAAAAAAGATCTTTAAGTGGATAGGACATGGTCCAGTGACAGCGCTTGGCTTCGCAGTGTCACCTACATTGTTACCATCTGCCTTTTACAGGCAATGTCACTCACATAAGATCCCCCAGATACGCTGTGCAATGGTCCATACTGCACTGCTGTATGCAGTATGCCAAATTGTTGAGTATTTCCACTTGGAAGAAAGCTGCCTGCCTAATGGCTACGGTGACAGAATACTACAGCGCAGTGAAATCTGAGAGGAGGAAGAACGGGAGAGTCGTGGAGAATAAAAAGTTTCGGTTCAGATGAAGGTTTTCGCCCCAAAGAGCTACATTTGATGTTGGTGTTCTGTGGTCTCCCCGTGTTCTTATCCAGCCCAGACTCTGGGCTCTGCCTGTTCCATACTGTCACACACTGTCCTTTGTGTTACCTCTGACTTAAAGAAAACCCAAGGGAATTTTCAAAATATGTCCCTGTCACATTCATTATGATAAGGTCTCTTGACAGTATGTTACATAAGTCCTGTAAGCTGCTTACTAGCAGCATATTTTATTATACCCACATCCAGTGGCTTTAGCTGTATGGGCTATACAAGAAGACTTCAAGGAATGAAGCCAAATTTATTAGCAATTAATTGTTGTTATAGTCATTTCACGACTTCAAATCCAAGAGACTGCCATTCAAACACTGCTCAGAGTTTCAAGGCGTACAATTGTGTCTTCATATTATTTAAAGCACCAAACATTTCCCACTCTAATTCTGGGTTACTTGAAAGCCCCTTCATGTAGAATTTTGATGTGATTGTAGCATCTTTCCAATTTATCTGATTGCACGATGTTTTCACTTATGTAAAAAATCCATAACACAGTGAAAACGGGTGCAGTGGATGCGTTGCCAGCTCAGTGGGGAGGAGTGTTGTTTGTACTACTTTTAGCATGTACTAGTACAAACTGAAATCGCTGGTTAAAAAATGTACCCAGCGTGTGGTGTGTTTGGTTGTTTTGGCTCAGGTTTGGTGATATTTTTAGATCACTGCGAGGTCACTGGGTTACAACTCCCCCTATGTTTTTTAACCACTGTGAGGTGCTAGTGTCAATTTTTAAAAAATCTGCAGATTTGATCTGTGGAGTAAAACTTCTGGCTACTGAAATTTAAGATGCAAACTGAACTTTCTTTTTTTTTGATGATTTACTTTTCGCCTCTGAAAGATTGCACCTCTAAAAAGTGCTTTCACACCTAACCCCTCTTTGATTTGGTCCAAATGAACTCCTCAGTTTTACTGAGAGTCTGAGACTCAACGCTCAGTTTGTTTCGGCTAGTGTGAAAGCTGTCAATCAAACTCTGGTACGGACGAAACTCAGTGTGCGTCCAAGCAGACCCTGATGTGGTTTTGTCTGTGGTGTGAAAACAAAGCCACAGGACATAAATACTAAACTATTAAATACATCTACTAAATGCCTCCTGCCAAGGAAGCAATGCAAAGATCGCTGATATGTTTGTCACTATCGCAATATTACCAGATAAGATACACTAAAGGTGTGTTGTCCTTCTCCATCTGTTTCATTAGCTCCCCAGTAAAAGAAATGAGCAACTATTTTATATCCCCTTGTTCTCTCTTCATACATCCAGTGCCGCCCTGTAAAATTACAATACAGGACACATTTTCTTTGTCCCTGTTTGTCACCATTTATGATATAGGAGGTCCAGTTGCAGTTTTGACTGTTAATTTTTACAACCGCTCATTTCTTGGTGCGCTCTTTTGCGACATCGGAGAAGATAAATAAACACAAAACTCAGCGAAGTGCTACTTGACGAGCTGTCAGTCAGAGGAATGTGACTTTGGTGTCAGATTCGTTGTTTGACCAGAACTAAAAAAAACAAAACAAAACAGATCGGTCTTTTTTCTCCTGCCTTGTGCGAACCAAATTAACCAAACTACAAAGTGTGGAAGCGGCACCGTTTTATATACCCGTCTGTTCTACATGGGTAGGTATTACATCTAGGCAGGTTTGGGTCACTTTCACACTTGTAGTTTAGCTCAAGGTTTGAATGTGCAAGTGTGGAGGAGGCTTTGAATCAAGACCAATCAACCCAGGATGAATAGAGGTTAAATAAATATATAGAATAAATGTATGTGGAATTGATTTTTGGACTTATTGGTAATATTTTATTTTATTTCACAGTGTCACTGTCGTGGGCATGCATGCATGCATGTGTGTGTGTGTGTGTATATTGCTGACATGGAGGCAGACTGGGTACCTGCTCAGGCTCTAACCCATGGCTCTCATTTGCAGCCTTTAATAGTCGTCTATATTATACTCTAATCTGCCTGATCCCAATTTAATGCCGCTCCCTCAGCCAGACGTGGCAGGAATACTAAACAGGAGGGTCACATGCAGAGTGGAGAGCCTCTGCCTTGTCTGTTTAATGTCTGCTCGTGGTGGCGGTGGCGGTGGAGAGGAATCTGGGTGGGGGGTGAAGGAGAGGGGGTGCTATAACTGAGAGCAAACAGGGTGACTCTCAACACTGCAGATGGTGTCTTAACAAGTTATTTACTCTCACATTCAGTCTTTGTTATTTGTGTTATTTTCATTGCAGAAAGTGGTTGATTCAGCCAATGGTGGGGGGGGTTATTTATCTGTTCTCTTATTTAAATGTCTATAAACAAGAGAGAATAAGACATGCCAGCCCACTACTGTCAACAAAATGATGCTTAGTTTGAGCCACGACTTGCTTTCTAAACATCGCACACAGTAACGCACACTAACACATCTATTCACAGATATCTGCTGTCAAGGAGATGTGGCACTGCAGGGCCCGAGGACCCAGGAGCATTGTGGGTAGAGCTAAAGAGTACACAACACCTTTATTGGCTGATAAATAGACAGACTACTGTGTGTGCACAAGCTCCAAACAAAACAAATACAGCAATTAAAGGTGATAATCCATACGATGTCAAAGAAAGAAAATGTCTCATTAAGAAAAACCAAAGATAAAGATCGAGTTGTTACATTTTCATTAGGCTTTGTTAGATTCATTATGACACACGGGGAGTGTTTGTGTGAGTGTGTAGCAGATTTCAAAATAAAATCTTGCTGCCATTTTGACAAAAGAGTTATTCAGAGTTATAAAATAATTTCTAGTTTTTCATGCCTCTAGGATCTCTCAGTAAAATTATTAAATAATGGTATTTGGTAATTGGTAATTTACTGTAATTCTTCGTGACATGTTCCTGATCTGAGATCTGAGAGTGAACCAAGTCAAACACCAATCTGAATTTGATCCTAATTGCAGATCGGTCTGCTAATGCACAGCGCCCTCTCCACTCCACTCATTACATTTTTGGGTTATTCACATGATGCGTCTTTAACTCAACAAATCGAGCCAATTTTTTTTACAGCTAACAAGACAGCTACCGAGTGAGCCTCCTCATTCATCAGCTCTTCTTTCTGTTGCTCTTATCCTTAAAGCATATCTTGTTTAATGGCGCTGAATCTAATTAGTACTCAGAAACAGTGAAGTGTGTTAAACTGGAAAATGTGTTTCTTCAACAGACTGAAATGTTACAGAAATCTTTGGACAACTTGTTTACGTACGATGATGATAACAACGGGATGTAAAAGCCTGATGCGGATGCATTTGCGTGTCTTCAACTCATGTCGGTTGATTTTTCCGAGATCAGCTCTAATGTCAGCGCTCTATGGGAATCGTAGGCTCTACCCTGTCATTGGCACTCTGCGGCTAACAGTCAGATTCGGAGTAAATGATGTAAAAGGCTAAAGCTATCAAGGCAATCAGGGTGTGCATGGGAAAACGTCCGTCCCTGACGACATACCAGTGCGCACAGTTGGACCTCGCCAACTTGGAGCGATGTAAAAACACTACCCTTCGGCGCTTTCTACGACCTTTACACAGGAAGTCAGGATTAAGGTAGATGGGGTGTGAAAAGGCATGCATTTTTATGAACGCGAACATAGCCGCATGTGGCTGCTTGTGTGTGTGTGTGTGTGTGTGTGGGTGAGTGCATGGTCACGCGATGTGTGTTTTCCAGTCTCCCACTACCTCTTGCAACCATCCTGAGTCCCCCCCAACCCCAACCCCCACTCCACCATTCCACGCCGGCTGCCAGAAGCGGCAGGTTCTATCTGCAGTGCGACGGAGTGGAGATTGCTGGCTGGGGGATCATTACAAGGACCATAAAAGAGCGATTTACAGGACGGCCAGTGAGTGGAGTCAGCACGGTCCCCACCCTCCAGCACTGCAACGTGCTGGGTCACCAACGAAAAGCCCAAAACGGAGAATCAGAGGCCAGCGGGGGGAACGTGATGACTTAAACATGAAGGTGAGGGACGTGGCAACACAAGTGACATCTGCTTCATGGTCGGCGAGTCAGGGGGTGGAGGGAGGACGTAAGGTGCCCGCTGATTTTGATGTTTGATTGTAGGCGACTTAAAAAGGTAAAACGTGACATGCTTTTGAGAAAAATTAAAGTTATTAAAATGAAAATTCCCCAAATGTCTGAATGAATACACCTTTTGGCACAAACTGTATCAAAGGCCAAGAATGAATTTTCAATCTCAACATTCAAGCCAACATGGCAAGACGCTCCCGATCAGGTCCAAAATGTTTAAGTGAGGTTTCTACATTAACGGACTTGTCTATCTCAATGTCAATCAACACGTTGTATCCCCGGTGCTTACGAACAGCATGAGCTCTAATGCTTGGTTGTAACTATTTTCTTATTTATTGTTATATAAGCAAAATGTGCACAACAAAGTCACGTCGTTTCTCGTTATTCTCGGGAGAAGAAGCTGTGAAGAGTTAGCTCTGGCTAACCTGTTTCTCTGCTGTTTGGTGCTATGTGTGAATTTAAATGCCACATATATTTAATTTGTCATAACTCTTTTCATCTAATATTTTAGACAGCTACATCAGTTTTCTCTGAAGAAATGTGAAACTATAGAATACGTTTATCTTTAAGAGGCTGAAAATGGAAGCTGGATAACAACACAGTGCTAAGTTTCAGGACACGGCTCAGAGAGGGAAGAATATCACCACGTGCAACTTCATCTGCTGCGGAAGATTGAATTTTTGCAATCCAAAGCTTCAGAGCAGTGACTAAATCTACCGGGCAACTAACTTTTCCAAGGTCGAGAATGAACCTCGGATCTCAACAGGAATTACTGGATTACAGGATTACTTTTAAATTTTTATAGTTCAGGTCAGGTTTTCTCCTGTCAAAGAGAAACGTTAAACCTGCAGATGCAGAGCTGTGCATGAAAACAAGCTCAAATCAAAGCAGCGCAGTCATCTATGGAACAAGTCATGTTTGCCTGCTTTCGCAATAATCTGGCAGGCCACCAAGGGGGTACAGAAAGAGGTGGGGGTGGGGGTTGAAGGTATGTGTTTACGTGTGTGTATGTGCGAGTTGGAGAGAGAGCGAGACCTCCACCTCACTCTCTCTCACCCCCTCTGCTCCCCACTGTTTGCCAGCCTAATCAGGCCTGCTGTACCCCCGTATATTAGAAGCCAGTTTGTGGTGGAGTCCTGCTGTGTTTGCTCCCGACAAGGCCCCAGTTTCCCCAGGCTACATGTCTGAAGCACACCCTGTGTAACCGTGTGTGTGTGTGTGTGTGTGTGTGTGTGTGTGTGTTAGGGGGTTGAGGTACACACAGATACATGTGGTGTGTGCACACGTGCACGTTCAAGAACTCCCGGCACTATCTGAATAAATCCTGTCTCCCTTTCACCACTTCTCAAACTCTCCTTTTCATTCTCATGTCTGTGGTTCTTGGGGTTTTGTTTCTCTCTGAGGCCTCCTGGACAAAAAAAAAACAAAAACTCCATCTACTCTTTGGTTTGTGCTACATCCCTCCCAACACCAACCATAACCAGCAGTTCAGGCTTAGTCCATAGGTGGAGTATAAAGTAGAGTACACTGTCCTCACTTTCCTGTCGGTCTGGTGGTGTAAACCCACCCTCAGGGCAACCCAGGGCAAAAACTGCAAGTCTGCATCCCTCAGGTATGTACAAGGTAATAACTGAAGGTAATAACATCAGGTAACTCAACAATTTCATCAACTCAGGTGGTGGCGGGACAGTAAGTAAATAGGACAACCGACTAATCAGTGCATGATGTTTTAGAGAGACACAATCATATATACACATCCTGCATCTAGCAGTAAGTCCTTTATTGGTGAAACAAAGAAATGCAGATAGAAATGTCAGTCTCCGGAGGGCGATACTTGACAGCTGTGAAGTGCAAATGATGCTCTATTCTTTTCTATGTTTGCTGTAGGCCACTCCTGTGACAAGAAAAAGATAACACGGATTACTAAGTCGCCCGAGTAAAAAACAAAAAGAGAGAAAAGAAAAAGAAAATTGTGGACTTCCTTTCTCATCCAGAGTCAAGCGGCGAGGAAACTCATAAAAACGGGTATCTGAAAGAAACAGCCAATAAAACGACTTGAGCTTTGACACAGTTTCCTGCATTTAGCGGCGGCTAAGCACCAAAACACACGCTGACCTGCTAAATGGAGGAGGCACGGCCTGCTTTAAGAGCGGCAGACAGCGAGCCTTTGCGCCGCTGGAAAAGCAGCACAGTGGTCGAGGATGCATTGATGCATTGTGTCAGTGAGGATAAACAGACTTTATGGTACATTACAGAGGCAGACAAACACAAGAGGCGAGCACAAAATGTGGAGAACGCCGTCCTTGGACTTGTCAAATTAAACGCGCTCCCTCCTGATGCGTACGACACGAGAGGTCCTCGAAATCTTCGCTTCTTTCATGCCATCAACAACAAGTGCGTATACAAGCAGAAACTCACCCGAGGCTTAAGACATTCCTGTATTTCTTGGGAGTTTGCTGACTGTCAGCATGACGGCATGCTAACCGTCCCACGAATACACACACACAAAACCTTAAATCCAGTCTCAATGCAAAATACTCAGGCTGACCAGCATGACAGAGGCTTTCAGCAAAGACCCACTATGGAGGGGAGTGAATGATAATATGCACCATACAGTGCTCTGCACTGCAACACTGGCATCTTTGTAAAACGATCCCACCACTGTCAAAACACAGAATAAAGCCAGTATTATTCCTCTTTTCTTTCACTTCCTGATGCAAATAAAAATCTGTTAGATATGATGAACAACTGTTTTTTTTAAAAAGCCAAGTAGAGTCCAATATGTTTGATGAATAGGTTCTTGTAAGAAATCCATCCGCAGAACAGATTGTGTCTTTCATACAAGACAATTAAGATAAGCGCTCTATTAAAGGAACAGTGTGCAGATGAAATGTAGTGCGTATACAGCAGATTTGTAATCCTGCCGTCTGAAAAACACACGTTGTTTCATTGCTCATCACTGATTCCTCCACATGTAAAGCGAGCGAGCAGTCAACTCAAACATACTCATGAAAGTATGACCTTAAAACAACGTGTTCTGGTAAACAAGCTTCATCTACCCGAGTTGTTCCGAAGCATAATAAGGACATTTGTGAAAGGCGTATTATGATGCGTCTTTCAATTAAGTGCATGTTTCCATCTTCCATCAGCCCCGCAAACACTACATCCGCAACCTGAAAAACAAAAGCCTTACCGGCTTCTTAATAAGATGCAGAGAATCCAGAAGGATCTTTATAGTAAATGCCACAACTCATTAGGCTAATTACCCTATCACACATTTACTCCGCTGCTAATAACAAAGCAGGCAGAGAGACAGAGCGAGAGAGAGAGAGAGAGGAAACCACACATCTCCTCATAAAGTTGGCATTCTAGCAATTAGTGAAAAGAAACATTAAAGCCCACACAGACTTCCTGAGCAAAATAATTAAAGAAAAATGGCAGAGATGTTGATTCTCCGTGCTTTTCTCTTTTCAAAGTCCACAGCCCCCATATGAGCGCTGCGTACAGGCAGGGACACTGGCAGATCAGGCTTCTATTAATATTAAGAGTGCTATTTGTGTCTTTTTGCATAATTTGACTCACTGTGGGAGACATGACTTGTGAAGTCAAATTTAATTGCGTTTATAACAAGGTAACAAGGTGCGTTTAGTCATTAGCTCCTTGCATGGGCAAAAAATAATTCCAAAAATTCTGTCGGTGCTCGACCTCCTCTGAATACCGAACAGCGAGGATTTCACTTAAGAGCTACAAATAATCATATTTTAACAGCACATGCTGGTGAATCCTCGGTTCTTGTTGCTCCCTGAGCTCAGTGCTTCCTCTGGCACTGTTGATCACAACATTTTAATTGGCCATCATACACATTTACAGACTCAGCTGACTCGATAGTCTCCGCAGCAGCATTTCGCCGGTAACTAACTCAAGTTCTGATCTCATTTTGTTCTCCACCTTTGCGCCCCTGTTGTGTCCCATTCAAACACCGATAATTTATCACTGCAGTTAACTAAATAACATGGACACTGCTAATCTTTAAAGGGGTTTTGTGGAAGTGCTAAAGCATCCCTTTAACATGAGCCTAACAATAATTCAAACTAGCGATGTTAAGCACTCTACATTTGAATGTGTCTTGCACAATGCAGAAATCTGTCTTTGTTAAAGTCTGTGTAAGATAAAGAAGTGTTCTGAGTTTGTCAGACCAAAGAACAAAGTGTTATTAACCACCCAACCGAATTTGAATGATTAAAAATATCGACAGGTTCATGAAATTAGGTGTCAAAATCAGGTAAAAACGAATTCTCAGCTCCAGGACTGTGGGGGTGTGTCCTCTGAGTGTGCTGAAGCCACGCCCACTCGTGCGAGCAGTCAATAAGCCATTTTGTAGTGACTGAAACGTGTCAGATGAGTTCAGAAAATGAACATGACTAACTTTGAAACACTCTGAGTGAGATGAATTCATCTCTATCTCTCTGCTCAGGGTGGCCTCAGCGTGTCATCGAGCCACCCTTTAAGGACCGCCCACAAAATCCTGGACTGAAAACTGAAAAACTGTTTGAACCTTTAACTCCACATTTCAGTAATATATCGTTCATAGTCTTTTCACGTGTTTTCAGCAACTATAAAACTGGAAGCAGGGGGTAAGAGCAAGCTCAGCTCGGTCCAACAACCTCAATGTGATGACAGGACAATCGTCATGCCCAGCTCGTTGTTCACCAAAAAGTTTAATCCCTACTACTTTTTTGTAGCACTGGTCACCCGGCAGCTAACGTAGTTTAAACTCTACATAAATGTATGTTCTGTTCTCTGCTGCTGCTGTTAACACCACATCATTTCTGTTAGACTAGCACATACTGAGGTTTGTGGAATACAAATATGTTACAGTCGAAAAGGCAAAGCCTTGGACTTAAAGCTGTTTTTGAATTCAAGGGGTACTTGTTTAATTCAAATGAAATGGATTTTATATATTATGTATCTGTGCGCCTGTAAGTATTTATCTTGAAGGTATATTAAACTTCATCCTGGCACCATGTACTGAATGACTGAAATAGCCTGGCACAGAATGAGGCGCAGCTTCTATTCCTCCCTTCACACGGGGACATTTATTATTAGATGATGATACAAGGTCATGTTTATTCCTATTTACAAGAGCCTTGAATTTAGTTGGTTGTCTGCAGCCGATTTATAAAAACATCATGTAAAAGTTTTGATGCAAACTTTCAGTAAGTTAGAAAATGTTTTGGCCAGATTTGGCTCATTTGCATTTTGTGTACCAGTTACATAAATGAGATATTTAATCAGCCAGCTTCACCACTTGAGCCAGGTTAGCTGAATCTAGCTCCATACTTGAAGGTTATATATAAAACATTAATACAGCAGCACAAAACCTGTCAGCAGTCTCACAGAGTATGTGACACCCCCACTTTAGTACACAGCACACCCCGAGAGATGACTTCCGACTTGGACCTCTCTGTGCGTTCTTAACAAACCAGCCTGGCCGCATGTGCAGGTTTGAGTTCATTTGTATGCACTCGTGCACTCATCATCTAAATCTGGGCGAGTTTTATTTGGTTTCTGTCCACTTTGAATGAAGTTATGATGTTACGATGCTCTCTGAGATAAAATTACTACTTTTGTCTATGAAGCCTGGTGGTGAGCAATAATGACATAATGGCTGTTTCTGGTTATTTCCATAATGTTCTCAGACACTTGGAATAACAATCTGAGCCTGCCAGTGGCAAAAAGAAGCACTTTTAGTGGACGCACTTTGACGGGCACATTGGTCCCCAAGGATGAGCTACACTGCAGCCAAAACTGAACAAATATTTCCAGACCTAACTCGGTAAACCAAGAATTTATTTTGACCAAATCAGCACTGGTGTTGGAACAATGGAGAAGTCTGGTGAGCCATAGCTTTGCTCTGAGTGCGACATCTAGTAGCAGTGAATTTCGTGTATATAACCTATAACACATAGACAAAGGTGATATGTTTTCACATCTTACTGCCACTGCACTGTCCTCCTGTTTAAAACAGTTTTACATTCATTAACACATCCAACGATGGATGTACAAATCCCAGCTCTTATAGAGGCACTCCAATCAAGCAGCTAATGAAGTCAATGAGCATTATTAACATTAATGTATTCTCTATAGAAGACAACAATAATGATTAAGGTCTGTATCCTAACTACAGACTGTTGTTTTTAGCTGATACTCTGAGCTTCTTCTGTGCCTGCTTTCCTGTGTATGTGGTTTAGGCAAGGAAGTGGAGACCCAAAAAAAAACACACAAAAACACGTGGGGGCTGATTTGGACTGTGGCTACACCAACCACCTCCACCAACCACCACCGCCACCACCAGCACCCGGAGCTGCTCCAAACGTGGCTGCTCACATCAAAGGCAGCCTTGTATCTCAGAGGAGCTGCTGAGGACTTTACAGCAGCCCGCCTCAGGCCTGATCGCGGGAGCTCGCACCTCCTCAGACAGCAGCGGTGGATACCCGCCGGTGGGACCCGAGGAGCCGGGACAGGCGGCCCGACATAGTCTGCAGTGTCATCGTTACTGGTCGGGCTGAGCCAGACGGTGCAGGGTAGCTTGTGTCTCATTCCGCTGATCACCGGGCTCGATTAAAAATGTCTGTATTTTAAATAATTTACTTCATAAATAGATAATACAAGCTCATTATAAGGGTGCATCAATATTCTAGTGATAAGCTGAGAGTTTTGGGTTTCACCCAGCAGTGATTTTCTTTCTTATTTTCTACACCTAACAAGGTGGTGCCTTCGAGGGCTTCTACACGGTAAATAAAAGAATACAATTTGGAACAAATGTCTGCAGGTTGTAAACATCCTAAAATATAGGTTAAAAAAAAAACACACTAATATACGGTTCACTGCAAAAAAAGCCAGCTTACAGGAAGTGAAAAAATGACATGTCATAGATATATTCATTCTGACACATGCTGAAGTCTCTTGTATGTTTCATTTCTATATTTAGACTTTGTCTGGACCAAGGCAAATTAGTAGTTTAAACCCAGAATGAGGTCTCTACCACTTGAAGAGTGATGCTTACCTTTGAAATTGACTGTTGGCGTGAAAGAGAAATAAATTATGTTTTACAATTTAATTCTGGAACCTTACACAAACCAACTGTTTTTTTTTTTCAATTATTATTATTTAAATGAATAAAAAACGTTTACTGCAGGTGCTCTTTGGTTTATCAATGACATGAAGTGAAAAACTGAAGTAGGCACCCTTCAAGTACAATTTTCAAGGGTTTTTATATCATGTAAAAAAAAAAAAACAACACTGGTGAGCGTAGATGGCAAGCGGCAAATTGAGTCAATTTAGTTCAATTTCATAAAGCTAGAATGGCGCCGGAGAGAAAATGTCATAATTATTTCAAAGGAAGAACAAGAGAAGGGGAAATTCAAGCACGGAAGGGTCCACATTGTCAAAACTACTTTGACTAATAGGTTGGTCAGTGCTCTACGTTAAGTGTGATGACTCAGGCAAATATTTTGGAGTCCAGATTTGTGCACGCGTTCAGCCAAGATAGAGGTAGAAACCCTCCAATGATACATGAACCTCTCACGGGAGTTTGAACCTACCTGTAAACGGCCCTCTTGTCAGACTCAAGCTGGGCCTGGGGGTCAAGGGTCACACTGACAGAGGTATTTCCTGCTGCAGAGGCTGCTGGGATATGGACCTGTGGGGTCTTGGTGTTCTGTTGACTGGTGCCCGTCATCTGGGGGCACAAAAAAAACCAACGAGAAACAGTTGAGCTGTAGAGTTACCACAAGCATGTCTAAGAAAAGTTTGAAACATAAATCCAAGAAACAAATCAAGGCAGAAAATGTGTTTGAGTTTTTAGTATTTATGTCAAACAAACCGACTCATAATTAGCTTTTGCATGGTTGTGGCTTGTTTGATTGCTACCAGAAAACCAATCATTCACTTTAATCTGCTCCCCAAACTACTGACAATCGGGCCAAATCTGGATACCACACGACCAAAATAACAGCTTTATCAACGATGTTAAATCCTTTGGAATCCTTGGTCTTCTCGTAACGAACACGCAGCTGCTCGTGAGGTCTGAAGTAAAAAATTTTAATCACTTTTCAAAAGCGATAAGGTGCAACATGCATCTTACGCCGACAGACTACAAATGAGGATGTAGCTGGAATGAATCATTGTCGCTTGACAGGTCAGCAGCCTTGTAATGAAGCTGTTAAGCAAAATGAATGGGGTAGGATAGATTCAGTAATTGAACGAGGCATGCTCACATCATTTAAAGATTCCTGTTAAATGATGAATATTCAGTTACTATTTAGCAACTGAGCGGTGTGTTTACGACTGGCCATACACCTGGACCATCCATACTCCCTTCCCATTGAAGAACCACGTCACCAATGATGGTTCAACATGGACTCATTAGAGAATAACTTCTCTTTATGCTATTTGTGCTGCAGGGTGGGCAGGAGAGTGACACGCTTTACGAACACAATCTGTTGTCTTCTCCATCCTTTAGCCCACTTTCCTCTCTCAGTCGTTCTCTCTGAGGAAATGAGTCTAACAACCCCCACCTCACCCCCACCCTGAGTCGGAGTGGGATGGGAGGAAGCTTCAAGTCTTAATCCCAGCACCAAATGGGAAATAAATTAGCTTCTTCACACTTAACTAGCTCTCATTTGCATTTGCCGAGCGTGCAGACTTGCAGCTCGGGAGCTCTCCCCTGGCACTAATCCTCTGGGCGAAAGCAGACAGAGGTGGTGTGGACAAGGAGGAGGGTTATAGGCGGTCGGATGAACCTGCTCTGCTCTCGACTCCGCAGGACGGTCTACGGTGTTAGAGAACGCCCCGAGTCCAGCCACAGTATAGGCAACATTAATTACGCTGACCTGTCAGTGGCATCATGTGATGTGTTGAACACCGCCGGCTGGTTCTTGACCTCTTATTCTAGACTTTAACAAGCATGTATCACACTTACACTCGTGTTTTAATTATAAAATGTAAGTTGATCTCACAAAGAGAAGTAAAAAAGGTCATTTATGAAGAGAAAAAGAGTTACACTTATATACACTTACTATTTTTATCATTACACATGAGCCAGTGTCAACAAAGGTTTACTTTAAGTTGATTTGTTTGTCACTGTAATATTCCTACCATACTCTTGCCAGTTACTTTAAAATGCAATATGTTATCTGTCATAAAAATCTTTTTTTTTGATAATTTACTTGATATTTTAATTTAATTTAAAGGTGAGGTCATTAAATCACTTAAAAAACTGTTTGAGGTTAGCATTAAATAATTATGCCTAAAGTTCTGGGGAAAGAAAACTCCATAGTCATTATTTATTAAGGGTTTAATACTCTAATGTGCTAATTTGCTTAAAACTAATGAACCATCATGAGATAATGATGCAAACTTTCTTTCAAGTTCTGACTGGTGCACAGAAATATGACATCACCTTCCTAAGAAGAGTGCAGGTAAGAAATACAAAAATGTATCCGAACATTTCAAAACTGAGACCCCATCATTCCGTCTTAAGGTGCTACCGTGTGTGAGTTAAATCCTGATAAAACCTCAGACCTGTTGGCTCTCCTGGTACGATGGTGGAGGAACGCTCTGGGTGGCCATCATTGTCACTGCAGGTGCTGGGGACACATGTTGCATCATGGGATAGCTTCACATTGAGACTGGAGAAAAAAAAAACACAAAAAAAGAGAGGACACATAAATCCAGTGCAAGCTGTGATTGTAAATTCTCTTACAGCAGCAGCCACCAGGTGCTGCTATGATTAAATAAGAGGAGATGAGATTCTCACGCAGCGTCTCGCTCTTCCCTTTTCAAACTTCTCTATCCACCATCTCCATTTACTCTCTTATTGTTTTGTCTGTCTCTGCTCGTCTCTCATGTATAGCATAGAGCGGACAGAAGAGACAGGATGATGTATTAATACTGAGCCATCGAACAATGCGACCGCACAGAAAGAAAACAAAGCAGACTCAATCATGGAAGCCTTTACAGAAATACTTTACATACCAGCAGGTTCATAATGACACCGCAAACAAACCCGACTACTTGTTTACCAATTACAGACAGCTATGCTTGTTTACTAATTACAGTACAGCTGGATTTAAAGCAACGCATCATCGTGGAGTCACCTTGGTTGTCGAGGATGTGTTGGCTGCTGGTGTTGTTGTTGCACTATTACCAAGCCAATCAAGAGGGCTAATTAGGGCTCTTGTCGGTGGGCTAATTGCTATTGGCCGGGACCCCACAGGGCTGAGGGCTGTACCCTGTAGAACACTGCTGTAACCATCGACCCCACCCCCACTAAAGGAGCTAATTGGTTCAGGGTTCCATTACACATACAAACACACACACACACACACACATCCAGACCCCCTACCATCACCCCCAACTTACTATAGGCAAGCACAGCAGGTGCTCCATCCTGAAGCTACATATAACCTATGTGTATACGCTGCATGAAAATGTCCTCTAAATTAACAGTTTGACCTGAGGCGGAGTTTTGATGAATGTGGGGGTAAACTTTATTAAACCTTTTTATTTATCAAACCGCACCGCTTTAAACAATTATGACACACATCTAATCTCACAAATCAATGTATCAAATGTAACATGACGTTCGGTTTGTTTGTTTTAAACACTGATGTGGACTGTCAAATGAACAATTCTTCAAAGACTCGTTGGATACCTTGAGCCACTATCCGCCTAATGCCACATACAACCTTGTGTGGTCATGAAAGGCCGGCAGCAATTACAGTGGACCGGTGTGTGCACTTGAGCTGAATGGTACTGACCTGGAGAAAAGAACCACTTGATTATAAGCTAGTGAAATGAAACTGGAACATCTGAGCAGAAATCTCTGCATCGGTTGCGACGTCCGTTCAGAGCTGACGCCTCAGGAAATATAAATGTGCAGTAAATCCACCTGACCAGTAAAGCTGAGGATCTGCAGTATGGTGGCTCTGAGTTGTGAGGTTATGACCTAATGAAAATGTAATAATCATTTTTTAAAGGACGCCCTGTAGGAATATTAGATATACTCTAAGGATATATCATATAAAATGTAAACATACCATAAAGTATATGGGCTCTCTATACATGTATACCATACAGACAGTGAGTAGGAATATTAGAGGAACATTAATGAGTTTGTGTATTTAATTCTGGTGAGCATTAACACTACTGCACTCTAAAACTCCGACTGTTTGCCCCTCTTGTAGTCTCACACATCTGTGCATTGAGCCCTGCACTCTACCTTGGCTAGCTTTCAGGTTCTTGGTGCCACACAGGAAGTGATGCGAACATATCATCCCCCCTGCTCTTCAGGAATCAGGAAAATACATGACAGACTTTTCCCCACCAGCGAGCTCATACCCCACTGAGACCCAGAGCCTGGCAGTGTCTCTGAGTGGAAAAGTCAGAGGCAAGACAATTGGCTGAGACCCTTCTTGTTTTGTTTTGAGTGGCATCCGAAATCCACCACCACCACCAACACCACCACCACCACCACCACTGCTGCTGCTGCCAATATTTTGATGTTAAATGCTGGTTTAGTTCCATTGATGAGTTCTAATTTGGGGGTTTTAGCTGCAAATCTGCATGTTCTATCGTGTCATACTGTGCTTGTGTTTGCTGTGTATGCATGAATCTGTGCGCGGCATTATATGAGCATGACTGTTTGCACTGCGTGTGTTCACACTTGTTTGTGTGCCATGCGCATGTCTCTGTGAGTCACTTTGTGTACTGATTGCGTCTTCTGGTTTTCTGTTCTCATTCCAACTGGTATCAGCTGAAAGGCATCTTCGCCGTTATCAGTCCTCATTTTAATTGCAAATGCAGTGAGCGTGTTAGTGATTAAATGGAAAATTGCACATTAATTGATGAGACTGAAGATAAAGCAATTCCAATTACTGCACAGTATTTTAGGCGGCCTCTCAAGTTTCGCCATCCCTCGAAGGAACGAGCCACCAAACGCCAAATTCAAGCAGGCAATCGTGCATCCATAAATATACACACACAGGCAGACATAATATGCGCACAAACACATACCGTGGTTAGTGAAGCGTGAATGTACATACAAGAATGCTGCAAAAACACCAACAAACAAGACATTTAATTTCAAAAACTTTAAGTACAAAGGACAAATGACAGGACAAATGACATGTTTGTTCCTCAACAAAAGCCTTTGAATTATTACAGAGTTCATAATGCATATCAATTGAAAAGTGCCTGTAGTCACAATCAAAATTCAAAAGCAAGCATAAAATGGAAAATGAGAAGTAGGCATAAAATTATTCCAACAAACATCAAAGGGTTTCGTGAATTTGGATTGGAGGCAGTCGTACTCTTTCATCGGGTTTCGTGCAGTAAGAAACGCTTCTATTCAGCATTCAATTTTCCGACAATTCTCAGGCTCAGAATGGGTCTGTGCCGTATTGATGTAAGGTTAGTCAGTGGCATAGCTGCAGTTTCACCCCGTTTACCACCAGCATTGAAATGAAAATCCATATCTGGTCACATATGATGTGATCACTGCCTCTGGCCGTCACACTTCAAGCATGTCCAAAGCTTTTTTCCCTCATACGGTTTGGTTTAAAGGTAAATTTAATGTGCAGTGTTGAACTTTCTATTAAATATGGAACGGGAACGCTTCCTGCTGCAAACCAAGGTGAAAAAACAAGGGAATCAGGTCCTCCTCGTGATTTAAACACAGGAAACAATGGCATGTAGAAGATTTCTTACACTCCAGATTGTGACCTGGCACCTGGGTTTTGCACCAGTTCATTAAAAACAGGCTTGACAGAGATGCGACTGTCTCATGTTGAATTATTATCACTTCCCGAGGACTAACGAAGCAGTGAACAAAGGTGACGGGGCTGACAGAGGCTGACAGGTTGTAAAGCACATGGATTCATGCAGAAAACTGAAAATAGCCACCTTGGTGGGTTGTCTGCAAATGAACTGAGAGCACTTTGGAGCAAAACTCAACTCACTCTCCTAAAAAAACAAAGATTGGTTCAAAGATTGGCGATGATTAGAATGGAGTGCATATAAAAAAAACATTACTTTTGCAGATATTTGATAGTAAACTAAAGTATTAAGTATGTCCTGATGATAGACCAAAGTGTTGGACAGGACGAGACCAGCATTGCCATCCCTTGAGCCACACCAACATGCGAGGCTGATTTGGAACATGCTTTTGTGTTTGTTCATAATCAAATAGATTCTCACTTCACTGGACTCTCATTTGAGTACTGATCCAACAACTAGACCTTCAAATAATTAACGTATGTGCACGTTTATTTACTCCACTTAGTATTGATTAGCAACCAAGCTCTTCATCGGGCATGCAACACTCTCCATGCTGTTTTAAACAAACCAGTCTCAGAATCGCATGAGAGACGAGTCCATTTGCCTTCATTACCCGCAGAAATTCTTAGAAAAAAAAAAAATGAAATAATTTCACAAGGGCACTCTGAGAAAAATAACCCAATCCCCATGATGCCAATTGCTTAAAAACAACAGTGCAGAGGCTTGTCTGACTTAACTAGTGATCAATTGGATCCGCTTCTCGAATCCCGAAGCTTTCCATAAATAATATCTTGTGCATATTCATGAAAACACAGACAGCGTATCACAGTTTTACACTCAAGGCTAGATTCAAATCCGCCCTCAGATCGCATCGCTTTAACCCATTCTGATACCTGATCTGATATCACACATGAAGCAGGAAGCCGAATGAATGCTCTTTCTGTGGATGTAAGGAGCAGGCGAGCCGTCATTTGCACATCCTCCCCTAAAAAAAAAAAAAATCTCATTTAATCTTTCCTGTTTGAGTTTGTTGGTTAAGAGGTTGACCTGCAAATGCAATGAATAACATTTGGAAGTGGGTATGTCACCTTGGTCAGATATTATGCATCTTGATGCCATGCAAGAGAGGAAGATGAATAAATAAATCAGGTGTTTTTGAATATGAGTAGGATCTAATCATCGCCTTATTGTCAGGCCTGATTTACAATGCAAACACCAGGAGGCGAGGCCTTGATGGTGTTGAGTAAAATGGTGGAGGGAAGGGTGGAATGGTAATGAGACTGGGGCAGAGGAGGGGTGGGGAAAGGGGCTGTGTACACATTTGTGGTCGGACCCAACACAGAAATCGGAAAACACACAGATCAGAGCGCAAACACCCCCCACACACACAAGTGGGAATGGCCATGCATGCAAACATAGGCATGTATATTAATGCACAAATGCCAACATTAGACGCAGAAATAGCAAAGCTTCAACCAGTGTCATCCTGAGGGCAATATCACACACACTGCCTCTAACGCATAAGCACACATACATTCTCACACACACACACACACTCAAAGGCGCAAGTGCATATACAGCCGGAGGCGAAGATAGTCTCACCAGTGGTCTTAGGGCTACAAATCCCCCCCAGGCTAAAGCTCCACACACATACACATACTGCAGTCAGGACCCAGTCCACACTCCCAGACCACCTCATTAACCTGAGCCAGCAGCCCTCCCTCCACCCAGCCTCGCAACACCCTGCTCCTCGCCAGCCCACACTTACAATTCATGCTAGTATTATTTATTCATCCGCTCTTGTTGATTGAACTCATCCTCACCCACAAGACAGAGAAGGCATGGATTTGAAGCTTGGTGAAGGATGTTTTCAGCATTGTTGTGGACATTGTTAACTCCAAGTTCAGCAAGATCGCTGCAAAAGTGGCGAGGCGTGGTGGACCGAGTTAAGTTGGGATTTTTGGGAGGTTTTGCCTTCGGGGAGAGAAGTTGATTTGTGATTTTATATCTCTGCAGTGTTCTGGAAGTTCCTGAGTATTACTTTAATGCAAACATTGCAGCGAGGGGATACAGGATACAAGATGTTCTCTTTGTTGAAATAAAACACACAAAGGCAGAGCGTGTGTTCTGATTTAGATGTGAACCAAGTCACAAAGAGCAGACCGCAACTCACCCACAAACATTCAAAGACGAGAACTTGCACGAAATCATCTTAATGTTGCGATGCTTGCCGGCTTGTGGCTGACTTGGCTATCGAGCGGGCCGGAATTTATTAAATGATTGTAAGACACAAGTCGGCTATAAACAAGCTGGAATGTTCAGAATTTTTCTCTGGTCTCACAAGGTTAAATCTGCAAACTTCAGCTCGGAGGAAACTGAAAGATTCATGTGAAAGATTTTTTTTGAATTATTTTTTGAATAAAAATAAGTAAGTCACACATCATCATTGTCAACAGGATACTACTTTCATGGAGAACACTTGGCGTTTCTTCCTCCGCTCACTCACTGTGCTGACCTTACTCAAAGGCTTCCTCTGACTCGTCCTTATCAATTTCCAATGACATTTTACGCTCGAATTTAAATCTATAACCTTTCCAGTTTATTCTCTCATACAGAACTTCTTAATGAACGTCCTTCAGATATTCAAATATGCCCCACAGCCATAATGAAGACACAAGGATTTCCCTCGGGTATGACAGTTTGCAGGATTCATCGCTTTCTTTCGAACTGCTGACAATGGCATCAGTGCTCCAATCTGACTGCAATTCTTGTTTTCTTTGTATTTATGCAAATGTTTGTTGGGATATTACAGATTCCGGTTTGATTGTGCTCCTTCTTGCTTTAAAAAAAAAAAAAAAAATTGGATTAAAGTCTCAAGTAAAATGGATAGTGGCAAAACTACAGTACAGTGGTAATTTTTATTTTTTTGTAATTCCCCAAGGAGAGGCGGTTTGCATGCAAATAACCTTATTAGCATAGCTAAAAGCCCTTATTATAATGAGGTGAGCTTTTTTTTCTAAAGAGGCTAAACATATGAGACAAAACATGAAACGAATAGTCGGGCTGCAGGTAAATGATTGTACCATCTTTAATCATCTGTATCAAGAGGTACCTGAATTATAACCCTTTAAAAAAAAAAGTAAGAACAAAAACAAATAAAGTTTATATTCATGTTCTATTCACCTTCTTCAATTAAAATGCAAAGCACGTGTCAGAACATTGCCCAAAACCCCCAAAATGTTGGAACTAACTAACTAACAAGACAGACAGCTATGGTTTAATTTGAATTGTTTCCTTTTTTAAAGACTAAATATCGAGTTGAAATTATGACTAAGGTTTGTTTGAACAATTATGTTGACAGCAGCATTAGGCCTACAGTATGTACCAAGATGCACTACAGCACACGCATCGGCTTGAATAAGTAATCGGAGGTGAGTAAATGGAATATAGACGGCAGAACAACTACATGTGTATTAAATATACAACAATATTGGAACATTTCAACCAAATTATTAGATCTACGCATAGCAGATTCCAATTATATAGTTGATTACTATGTCACATGACTATCAATCAATGTTATCCTTAATTAGAACAGTTAAAGTTGCTGTAAAGTTAAATGCCAAAACATCTGAGTGAGCATCATTAATGTGAAACCAGCTTCTTATTGGCTCCAGCTCGAACATGCCAGCGTGGAGGTTTGTTTCCTCCCGGCAGGTTGCAGCACACTCCTCGGATGCTCCTACATAAAAAAATGATGATAAGAACACGGACATGCTCCACCACGTAGACGATGCACACACATGGCAAACATGACGCGTGGCGACCAAATGGTAGTCCGACCTGCCTCAGTGAACTTATTTTTGTTTCAGCTCTGTCGTGGATACATTTACACAAACTGGCGCTGCATCATTTCCTAAAACAAACACACACATGCTCATACAGGCACATGAACACACACAGACACACACACACACTCCTGGGAAGCGGGTGGGTGGGGTGGGAGGAGAGTGCCAACATTGCACTCCCCTCTACCAACAAAAATAGAACTGCAACAGCGTCTGCACGGTGCAAAAGACTCAGAGAACCAACGATGAGACGATGTCTGGTGGAACATGGATCACAAGCCGTAATTTAAGTGATATTCCATCGTTTTGTTGTTGTCATTAGATCCAACGACGAATATTTGTACAACCGTGTGTATTAAACATGATATATGTTCTGTCACTGCTGTCCTCAAACTATTAAAAACAATCAGTGAGCCACACTGTTGCACTTGGTGACATCTTACTGTCGTATTATGAACAGGGACCAAAGTATCTGAGGTGACACTTCTGTACAGACAAAATTTGAGGAGTCATATTATAATTGGTCACTCGACATTTAAAATGTCTCTTTGTCTTCATCTTCATCACTGTTATCATCTGCTCATGAATCTGATGGCTTCCTCTGCACGTCAACTTCTCTGAATCTGATATCGGCCACATTTAAAAACTGTGAACAGCCAAACAAAGGAGGATCACCAAAGTGATTACAATTAATGAACGTCTGAATGAATGTCTAACACTCGAGAAGATCACCAAAGTTTCACCGTGAAGCAAAGTAGTGGACAGAGCTCAAACTGAAACCAGAACCAATCACAGACATGGTAGAGGACTCAGGGAGTATTGTTGGATGGACTAAAACCTTCGTAGTTTTGGTCTTTTCATGAGTTTTGTTGGCAACAAGAAACATTTAAAACACTAGCAGCCAGTAAATATTAGGTTATATGAGACGACCTGGCATGTCACATTTGGGATGTACGGCTACGTTAATTATGTCCTAATTTAACAGTGTCACCTGCCCCTTTTTAATAAAATAAGACGTGATTATGAACACAGCTGAGAAGTGAACTGATGTTGTATCAGGCCTTCATGTTTCAGCATGAAATATGTACATGTACTGTATGCGTGTACGCCCACGGTGTGATCCATTCGGCTGTGTTCAGGCAACTTCAAGCGCAGCAGCTCAGGCATTTTGATGTTGAAAGGTGGCGCAGGGGCAAAAGTGTCTCGTCCTGCGGTCCACACACACACACACACACACACACACACACACACGCACACCATTTCCTCTGCTAAGCTGATAACCATCAGAACACTGAAGGTAGAAAAATTCAAGCTGAAATTGGAACGGCCGAGCTCATGGAGAGGAAATGTAATCTACAAGAGTTTCCCGCTGAATCCCCCCCTCCCCTGCTCTCCGCTCACCCCCGTCTCTTCAGTCCTCTTCCTCCTCTGTCATGTTGCTGGCACATACATTGTGCAGCTTATCTGCCAATGCATCTGCGAGTTTTTTTTTTTTTTTTTTTAAAAGGATACCTCCTTATCACAGCGAGCGAGTGCCATCCGTGTCACTTCAGAACAACTTTAGCTCCCGGTGGGGGCGACGTGACTGACAAGTAAAATGGCACAGGATGCAGGGCGGCTTATTTGGTTTAACATTTAACACCACGCAGACTAAATGATACAGTGCTGCTGTGTTTTCAAGCAAAGTGCTGACAACTCAAACTTTAAAAGCATTTGACCACAAAGTGATATGAGCATCTATAGTCTGCTACAGTCTGACTGTGGAGAACGAGCTTATCCACAAAGAGTGTGCCGTGTAAGCACTCCGTCTTCTAGTGCTTCTCCAACTAGTTTCTTTAGCCAGTTAAATGTACAATCACCAAAAAGACAACACTCGTCTTTTAAGTAAAAATCTATCGTCCATGCACACAAAAGGTTTTTTATTTCACTCAACTTTTGTGCACAAATTTGTTCAAATAAGCAGGTGTGGCATATCAAGATGCATGACATGACAGCAGGCATGAGCCGCCCAACTCTGACTGGCCCTGTGTAAAATAGCTATAGTTTAGTGTGATGTAGTGTTTGATATGCCACACATGGATGGCATCTTGGTAGAGAAGAAGTGCTCACTAACATGGAAGATGAACAAAACTCGAGAGAAATAAACCTTCTGTGTGCACAGAGGACGTCTTAGATCGCTTTAGATTTCTGTAACCCAATGCAATAACATAAATAAACGTGGACTATGAGATTTTCTGTCCCTGTGTCAGAGACGCAGCTTCGACTCTGTCATTGTTTTTGAGGCTGTAGTTTCACATGTTTCTATACGTTACAGCCACTTCTTAAAGGATAACACCTGTTTGTTTTGGGTTTTGTCTGTTTCTGTCCATATCACCCGGAGAACGACAATGCATTCATCACATACCAGTTCTTAGAGCGAGGATTCTGGAGTTTCTTTGAAAGATGGAGCCACATATATTCAGGTCTTCAGGCGAAGCTCAACACTGTCTCCTAGAAATTACATTCATGAAATATGTTTTTCTTGCTGGCTGGATTAAATTCAGCTGCGATGTTTTGTGAATAACAGAAAAATTGTGTTTTTGTAAAGTCGTGGAAGGCGGCTGGCGTTGCCAAGTGAGACCAAGATTTGCATCCTGAGTTTGTCATGATGGACTTTGGTGGTTCCAGTTAAATGTTAGTAAGGTTAACATGTTCCTTCTTCTGCTTTTTTTAACTTTTTAATTGTCCACAATATGTCCCTAACCCTGCTCTGAGTGCCGAAACATGACCATAAAAACACAAATCATGCATTTGTTGCAATAAATAGAAACTTTACTGGTAAAATAAACCTTTGTAAACCTGCAAGCCTTTGGTATAAACATAATTTGTCAACTCTTTCAACTGTCAACTAACTAAATCTCAGCTATGCTCTGAACTGAGTTGACTGTAAGCTCATACAGGCTCTAATATGTGAAGTTTGGCATGTTTGCTTATTAGAATGCTAACGACAGCGTGCGAGCAATCCAATCAAATATCCCCCAGAAAATCACCCATATCACTTCGAGATGAGGTGGTCTTTATCGTGAACAGGCCTGCAAAATATAAATAGGATGAATGTTACCATGGGAACGCAGCTAATGCACACCATGAAAACCAGTCAGTGGGTTCAGGTGTGCACATGTCTCCGGGAAAGGAAGCACCAGATAATATTAAGAGATTCATTTTATTTATTTATTTTTTATGGTCAACATGACATGAGCTATGAGATATGAAATTAAAAGACTACTCAGGATCGGTTGTTTATCACCGTTCCAGTTAAATGCACGTAGTGCTGTACTGTACTGTAGGTGTTCACCCACCTAAACTGGATTTGGTCCCATGTCCAGCACTAATTTCCAACTCAGTTAAAAACAAAACGGAAAATGACACCTCCTGTAGGTAATGATCTTTTCTGTTTGTCTTGGATCTGCCCTTTAAACAGACAGTTGAACATGTTTGCAATTATCTGTAGTCCATTAAAGGCAGGAGAGAAAACCCTGAGCAGTTTTACTGGCAGCACACCCTCCGGGCTGCACGGCTGATGTTTGAGGTTGAGTTCTCCTGAACTCCAGTGTAGGTGTGCATGTGCTGAAAATTGGAAATGTTCTACCAAACTGAAATGGGCCCTGTTGCACTACCCCCACCACCACCACCACCATCACTACTACTACCAGCACCACCAACACACACACATACACCCTCCCTCACAATGAGATCAGCAGAAGGGAATATTTGAGGAGAGCGGTGGGGGATTAATGAGAAGGGGATTAGCAGGTGGGTGGCTCTCTCTCTCTATGTATGTGTGTGTGCTTGTGCATGTCTGAATGTGTGTGTGTCTGCAATGTTAGCCACTTGAGTGTCAGCACAGCTCCGACTGCGGAGGAGGGGAGGGTGGTGAGTTTGTCTTGGAGCAACACGGCGGGCCAGACAGAACCAGAGGATGACTGAGCAGACTGGCATGTACTACACTGAGGAGCCCAGCCAGGGTAATGACAGGTCAGACTCTTTGAGCATGCAAAGCAGGGAGTAAAGAGGAGACATCTGGCTGGCAACTGGGTGTGGTAGAGCTGTCCAATGTCATTTGCATACCACTTGAAGCTAAATTCGTATGTCATAAAAAACTGAAATACTGTTACCATAATCATATTTCATAAAAAAAAGATAAAGGTTTCTATTGTTGTTGAGATGTCACAAGTGGTTTAAATGTCACCAAAACTGAGAGTTCAGGAGTGGTTGTAACACAAAGCTGCTATCTGCATCTGTTTATTTCAAAAAATGTGAAAGTTTCTATTGTTAAGATGTCAGAAGACGTTTAAATATCATCAACACTGAGATATACTGAGAAGGAGTTGTAACACAAAGCAACTATCTGTATAAAAAAATATCTACATTCACGTTTATATGGGGCATGGACAGGATCTACATCAAAACCTTTCCTTTCTTTCTCTACGATCACTCAAAACTAAAGCAGAGACGCCGCAAAATAATCTTCAAAAAGGTAAATAAACTCTTTGATGATCCACTGAATTAAGCATGAAGTTGAATAATAAATTATAATTAATAATAATTAAACACGATTTCATTGGGTCATAGAGCAAAAAAACAAACTAAAAGAAAAAAACACAGAAAAAAAGAGATTTAAAATACAATATAAGTCAGTCCAGGTAAAAAAAAGCTCTTCTTTTTATTTTGCATGCACTTTTTAGACAGTCCCTAACTTTAGCTCATCATTTTCCGTCTAGATTTTTACAAGGTGTCGGGCTTCACTATGAAATCATGAAGAATTCGATCAATCGAAAGATGAATCATTCAAGCTTTATCCTGACACTGACCAACAAACCTCGATGTTTAAATTCAAAGCAGTTATTGAACCTCACTAAGACATATAACATAAATCTTCATCTTCACCTGGATTACTGAAGAAAAGTCTAAAACTGACATTTATAAAGATGTGAAGTTATTATAAGGGCTGTCTTCATTCTTTTTTCTAAGGGATCCTGCTACCAGTACAAAGAGTGAATTCCACTGATCAGATTCTGGCAGAGTGTTTATGATGTCTGTGTTTTGATTGGACTGAGCTACGAGAAGCGGCGTGATACTTCTGGCAAGTTGCATCAAACTGGTGGGACAGCAGGTGAAAATGTAAAATATATATCACTGCTAAAACTATTATGCCGTTGTGTTGGCAAGCGATAAATTCATATTTGTTTACAGCCATAATAAGTAATGCAAGAATGCTCTGTAGATGCAGTCTATAAACTTCATGAGGATGTATGGATGCCATCAGAGTTTTCAGAGACGAGCTGACATATTTCTGCACATGAAGGTGCAGCAGATCCAGACTGAAGCTCGAAAAGAAATCAAGCAGAGGGAAACAAACAGAAAATGAAGTGGAGCTGGAGTCATCTGAAATACGAAGGCCAAATAATGAGGCCAACACCAGTGGTGTTTGCTGCTCTTGGCTGGACGGCTTCTGTTTGTCTTAGTGTCGGGGGGCAAAGAGAGCTAGCAGCCGAATGGAATTCTTGGAAACGCCAAACAAAGCTATATTAAATTTCCTCTGAAATGCCACGGGGAGAGGCGTGGAGCATGCGTGGCAGGGGAGGATGGACGGAGAGAGGTGGACGGCGGAGGTATGGAGACGCAAACAGGAGAGGGAGGGAGAGGCGAAGGCACAATGTGAAGAGGGGGAGAGAGTTTGCAGACTTTAGGGTGGATTTAGGGAAAGTTGAGAGGAGGATAGAGAGTGCCAGGTCATGCTGGAGGTAAAGGAGGAAAGAAAGTAAGAGTGGGAAATGATGACATGAGGGAATAAGTTTAAAGAGTCGACCAAAATTCTTCCAGTGAATCCAAAAACGCGACAGAGGAGTGGAGGGTAACATCTGTGTGAGGCGTGGTCTCGTGGATACGCAGTGTGATGACACGGGAGACGCCTGATGACCAGCGGATAGGGACGCGCGTGGCCATCATGCCGGTCATCACAGCTAACCAGCCGTGAACAGCTACCATCTGCTTCTCCACTGGAAAGACACCAAGTCTGGTGGAGCTTTGACAGCTACTAGGAGCATGTTACTGCCCCTTGGAGAGAGTTCGGGTACCTGGGTTGCAGCTCAGCTATACAGCATCTCACGGGAGGCTGCCCTGAATGTCGGTAAAAAGTTGTAAACCAGCTGCTAAGACGCCGTTATTGTGGTTCAGTTAATGTTTCTGTGAATATCTAGCGAAGCTGAATGTAGCACAGTTACCAGCGAGACCATGTGTTCATGTTTACTGCCCGGAGGAGGAATGAACCTCTTGTTCAAGCTGCCAGGCTGAATGAGTTCAGAAACAGAGGTAAAAAGATGCAAAGGCCATAATTTCAATAATGAAATGAGACCATAGGCTATAACTCACAGTTTCACCACCTCTTAACAACCTGACCTCTCTCTGTGTGACATTTGAAAATAAGAGCAGGTCATGCTCTTGCAAGGTTGGCCATGCCATAACCAACCTCAACCAGTTCTGCCTTTTACTTTCCTGTCTTAACCAGAGTATGAATATTATATATATAATGTACAGTGAGAAGGGCTAATGGAGGTGGATGAACATGTCGTCACAGTCAGTGGGAGACTCATTTGTTTGGTTAGATATACTATAGCACAGAGTCCATGTTTCTGTGCTGTCAACGCATTGTATAACGAGCTAATTAGAAACTATTGTGGCTACAAATAGAAAAGGGCAAAAGGTGATATTCAAAGCCAGTGTTTAGTTTGTCCATTCTGGGCTACTGTAGAAACAAGGTGGTTCACCATGGCGGACTCCATAAAAGAGGACCTGCACATCTCATCAAAGGGTTCATACTAAGGTAACAAAAAATTCTGCATGTTATATTCTATTTCCACCATGTTATGGGTATAGAGCCTTCAAAATCTTACACACTGGACCTTTAAGTTACTGATTTCACCACAGAAACATGTACCACTGTAACTCACAGCACCAAAGGTTTCATATCTGCAGTGGATGTGGTGATGTCATGCCATATGAACTCCTCATAAACGTAGCCATTTGTTCCCAGCTTTAGGTTTGTGATGCGATCTCAACCAAGTCTAGAACCAGAAAGTAGCACATGAAAAAATGAAGTCAGTCTTCTTTCTTCTTTCTCAAACACATTTTAAAAATGATCGGCTTCTACTTGTTTCATCCTTTAGGTGGCGCATCAAGCCTGATGTTCTTAAAGTAAATACGTCTACCAGCACATGCATGATTAACTGTTGACAAAATGACTCATGTTGTTTTATTCTACGTGAGTCAAGGTGGGGGGGAGACGGACAGAGAGACAGAGAGGACAAAGCCGCCCCCAGACTGTACGCGACTGTACACAAAGACGCATCCACACTTATTTGAGGGACAAAACAAAATGCTGTTCGGCGTGTTTGAAACGGGGGAATAAATCTCTCCAGCTATCAAAAAACACAAAACTGCAGGTGCATCAACAACAACCCCCCTGAGGAGAACGTTTGACAAACCAGAGCTACAGTCTGTGAGCCAGATCGAGGTCTGCTTTGAGGCACTAAAGCCTCACATTCTCCCTTACTGTTCCCCCTCGCTCTCTCTCTCACTCGGCTGAAGGGACATCTGGAGCGCATTAAGGCACTAAGGACATTGGATCTCCCCTGAGCGCCTGACTGGATGGGTGGCCCACTGTAGCCCCCTTTCAGCAGCAGGGCCCGGCCCTACCTGATTGATAGAGGGAGCCCCACACGAACACTTAACACTCACACACACTGACAAATCCCACACGGTTGACGTACAGCACGGACCATTGAAACATTGGTGGTGCTGCTAACATGGATTAGTATGGACACATGTACTTCCACCTTTCACTGTGTATAGTTTGGCCTATCAATCATGCACCGGATCCTTGATATACTTCATGTGTCGCTCATTCCTACAATTTGACTCCACACATCACAAGTGAATTTAGAGCTGGAGTGCCTTGTTTGCAATCAATAAACTCAAACTAACTTAATGTAAGTAACAACTGCAGACATATGGAAGTAATAGAGGAAGATGAATAGAATTCTGAACCTCACTGACAAGATGCAATTTCTTCAATGCCTGAAGATTTCCAAAGCATTTCCCCGACACCTCATTCGCACAAATAAAGATGCGAATCAAAGCCCGTCTTGTTTCTTGGAATTGTACTTTTCTATTAAAGCGTGGAATAGATGTTCCTATGAGATTTTTTTTTCTTTTTCCAGCAGATGCTCCCCATGTGATGAGAAAACACAAAGTTTTTCAAAGGAGGAAAGTTCAAAGAACCTCCTCATTTCCAGTAAATTGCTTTGCCTGATTTGCCATTTCAAATAAATTGCAGTGTTGGCCAAAATTTGCAATTCACAGGAAGTCATCCCCTCAGCCACACAGAAGAAGTTAATCCATATTTCACGTTTGAATATAAGATGGAAGCAGAGAAAAAGGGAAGGAAAGGGAAGATAGGTAACTCCTTGCCAGGAGATGAGGAGCGGAAGGGGAGGGGTGGCAGGAGAAGCTGTGGGAGTGGAGAAAAGGCGAGAGAATGGGAAGAAACAGGCGCCATTTAGAGTAAATGGCATCCAAAAACCCTCTCCAATTATCTTTGCCTACCATGCCAGTGAGACTGACTTAATTAAAATGACTTGAGAGGGAGGGGAGAGAGGAAGGGAAGTGATTGAGGGGGCAGGCAGGCGACGTATCTGCACCGAAACACAAAGCTCAGGCATCGTGCAGGCTGTCGACCACTCTCCCTTTTCAATTCCCGACTTCAAAAGAGAATAAAGAAATAATAATAAAAAAGAGAGGGGGCTCTCACCATTTGCAGCCATGTAATTGCGCTATTTAAATCCTACATTTTTATCATTGTTAGAATATTCGTTTGGAGGGGGGGGTGTATAAAAATGGATAAAAAAACTGCCTTTTTTTTGTTCTTGTCTGACTCCCCCCCTCCTATAATCCTTCTGCCTTTTTCTGAGGAAAAACCTTTGACAGTGACCTTTTCGCATGAGGTCTGTTTCTATGGAAACAACGTCCAGCCCCTCTATGTTTGGTGTTTTCCTGTCATCGGGTGGCCAAAACTGGCCCACTTGTGACTAAGAGGAAGAATGCATCACATTTAAAAGATTTGTCTGTGAGTCTTTTCACTTGAATGTTTCCACTCATGTGCATCTGCTGCCCCGAGGCGGAGTAAAGACACAAAATCGTGCAGACGCATTTGGCCTTTGACCACAACATGGCTTATAGGTATAACATTTTTCTGTTTATTTATGAATCATTCTGGCATCCAACTTGGTATCTCCATTGGGAACAAAACTCAATAAAACCCGACTGTAGATTCAAAGTATTTCAAACCCTCTCTATGCTTTGAAGAACATTAAAAAGTTCAATTACCTTGTTTAAAATTCAAAAATATCTCCACACATCACACTGCATACTGAACAAACTAGTTGTTGTGTCACAAATCTTGCTGGTACATCAATAAGAGCACAGATAATCCGTCTAACTGATCAGTCATTCTGCACACTGACACTCAAGAAAACAAGTCTCTGAGTGTGAGTTTTGTTCCTTGTAGCTATCAAATGTTTTTATTTTGAACAGTTACAGCAAATCCAAACTATTATTTTGGCTTATTTTTATCTTAAACATAAGATTCATCATCAATATCTCTTTACAATGATGCCACATTCTGACAAAAAGCTCACATTGGGTTTGAATCTTTGTTATGAAAAAGGAACAATAAGATACAATACGTGCTATTAAGCATCACACGTATTATAGCATGATGAGCATTATCCTACAATATTATACCACAGGAGGTTAAAAACTTCCATTAAGTGCAATAAGGTTCAGTTAGCATTACTGAATGTTTAAAATATGTGCATACATTTGCATCGAAATAGGAGCAGAGATCTAAAACGTTACATTACGAGTAGTTTCATAACTCACTATCCTTTATAATAAAAAAAAAATCAGTTTCAAACTATGTGATGGCAGTAAATGTGCTCTTCTCCATAAGCACACACACATTCACACACACACACACACACACACACTCCTCTGACACCTTGATCAGCCAATACACACTAACCGCTCATGTGTCACAGCTAACACCTGTTACTGTGCTTTTGTCTTGTGAGCTTATTGTAATAGACTGTACAGCGTTTCTCACTAAAGGCAACACAAACTGAGGCTGTTTCATCGAATGTGTTTGCACAGAAGGTTGGTGGGCGCCGCAATTTGAAGTTTTAAAGTCGGAGAATGCGCTGTACACGATAATTGCCAAGAACGAGGAACCACTGTATCAATATACATCGGCTGGAAAGCGTAGGCAAAGGCAGCTTGGATATAAATCAAAGTCATGTGTGGTTTAAAACTTTAAAAAATGTACCTGTTGGCGCATCAGTTAAAGTTTGTGTGTTTTTAAGTCGCTGCCAAACGTGACGTTTTTGTAAGTAAAGGACGTTTTTTACAAGAGAACACCAGCGAAACTTTTGTCTAATAAGCACTGCATTTAATTAGACACTGTCTGAGAGGTTTGGGGTCTGGAGGAGGTGGAAGAGAGAGTCTGAGTATGTGTGGGACAGAGAGAGAGAGAGAGAGAGAGGGGAAGGAGGGTTGAGTTTGCATGACAACCGCTATTTTGATGGGGCCAAAGCCAAGTATCTCCACATATCCATTTCCCTCATCCCTCTCCTATTCATCCCGTCCTCTCTGCTTTTCCATCTCCAGAGCCCTCCCTCTCCTCTCCATCCCCCCGTCTTCTCTCTCTCTCATTCTCACCATTGCTCTCTCTCGCTCTCTTTCTTCCTAAACTCACGTCCTCCTCTTTTCACTGTTCTCCCCTCTCCTCCCCCTCCTCCCTTCAGCTTCTTTCCCTTTTCTCTCCCCCCCACCCCTCCTCTCTGAACGTCTTTGCCCTGCTCAGGGAGCTTCACATTCCCTTGTGTTGAGCTTAGAGAGTAGTTAGAGAAGAAGAAGAGGGAGAGACAGAATATTAATCGTCTCAATGTGGTTTGAATGTTGTTGTTTTTTTTCGGTGGGGAGATGACACTTTGTGAACCGCTTTGGCCACGTCCCATTTCATGTCAGTCAATGCCAACAGTGTGTGAATTGAAAGAGACACAGATAAAGTGAGGATCGACTATATACCCTTAACCCCCAGTACTCTGCCTATCACTGGCCAGATTGTTTGCTCGCGGACACACACACACACACACGCACACACACATACTGTACACACACACACACACACACACACACACACACACACACACACCACCACCACAGTCTCAGCTCCAGTTGCCAGGGAGACCGCCATACCAGGGCTCTGACCCAGGAGGTTTGGGACTGTTTTTCAACCTCTCCCCCCCCCTCCACCTCCACCTCCTCCCCCCCAAAAAAGCAGGAGAGATGGCAGCTGGAGGACAGCTGTTCCTACCAGGCCCGAGCCTTAAACCACAACCCTCATCCCACCATCAGAGCAGCCTGGACGGCATTTTGGGGACAAGAACACCCCGCAGCCCAAATGATTAGACACATCTGCCTTACTTAGAAGATTCTTCGGGTAAAAGTCTGTGGAAAAGAACAGGAGACAGATTCCCGTACGGCGTTTACCAGATTTCTCAATATGCTTTCAGCTCCGGTTAATGGGCTGCTTTCATTTCTGCTATGTAGATAATTATGTCTCCTTTGTTATCTTCAGCAACTCAACATTACCATATGCAATGTAACATTACAGCACAGCTGTATGTGGGTCTTTAAAAACGGAAAGGACACAGATATTTAAGAAATCTTGTATTCTATTAGAAATACTACATCATGGAGATTACAGATTAGGAGTTTAGACATAGTTTAAGCTTCGCTGTTCAAGTTGGGATTGATATTAGTACTGATGGGATTTCATTAGTAGTATCATTAGTGCTGTTATTAATGGTGTTTTCACAATACGCAAGGCAAATAATCATCTTCCACAACCGCTTATCCATATCTTTTGTTTTTCATCAAACCATTGCTTCCAAAATGATTATTATTATTATTGTATTTTCCACTTGTAAGTGAATTGTGTGGTTTTATAACTAACCATACATGTAGTCATTTTTGCCTAGTCAAATCAAATCAAATTAGATTTTATTTGTGTCAAAGTCACAAAGTACATTTTCCTCTGAGGGCTTTACAGTCTGTACAGGGAGTGACACCCTCTGTCCTTAGACCCTCGGTTCGAGTGAGGAAAAACTTTGACAGGGAAAAAAGGTGGAAGAAACCTCAGGAAGAGCCACAGAGGAGGTGCAAGTATGTACTTTTTTGTACATGGTTATTAAACGGCATTCAAGCCACAGTCGATGCTCCATCATGTTTTCAGTAGTTTGGACATGCACGGCTTGCTCTGTGGTTTTATTTGTGATGCTGTTGATTTCTTTTTTTGTAATGGAAACATCAGACTGCACCATCTTTCCATCAAATGACAATAGTTTTACCTCTGCTCGATGCCCACAACGGATATAGCCTGTGGATAATTGGCCTAATTTCCACTGTGTCCAGACAGGCCGTACGATGCTTCCATAGCTGTTTATACCATCGAATTTCCCTCGATACCAACTCGTGTGATTTCTATTTGCATGATGTCCCCAAAAGAGATAATTACCTCCCATTTGGCCTCACTGTGAAAAAAGGAGTCCTAAACTTTTCGACAAACCGAAGGCTGGAGTTTGAATCCTGCCATTTTCATGTGACATTTAGACGGAAGCTTGTTGAACTTACAGTACATGTAAATCGTCTTTGCCAATGGTGCATAAAGTCAAGAAATATTTCCTGCTAGTGTCAGAGCTCGACAACCAATAGCTGACACACATAAAACTGATTCTCTCCCCGTGCTCCCATGGACAAACAAGCAGATGCATAAGAGCCAGGGAAAGAACCCAAGTCAGGGTTGTGGTAGTACACCAACTTTACAGTATCCATTACCTCGCTGACTCTATAATGCTTGCTTTTCATAGGTGAACACGTTGGTTTATTCAGCGTGTAATAGAATTTGGCAGGCCCCTCATCTGCTGGAGCCAAAAAGGCCATTGAGCTGAAACCAACAGCAGACAAACCGTGTCAGCTTTAAGATGGCGCGGCAAATGAAAAGTATAAGGCAACTGATCTCGCAACTGCAGAGCGCGCGATGTAACTATATTCCAATGGGGGAACGGAGCGATTTCACCAAGATGGATGGCCACCTTTAAGTGCATTTCAAGGGCAACAGATCAGTGAGGGATCATTTCATGTGTGAAGGGTTGGTTTAGTCGGACTGAATGGAGAACTTTGTTAACACGACTGCACTGAGCATTTGCGTGGAAGAGAAAAGAAAACGTAATAATGCACAGACGTGTAGTGTTTCAAGCAAACACACACACTGAAATGCTTGTAAGGATGGATCTGATAGACTGAAGACTTTCTTCTAATTATTGGCACTCTTGACTCGCATCCTTTCTGTTCATATCAAAAAAGAACAGTTAGTTCTCACAGTAATCCAAGAAGAATTTAACAGATTTAATTAGATTTTTCATGACCTGCTGGGTTTTTGGTGCCGTTGGTTGAACCTTCAACCCATATACAGATTTACAGGATGTATAAATGCCTCGATCTCATAACATCTTGTTGCGTTCAAGCCATGTTTGCACCCGTCTAAGTTTCTCTCAGTCTAAATGAAGTGTGAAAAATGTGGGAGGATTTGGACTGGACTGTCCACTCACTTCTTAAATATATAATTTATACATATCTATCGCTGTTCCTTTGCCAAAGAAAAATGGAATAGTTTCCTTGAGATAGATTCCAAGAGCATGAAACACAAAAATAGCTGCTTTTCATGTTCAACTGGACAGCCAGGGCACACTTATCCGCTCTTCAGTGTGTCTGTTTTTCCACTGTAAGTCAGTCTTTCAGTCTGTCTCTCTATAATTAGCTGGTAGCCTTCTAGAAGAAGACTAACCTGTTCTTTTTTCCTTCAGAGTGCCAGGAAAAGGAGCAGGCTAAGTTAGAATAGTAGTGATTTGGCTCTCCCCCTCCATCTGTTTTGTTTTCCTTCCATCTCCCTCTTTTTGATGAGCTGGGTCTTCAGTCCCCCTTATAAAATCCCATTAGCTCTTAATGAAGTCGGGCTCCTAGCCTCTCGGCCTCACCTCATTTAGCACGATTGTCTGGCGGCCATTAGCATGGAGGCAATTACAGCCGCACGACAAGAGTAATTGGAAATGCCGACAGGGACCCTGAGAAATGGGAATAAATAAATATAAAAAAAAATATTCAACTAATAAGCTTCCATTCAGATGGTGGGGAGGGAGCCGCATGTGTCTAAGTTAAATCAACATAATTACAATTAGGGTTGGTAGGGTAAAGAGCCCGGGTGAGGGAGAAATGGATATGGATGGATTGGAGGATGATGGTTAAGCATAGAGGTGGAAAGTGTGATGGAGGGATCACACAGTGAAGCTACTGAGCGTGACCCCAAATCCATATAACAGAGAGGTCAGAGGGGGTCACAGCATACCAGTTTGACTTCTTTGATTAAAATGTAGAGTTTCCATCCTGTAGCCAACATTAGCTCAAAAATAAAAAATAAAAATCCCCTGACCCAAGACCAGATTGCACGCTTTAGACAGATTCTTCACTGAAGGTGGTGTGATATTTACCTAGACAGGAGAGGCTAAAGGAGTTCCCCAGCTGCTGCCCCATGTGGAATCTGAAATGGCAGCTGTAGTAGACGGTTTCCTATCTGCTAAGGCCATGAGCTAAAATGCTATACCTACAGTCAACATACTATTTATCACAACTGTACATCCAGCTCAATTTCCAGTGGTTATAATTCCATTCACAATATTAATATACACTTCCAGATGTCTTGATTTAACATATTAAGTCTCACAGAATGAGCGCACATGTCTGGCAGGGCTGAGGAAACCTGCTACTCTGACTCAGGAGCAAAAAGGCAAATGAATTTCTCTCCATGAGCAAAGCTAAACGAGGCCCAAAACACTTTACTGCCAGCATTCCACTAACATCCAATCTGTAATAACGTGCTGCGTTCGCTGAGATGAAGTCTTGTGATGAACTACAGCAGGTCGTGTTATTATGTTACAGCCGGCGGAGGAGGTTCGCTTGTCTGTGTGTTAGTTAGCAGCAGGTCAGGAGAAAAGTTAGGCAGGTTCGTGATAGATTCTTAAGTCGGCGGTCAGTGTTTGACTCATCCCGTGATTCACGTGTCTGGGCCAATGTGCAGCTTTGTCAGAGGCATGTGATCTCAGACTGAAACCAGAAAATAAAGTCATAAATTCAATATGCATGGATTGTGAAATGTGTCTGACAAAGATGTAATCAGATATGACTCAATAACAATGATGTTTAATTTGCTGGGTCTCTGCGAATAGTCAGTCCTGCTCTGTGATTAAATACAGTGTATTGAGTATTTGAGTATTTTTCTCTGTGTATTATGAGTTTAACTCACCACTGCATGAACTAAAAGGACTACTTAAGAAGTCTGGGAGGCTGTACTGAAACAACAGCAGGCTGTAGGCTTGATGCCAGATTGCCATGGCATCTCTCTCGTTGACCCCCCTGCTCCCCACCCCCGTTCTACCCCGCCTCCTCACTCCCACCACTCGCAACCACTGTTGCCCCCTTTCCTGCCCCCCTAAGCTGAATGACAGGTGGCAGAAACCCGATCAGCACGGGCCTTCATCAAGGAAGCACTCCCATCTGATACGGGCACGCTGCCCACTCGCCCACCCGAGGTCCACAGCGCAGGGGCTTCTGAGGCCGGACTGTGTACGTGTGTGTGTGTGGGTGGGTGTGTGTATGTATGTGTGTGCGCATAAATGAGGTAGGGGGATAGGAAAGCTGGGCTACAATGGACACAGGGGCATGGGAGGGAGAAGGAGGTGAGGGGTGTAATGGACTTTTTGGCTGAAGAACGGAGCTGGCATCAGGTGCCCATGGCTCAAACGGGAAACGGGAGGCTGGCTCCCACAATAGTCAGCGTGAGAGTCCCAGAGGGTCGTCCACAATAGCGGGGCTGCTGTCAACAATGACCTCCAAGGCCTCGCTGCTTGAAGTGAGATGGTCCCACCCTTCAGCACTTCCCTTTTAGCGCTGCCATGCGGCTAATGCATGGATTATTATTAGGGATGTATATCTGGAACATGTGTGCATTTTGTCAGTGAAGCCCTGTCACTTGGATTTGCTTTTGAGCTTTGAGCTACTGTGCTACAATGGGTAACAGCAGCGAGGGGATATAAGGGATGAGTTTAGAATAGGATATCATTGTTTTGAAGGATTCCCTGCGTTTGTTTCTCGAGTTCAAGCTGTAACAAATCACAAATATCACCAAGAACTTAGCAACTGCTCTGTTTACCGGCGTCTGACATACTCCGCAGCACCTCATCTTTATGATGCAAAGACATCTCGATGTACTCGACAACTACTTCCTGCCCTTATACACCAAATCAGATTTGAAAACCTATTGGCTATCACAAGTGCAGCAGAGCATCTTGGCGCGAAATTGGAAATCCACAGTGTAACACAGGCCTGTCCTTGTGCAACCCACTGTCCCTGTTCTTCATGAAAAAGTTTATTTGTCTAAAATAGCTCTACAAGCAATCACTCCATGGGCTGGAGTGATTGTAAGTGGAAGGGGTGGGGTGGGGGGGGGTAATGTAAGAGCGGGGGGTTCTCCTACCAGGAGGAGATTTAATTAGTGAAATCTCATTAAGTCTAACAAAATTAAGCGTAAAACAATCCTTGGTGGGGAATCGTGCTGGAGGTTTTTGGGGTAGGGAGAGGGAGGGCAGGAGTGGGGAACACTTAGGGGCTGAGAGGACATGGAGACTAGCTGTGCGATTAGTCTGGCCTGTGTGTGCAGGAAGAGACAAATGGCTTAGTATAACCAGACCTCCTCTGGCAATCGACTAGAGACTGCCATGTGTGTGTACAGATCCCTCATTGTCCTAGCTCTTATTCTGTCTGTGGCCTCTTCCTAATACAAGGGCATTTACAAAATTTGAGACTAATTAGGATTAAAGGCATATTTTCAGCGTCAAAAAAGTTGACACAAACAACAACGCTCTACATGAAGGATTTGATCTGACAAGAGCAGGAAAATAACCAACAAATTATCACTAATAAACAGCCCTGAACATAAACAGTCACAATGTGGTTAGGTTTAGACACAAAGAGAGACCTGACGTGACTTTCCATAGATGAACAAACTTCATTGCAGTCAAATGTAGTTGCAAATCGGTTAAAAACGGTCAAAGCACAATTAACACACTTGTAGCACCAACAGATATATTAAAATAAAAGAGAGAAAAACAAGTTCTCATTAAGCCTTGAGATTAAAAAAACAAAAATAAATCATTTTCAATTCAGCAGGAACAACCAAAAACTTTTTTTCAGTTCTTCAAATCAATTTGCAATTAGTTTCAAAAATGGGGGAGCGGAGGACACTTAAGTCCTTTGGCTTATTTCAATCTGAACCACAGGGACAAGCAGTAATATTCAAATGCACCAAGGCAGCAATTTCAACCTAATTTCTAATATCATTGTCTCCAGAATGAGTCGAGGTGAAGGTGGATATGGCAAACAGAGCAAACAACAAGACAATTATGGCAAACAATCCCTCCTCGAACATGATCTAAACCTTTCCATCATTATATTACTGAGTTTACAACACAGTAGAAAATTATACTAATAATTAGTGGTTGTAATGACAAGAAATAGTTCTAGTAATGGTGACAACATTGTTAGCTGCTGTAAGAGCATAAAAATAGTCATCACAGCTCGCGACACACTATCAGAGCTACAGAAACATAAACATGGAATCATCCTGTTGGGAGAAATGCAGCATTTAGTGTCCTAAAGTGACTGAATTTCATGGAATAACCAACTTGTGACACTTCAAACTAATCTGTATGTACATACAACCCGGACACATTATCCACTGGTCAAGCCAGACAAACTTAATCTCCCCTAATGGGCACCTATTTACTTAAAAAGTAGAACACTATATGGTTGGCTCACCGCTTCAGTGACTCAGCAGCAAAGGCTACCTCATATATATTTGTGGGAATAACTCGAGTTCCAGTCACGGGCATCCAAGAACCATTTGGGGACGTTAATGTCCCATTTTTTCATGGCAATACATTGTAGAACCACTATCCACTCCAAAGCACCGCTGAATAGCCAGACAATTGCTTGTTAGAGACCGGTATGCCGCCCTATACTCTTTGTCTCTGGAAGCAGCAGAGTCATCTTTCTTTTGCACATTTGCTTTCGGTTCCCAGTGCTTCACCATTTCTCGTCATGACCACAAGTTCCCTTGTAGAAAAAACAGCAGGCCAGATCAGGCCACGTTCATTTTCATCCTGGTCCAAGATGCAAATAAAGTGTTTATTGGTGGATGAATCATCAATCATTAAATACAAAAAAAGCTGTAGATTGAAGATCCAGCAAGAGCTGAGCACAGAAAACATTCAGGGGTTGGAGAAAATATGCTCATGGGATTGAAATGATCGGTTCGGTTTCAAGAGGCTTGACCCTGCAGCAGGGTAATCATTAACCGTGTACTCTGGCATGCCAACGTGTTTATAGCATGAATTACATTTGATTGTGAGCTCTTAAATTAAATCACAGACTGGTGCTGGCCTCTGAAGAAACAGATTAGCTCTGCCACATATGTTGTTACTGAAAGTCTATCACGACAGAATAAATGCCTTTGTTCATGGAACACATACTTGCACACAAATTGCACAGAGCTTTGTTAATTACATGTACAAACGAGCACAAGCTTACACAACCTGGTTTTATTGTAAGATTTACAGGAAGGCAACTAAAAAACTTACAGTCAGCTTGCCCACAAGCAACGCAGCAGGTTTCAGGGTCGTTCTCCGCTCCGTGGCCCGAGTATCCAACTCTCCACCCAAAGCCTGTTGACACACGACAGAGTTTAAGTGATGCAACTTAATTAAGTTATCATTATTGCTGAAAACTGGCTGCACAAAAGACAAACTGTACGAGATGTCCATTCAAGCAGGGATGCGGGATAAGGCAAAAACAAAACAAGGGCACTGGACACCGCAGTTTTTAATAAATGTTACTGAGCATTGGGGACATGTCACCCAGTGCAGCTGTCTGACTCAATGATGTGTTTTAATAGTTTTTGGAGCTCTGTGGCTGAGAGGAATATGATATATCAGGCTTTGATACACACAAAATGGACACGTTGCATCATGTATGTGAGGTGGAGCAGGGACACAGATCCCTGATTGTGTGTCAGCTTCACTGCGCGCGTATTGAGTTCTGCCAAGCGATAATGCAGTCGGTTATGCAGAGTTTGGAAGTGTAGGCTATATTAACTGGTACTGAATTAATTAACTGGAGCGTTTTAACTACAGGATCATGGATACACATTGATTTATTTTAATGTGAAATGTAAAAAAACACCCACAAGGTTTCTCTGCTGCATCACATCGCCTCTGGTACGATCAGATATTTATTTTAATCATTTTTAAACTGATTACACTCATTTTACACAGTCCTGTGTAGCTTCTAACTGTTGGAAGGCTGCAGAGCCGTGCATAAAAAGAAGAAAAATAATAGTCACACAAAAATCGAGCTCCTGTGGTCCATGTAGTAGCTTTGGTTGATTATAATGGCCATGCTCTTATGTGGGCATGCTGTGGCCTCTGTGGCGCGCTGCATCCATGTCACAAGTATTTCGGCCATTACGATGATGTATTCATTGTTGGTATGCGTCCTTTTGTTGATGATAAAATATTTAGAATGCCACCAGCTTTATTCTTTAATAAAAAACGCTCTTTGGGGCAGCAAACATCCCACAGAGTGAAACCATTTATTCACATCCATGTTGGTGTTTGTTTGCATCCTAATCACAATGGTGTCAAATCAAACTATTTAAGTGTACAAATTGGGCTTTTACTGTGCTGTCGGCCGTCATTCTCATCCATTTATTTTCCAGTTTGAGGCATTAGTCCAATTAGTCCAAGCAAAACAAGAATTCAAAGCCACACAGGTTTTAAACAAATCTACAGTTTAAGTCAATAAACCACTTTTTGGTTTCTTTATTTAATAAAAGCCAAGCAACAAAGATCCCTGCTAGATTTGGGGGTGTATGGTAATATGATAAACTTATAATAAATTATAATTTTGGTGTGTAAAAGCATGTATTACTTGAGTGCTTGTAGGTTTGGAGTAGAAATTATAACAGGTATAAGTACATACAGTGCTTTATGTGTTTATATCATGTTGTTACCGCTTTATAACAACCATTAACTTCATGTAACGAATGATCAATCATTTTTATGACAAAAAGCATCTGATTATAATTTTCAATGACAAAGGTGAAAACAGGGAGGTCGGAGAACTGCTGCGACTCAAATTCCTTTGAGCAATTGACTGGTCGGCCCTGTCTGAGCCACACGGAGCATAGCACCGCGGAGAGAGTTATGGCGCACATGCAAAAGATTTAAGTTCAATCAAGCATTCAGGGCTGGACACCTGATCTTTCGCTTAAAGCTCCTCCAGAACAGTGGGAGTGTGGTCAGGCCTCACAGCAGGCCGCCTACCTCCAGCGATCTACGAACACAGAGCCTCTGAAGGGATGGTATTTATCCAGTCCTGCACACCTCAGTGGGGACTACTGTGTGTGTGGGGTAGGTAGGTACTACCAGAGGCCCAGAGGGGATGGGGGGGTTGGAATGAAGGCTTTGGAGATTTAGCAAGAAGAGCTCAAACATTTCTCTCTTTTTTTTCTCTTTTTGATTTTCATCCACCTCCTAAATGTGGGGCAAAACAATAAAAACTTCATATTATATACTACTGTTATTAAGATTTAGAGGAAATTTGACTCTTAGGTGATAAATAAAGTTGTTCTTTGAACACAGAATGGTTAAAACAAGAAGATTTCATGAGAAAATATTGCAGAAGCATTTTTTAAAGAATTAATATTGTACAAGTTGGCGTCCTTCAGTGCTATTCTTCATGCATTCAGATGAAAACAAAAAGGAACATGCCGCAGGTGTTCTGACGCAGTCATTTGAATACATGACAGCTACAGACCATATTAAATGTGTCTGTGTTTTGGAGACAGACTTCAGTTGAAATCAATGCAACAAAAAGTCTTCCATTGCTATATTTACATTTGATTCCTCTCATCATAATTCACATGAGTGTTCTTTATGTGTTTGGAAATCCAGCTGCCTTTATTTCCACAGGGATCTTTTTTTTTAACAATAAAAGATTTGAAGCTGAAAGCAAACACTGTATGTTAATGACAGTAAAGACGAGCTCAAAGCTCGAAAAAAGGGGAAAGTCTTTAGGATGTAGCTTGAGTTTCCCTGCCAAACAGCCACCCGCCCCCAGACCAGAGGAGATTTGGGTGAGAGCATTTCTTAGGTTTCTTTCAGCCACAAAGAAAACATTTTAGCCTCTCAGTAATCCTCCCTGAAGCCCTCCCTAAGCTCCGAGGGCCCTTCCTCCGTCGGTCATCCCTCCGGCCCCGTCTGGGATCCTGGAGGAGCGTCTCTCTGTACCGAAGCCCACCACACACACCGTTCACCATCTCTCCATGACCCCTCTGGGACACCGCTGACCTTCCTGTTGACGTCAAAGTAAATCAGAGCGGGAGCTGGTGCAGCGAGGGGCTCCACCCAGGGGGCTGGAGGTCTAATCACCGTGTTCCTCACAAAAGCCACAGAGGAAACATTAGCATTCCTGAATCTGCCCACCATCACTCACACTGCAGCCTCCTCTCTGCATGTGTACACAGGTACACATAAACAGCCAAGGAAAATGCAAACAATTCCCTGTTCAAGATCCTCAACCATTGGAATTTAATATTTTTTAGATAATCGAAAGTTTTATCCCTTCAGAGACAGTTGAACTAACTCATTTCTCTCAACTGTTCGTCTTTATTTGTTAAATTATGCGATATGTGACTAAACCATTTAGCTATGAAGTCTTCTCTGATATTTTATAGACCAATAATTGGATAGGTAAATGAATCAGCAGATTAAGTGACAATGAAAATAAGCAAATGCAACATTTAAATACAGCTTACATCTCTGGAACCAGTAAATAATGAACAATATAATGAGTACACCAGTATGCAAGGTCATTCTGCTGGACGACAACTTTTTACAACGCGTTTACACGGCACACTTCGACTTGTACTGCAGTATAGTATTGCATTCTGATATTTCTACCTTCGCCGGGTTCTGATGTGTTAGATTTAGGTTTCTCTTTTTACATACTACAGCAGAAATAGAGTATAATATGAATAACTATGTTTTCATTCATATAATAATATAATCACCATGTACGTTATGTTGAACTGAACTGCAATCTTTGTGCAGTAGCCAAGAACAGACAAACTACACACTGGCTCTGAATGGGCCCTTTTGTGTCTTTTGTGGTCACTGTAGTTTCTCCTTCAGGATGGAAAGCAGAGGGTGACATGAGGGGTTGCAATCAGCAACTGCATCGCTAGATATGACTAAATCCTATGCACTCGTCCATGAAGGAAAGTATCTGTGTACATCGTGCCCAGTGTAAAGTACTTCTAATGCAGTATATGAACAGTACACAATGCTGATATACACCTGACAAACTTCCCCCTCAAGTCGAACAGCGGGCTGAGATGAGACCGTGATCTCGGGTTAGGTTCCGACATTGTTACGGCTGAAGGAATTCAGCTACTCCCCGGACAAGTTGTGCTTCATGTGAAATGACTGTTTCATTGTTGCGCTGTGTGTACAACATTTGCTCATATCAATAATGGGATATGCTCCGATGCATCAGGCAAACCCTGGGAGAGAATCTAGCTTCACCGGACTCATTTCATTTTCACCGCTCGTATATTTGTGGTAAAGCATGTTTGGAGATGACACAGGCATGATTAAATATTCACAACTTCCTGCCTAAACTTTCTCCTCTAATCATATGGAGGCTCCGTACGGCGGAGAGGAAACTCCAGATGGACCTCTTTAAGATTCCCAAATCCTTCTCTTTTTCGCTAGCAGGAGTTTTGGGGTCAAGGTGTGAAGGGAGGACCAAAAGACCCGTTTCCCACAATCCCTCCACAGCTATAGCCCCCCAGCTGTTCAAGGGCTTCCATAACAACAGCTGCGCAGAGGTTTAGTGGTTCACGTTGCTATGACAACAGCAGGATCAATTGGCATGCATAGACTCTCTGTGCTAATAGCAAAAGTGACATTATACCATAATTTCATTTCAATAAAACACAGGCAGGTTTTTTACTGCGCTAAGATTCAGGGAGACATAAAAAAGAAGAGGCAAATAATTAATTTTGCATGATAATGCCCGTGGCTCGTGCACCAAAAGAAACTCGCAGGAATCTCCCACGCATATTGACAACCAGCCCACCAACCATCACACTTCAATATCATTCCCTGGCATTGAAGATTGAGTTAGTACAGAGTGTGATTGTTTCCAAGCTCATACAATAGAAGCTAAATAAGTCTTCGTGCCCGGCAGCTGTATGTGCCACAGATCACTGACCGGCAGGATGTGCAACAATCAGAAATATTTCTGTTCTCCTGACAAACAGGATATCGGGTCACTTGGCCACCTTAACAGTGAGGAATCAGATGGGCCGGGGAAGGCGGAGGGGAGCAGTTTACACAGGGCCATGAAGGACCAATCCACGCTGTAATTAAAGTTAAGGACAATAGAATCGCAGGTAGCGCATCACAACCCGCAAATGCGGTGGAAGTGAATGACGAAACTCTTCCAGTGACCAAAAACTTGTAATATGTTGCAGAATGCAGCCATTCCTCCTCTTTCTGTTTAACAGTTAGGCCGAAGCTCAGTTCCTGCAGCTTTTATCTAGCCGGTCAAACTTCAACCATTTGAGGCTAATTCCAGGGAATTATAAAGGGCTCACAATGACAATGGCAGGTATTCCCACAGGAGTAACCGGAGCCGGCGCGGCGTCAGCACGGGTTTAAAACCCAACATTTAACGAGCATGCAGCTGATAGAGGCAGCTGTGCCAGACAAAACACAGCACAAACGCATACATTTAGTCTACACACACACACACACACACATCACTTTATCCAGCTGCTACACACACCAACTTCCAGCATGACACAAGATTTTCTAACTTTGCGTCTCTGCCACTAATCGACTCTTGGCTGATATTTGACATTGATTATTCCTCACTGTCTCACCGAATATGATAGCCCCCTTGTGAACAGTGGGGGCAAAGCCAAACAGGAATCCACTGCTAAAAATACCCACGTCGTGATGAGTCAGGATGGATTGAGCAAACAAAAGGAGACCAGTCTAATTTCCTCCGGTCTGGGGCTTTCTGTAAAGACTTTCGGAAAAAAAAAAGAAGTTCCAATCCTCCAGTGCCACCGGTGGATTCCTCTATTTAGTAAATTGAAGCGGCACCGGGAAGAGAGGGAAAGAATCTGCAGACTAGTGGGATAAAAAGAGATTATCCAAATGGAGGCTAATGATGTGAAAAAGAATACAGACTTAAAAACAGTGAAGGTTCAGGAACATAAAAGTGTTTGTACTGAGATGAACTAAAGATCTGGTGCTCACTGTGTTTATTGTGCTCAGGTAAAAAACACTAATCTGACTAGCCACAAAGTCTCAGCCGCACACATACACCAAGCTCATTATCATACAGGACCAAGGAAAACTGGAAATGTGTTGAGGGAGGAAACACTAAAATAGAAAAACAAGGATGAGCTAGTGGAAAGTAAGTTAAATAACTTCAGTTAAATGTATTTTAATTTTATTAGAAATAAAGAAAATTCTATATTTCTATAGGACTACCTGATACTTTACTAACTCATGATGGTCTGGGCTGCTCCACGCGTCATTCATGATTCATTTGTGAATCATCATTATCGCCAACATCTCTTTCTCCATATATCAACCTTCAGAAATTCAGCATGATGGCATATTTCGCACTGTGCGGCACGCTTATTATATTTCTAGCCCAACTTCCCAAATGCAATAAAAAAAAATAAGGGAAGCTGGCGAGCTAGCGCGCGTAGTGTCTCTCGTATGAATGATGCTTTTCTTCGAGGCTCTGGTGAGACTCTTGCACTCATATGTTCTTTCACTTACGAGGAATCTGGTTTTCAGGTGGCTCTCGACAAACTCCGAAGTCTCCCCAAAGTTTATGAGTAGATCTTTTTCTGGTTTTATCGACCATACCACTCTTTTTTTTTTGTTGTTAGATGTTCTAAATAATCCATCACTCATTCTTCTGCCTACTTTTGTTATTGAAAAACATGTTTTTTTTTAGTCCATGCACATGTTTGAAATGTTAAAAATGATCAATATGAATCTGATTACATTTCAAGATAATACAAATGTTTTGGGCATGGGACTGGAAAAAAAAAAACAGTCCATCTTGAAGTCATTCCACAAAGAACTGTTTTGTCTGAAAACCAGTGATGAAATTCAACTTTAGTCAAAATACTTGTGAATACAGTAGACAGCGGGACTTTATTTGATTTATTCTCACATCGTGAAACAGCCCAGTGGCAGCTATTTTTACTAAGAAAACAAAATACTCACTACTCAATATTTCTGCAGTAAAATCCATTAACTGTACAGAAAGTGTGTCTGAAAAAGAAGTAGATTCAACTGATTCTGGTAGATACAGAATCTTTCCTCTGGCTCCAGATGAGACAAACTGTGTTGGTCCAGTAGGGCAGCTGGCAGTCATGCTGGTGGACACACCAGCCGGACATAAGACCTGCGGGATTTTAGACTTAAGAGCAGAAGCTCTGGTTCTTTCTGCCATGACTGACATAACAGGCCGGATGCAGCTGAGGGCTGCTGTTGTGATATGTGGAGAGTAACAGGTATGGAGAGGTACAGAGCTCTGCAGTGGCCATGGAGAGAACAAAAATATACAGAAAATATCTAATGAGGCCACATTTTACAAAATGCCATGTGTGCATGAGGTACAGTTCGTTTCCACTTTGTGATGATGGCCACAAGATACAAGACACCGATGCCAACACTTATCTCGTGAGCACAAATTGTATTTGGGGAAACAAATGAATCAAAACTATTCATAAATGTGGCTATGAATTAGTTAAAAATGTAGAAAGAATTCCATCTTGTTGCCACGAATGAGTTAAAAAACGTGGGAACAAACGGTTTCTCTGCACGTGAAATGTCATTTTGCACGCTCGATATGCAAAGAAATAAACCAGATCCATATGTTTCATGTGCATGCGTGTAACCGCTGCACTGTCTGGTTTGAGATAAACAGCAGGTAACTGAAATACGTAAAAAATGTGAAGCATGTCTGCACACTTTACATCAGCTGTTTAGTCGGTCAAATCTTACACTGCAGAAATACCTCTGGTGGAATCTTCCTCTGTTTCTCCCAAAAAAGAAAAATCCAGACATACAAGTTTAAGGTAGTTATAAGAAGTATTTGGGGCTAGCATTCAATATTATGCAATATCCACCTCAGGTCTTCAGTGTATCGTTCAAATCGTCTATTAGGAAATAACCCGACTGGACTCAGTATGGAACCGATCATCCTACAGGTCACGACGACAGCTAAGAGGTCAAGACAAGGGGAAATTTCAACAACTAAGAATCATTATGACATTAACATAAACATGCCGGATGACTTTATCCCGGAAAAGGAGATTACTTTATGGCTCAAAACAGGAAGCAGTCCTTCAAACGAGGACGAGGGCTTTGTCTGAAGTCACTTCCTTTATTTGAGTGTTTAAATTATGCGAGTGTGAAATTTATGCAGCGCTCTCAAGTATTCTCACAGTGGAACTGAAAAACGTAGGTCCAGTGTAGGCTGCCTATAGCAGACATGTTGATATTATATGGAAATCAGCGTTTAAAAATATGAAAACTGTTTGTTTCTCTTAAATAAAGAGTTATTTCATCCAACAGTGTAGACTGTGATTTGCACAGAGTGAGAGAGAAGAAGCAGCTTTCATCGATGATATCAAGAATTTATTGAACATTTAACCTAAATATTCTTTAATAAGGTTATATGTTTAAGAAAGAAGCCTTTTAAATACCTTTGCATCGTCAAATCGGTGCACAGTCCTCATAGAAAAGTTCTATTTTTCATCCTGGCTCATCTGAATCTCTCCCCTCTCTAAAATCGGGATCAGCTGCAAAAATCCCATATCAGTGGAGTCCATAGCACTTTACTCTCTGCTAACAACTGCACAATTCAGTGGGCTGCATCTATGAGGAAAGAAATTATGCAACTCAACACCTCAGTAACGATGCATAATAACCATGTACATGTACAAACATGCACATAACAAAAGGTAGTTGTTGCCCTTCTCTGGAAACATTTGGAAAGTTTCAGTTCAAGCAGCCTCAGCCACAGACTAACAATCATTTCCCCTATGGTCTCATTATTTAACACTTTTGAGATGCAAAAATTCAATGGTGATATTTTTGGGGGGGTTGGTTCTGTAGTGGATTTGAACACTCTTTCATTGTCTGGGCATAAAACAGAGAAGGTAGGCAGAGAAGAAACACAATGGGCTTGGCAGAGACGACCGAGGCAGAACAGACAGTGAGGAATTCCCCATCAGTGTCTGAAGTGAGTTAACCTTTTTTTTCTTTCTTTCTGAATCTTCCCTCCTGGTGAGCATCCAAAGGAAGAAATGTTAACTCTTTCACCGACACGCTGGATGACTGCTTTAACAGTTTGTTCAGTGCATTACATCCCTATGGAACAAGCCTGCAGGATTTACTGACTGCCGTGTATTCTCTGTAGTCTCCACTATACATTTCCACACATTATAAATGCATCACTTATTTCACAGCTCCCCCTCAGCCCCGTATCCAGGTGGTTAAATACAAAGTACTTTCTGTCCATTTCCCAGGACAGAAAATAAAGCGTCTTTAAATTTAAGGCGCTCGGCCATCCGTATTAAATGTCTGTGGCTGTTTATAAATACCACTGACCAGCAGCGAGCCGGTTCACTGAGACGGAGAGACACCGAGAGGTTCACAACAACACAAGGAAAAAGTAAAAGTGACAAAAAGTCAGACCATTCTCAATCACACACACACACACACACACACACATATACAGGCTTGTTTGAAGTGGGCGTCACGAAGGCAGGTGTCATCCCTCATCTCTTGCCACGGTACGTCTCACCTTCATAGTCCGACTGACAGCCCTCTCCAAGCCACTACTCTCTGAGAAGTAGCTCCCCGCCTCTGTGCTGTTGACCTTAAAGAAGTACACTAAGTTTTTTTTTTTTAGGAGTTAGGCCTATTCCTCAACTCTGTCCTATAGAGATGAAAACATACTAAAAGCATCCACGTCTCCCTGATGGATCCTCTCACACGGTGTTAAATGTTAAATCCACAGAATGCACTATGAAAAACAGAAAGTAACTCACCCATCTCGGAACGAGACGTCACTACAGGATCTCATTTTGCTCTAGTGCACAAAATGTAAGTGTAATCTCTGCAGGCAGCTGCTCAAATCACACTTATCTGCTGCTTATTTGTGTGTAGCTCACTTAGCTTCTAAAATGGATGAACGAGGCCCTCGGTTTGAGCTTCTCATTTCTCACTGCCGAACTTAAAATAATGCAGTTTTGTTCCGCTCCACTTGCTCGCGCAGCTGACTTTGCAGCAAACTTTTTGTCCAGTGAATTTGTGATGTTAAAAAAAAAAATCCTGGAGGGACAGAGACGGCGGGAATAAGGTCAAAGTCGTCACGGATTGATGGTCTGGGCACACTGCTGACATCTTGCTTTTCATGTGTTGCAGCTAATATGTAGGAGATTGGTAAAAGACTACAGTGTGTGCAGAATTATTATGCAATTATGAAATCTTTCAAGGTTTTTGTTTGTATAGAAAGTAATGTGTCCATTTGTTACTTTCCTTCTCAGAGGCACTGGGTCAGATTTGTAGGGGGTCAGTGTGTGTGTGACTGATAATCCCACTAAGAGCCACAAAGTGACGCATTTCCAGTTAAAATCCCACTCAGAGGCTTTAAACTGCAAACACGTCGGACATCTGTTCATTTTTTGATATCAGATCATGACACTGTATTATGTCATGTTTTTGGAGAGCTAATCACATAGTAGAAGTGTAGCACATTGCGAAAGTATCTGTGTCAGCGTGGAGTACTTGAGCAATCCTCTCAGGACACATAAATGACTACACATAAAAGAGAGGTTGACCTACAGTACCAGTCCAAAAAAAAAAAAACTTTTCCTTTAAAGCTAGACAAACGAATCTGACCCGCAATCAGCGCTATCACGTTTCAAACTCCCATTTACACCACACTGACACTGCAGCAATGCCAAAACGGTGCCAGCAGGGAGACGAGCACAGACATACCACAGAGGTATCGAGACCTTGACCGGAGGAAAAGCGTCCGCGGGGGTGGGGTGCAGTCGGAAAGCTTTCTCTCATCACCCGGCAGGAGCTTCGTCATATAGCAGCAGACACTATACTGCACCACCTCCGAGCCTCTGTGCCTTATTTACCCACACACACTGGCCTGGGCAGCTGTCTGTGACTCCCTTTTAGCACAGAACCTTCATCACTCTTTCAAGATGAAGCATTTATGAAAGTTGCAAGGAGTGGGAAGTGTGTGTAGGCGTGTGTGTGTGTGTGTGTGTGACTGGGTGTCATTTCTTTTACTTTTTATTTAAGGTCTTTGAGACCGTGGTAATTAAAGTCCTCTAAACTTCCTTGAGAGATGCATCTTCACCTCTTGGGCTGCAAACTTTGGAAACCGGAGGAATCTCAAAGAGGTTTTGATCATTTCGGTTATTTCCATGTAGGTATTGTTTGATTTATGGAAAGCTAATAGATCCATAAAGAGTGCGGATAAGGTGACCTTACATTGTCGCGCTCTGTCTGTTGTGTTGAGATGTAAAGGAAATCTTTGCAGTGGAGAGCTTGCTAAAAAAATTGTTTATAGGCAAACGTCTCTTTTTAATAACAGGCTGTCATCACATTCTAAATTTGAGGGTCCTTCTTTTTTTTCCAGAACAAAAAACAGAAAAAAAAAAGCTGAAAATAGCTCATTATGTGTTTTACAGGCTTTTGGCAGAAGTTAGTGAAAGGTGTCACAGCCAGAAATGCTGCAAGGCCAAAAAAACTGAAACATTTGGCGTCAAAGAAGTCGTTCTTGTTATTTAGTGGTGTAAAAAATAAAAAAGGGAAGATACCAGAGAGATCCTAAATTTGTATTTTGACAGGCTTTTTTTTGAGAGGCTGATTTATAGATACATTTTTAAGAAATATTAAAATAAGATTTGATTTGCTCAAGAAGAAATTAAACTTTTTTTTTTTTTTTTTAATTGAAGCTCTGGACAACCTGACTATGAATTCTACATCGCTGCACGTTCACATTGCAGTCTATTTACATGCATGCGCTTTTTCACTGGTGTTTAATACAAAGTGAAAATTGGACTTTAATTGGGTGGTAAAATTTGAAGAAGAAAAAAACAAAAACCCAACTCTTTATCAGCAGTTCAGACTAACTCCAGGCAAGGACTGGACTTGGTCCTGATTGGCTCCCCTCATTAAAGAACTACTGAAATGTTTCCAAGCAGGGCAGCATTAAACTGGAGAAAGCATCCAGCAGCAGGTTTACCTCATTTGAATTGGAAGAGCTGCTGTTGTCAGTCAAAGCCACATTAGGACCGGTCTAACTTCAACAGAGCTTAAGGAGTTCAAATCAACCTTTAACTGAATTTTATTTATTAAATATACTTAATCTATTACACCAGCAGCATCAAAACTTGTTTACTTATGTCTGAAGCCTCGACTTAACTGATGCACATCTGTCATTTGGATCGGACGAGATCTATGCAGCAGACAGCTGCCAGAGTCGAGCAGCACACTGTCATTGTCAATTCACAATAGTCTCCATTCATGTTCCCATGTCTTGTTATGTCTTCTGCATATAAACTGCTGTCTGACCCCAAATCTTCAGTAAAATACATTACGAGGTAAATTACTTTACATGAGAAATTTTCCCAAAACAGACAGGGGACGTACACACACACACACACACACAACAAAATAAACTTAAAAAGGAGAATATTTCCTAGTCACTAGATATAAAATATTCCATTTGTTCCTGCATTTCTCACTTTTTAGGAACGTCTCAAACAATACAACCTTTGAGTGAGCAAACCTCTTATCGTGGCACATATCCTAACATGCTAATTACCCCACACACAGTTTGAGTTCATTTATTATGCATGAAATAATCTAATATGATGACTGTGATAATTATGCACGCGTAGATAAGATAAAAGAGTAGTAACCAATTATGGCGCGGGAGTTGGGAAAAGTAATTATTCTTTGTAGTGGAAAGAAGTCTCGGTTCGGGAAAAGAAGGCCTGCTTTTTTCATTCACTTCAGTTCACAGCGTCGCAATTAACATGTGGAATCATGTCTGCGCTCCCTGATAGTGTAGAAGGAATATTTTCTTGATTAAGCATACAGTAACACAGATCGGCTCTGTTGTCGTAAGAATTTAAGGATGTACAAAATTCACAAAAAAACAAACTGAGGTAAACCGCTTTCTGCACAGATCCATGCAGCAATGTGTCCATGATAGCTGTGCATGCTCCTCATCCAGAGACGCTTCACACACTCCAGAAATCTGACATGTTTACATTAGGACTTGAAAAGGCGACATGACTCGACTCTTCGGCAAATCAGAAAGGACACTAAAACTAAAGAGTGGTGCTCAGAGTCGAGCCCTCGCAAATCAGACGCGTGTTGTAGAGTCATTAAATATTACCACTTCTAAAATCAGAGCTGGCGTGCGGTTAGCCCGCACTACTGTGCAAACATACTTAACACAGCACAGCTTTCTTTGACAAATTATGTGCCTGCCACCGCAAATCACAGGAAACAGAGACTCCACAGTAATTTAATTTTTCTGCGACTGCTTTGGCCTGAATTGTGCTGTAAATCAAACTTTTATGTGATGAAATGTGGCAGCCTGGAAACAGGGCTTAATATGCCGGCATCCATTTTGCTAGTAGTGAAAGGAAATAAATGTTTCACGGCCTGCTCTTTGGATACTTTGGATAAGATGCAAACTTGGTGACTGAGTCATTGCAGCGGCAGAAGGAAAGAAAATGTAAAACATAATTAATAAATGGAGCAAACGGGGGGTTATAAATAAAGCACTAATGCACAATTTGTGCAGTATAAATACACATTATCCCGAGGAGGATTGTCTTACTGACCTCTAACTAAAACCACATTTATCTGACTCAGGAGTACACACGTCATCTTCACACTCCTCCGGAAACCTCTGTCACCCATTACCCAGTCCACGTCTCCCTTGGACTGCTGCAGTTGACTCATGATTACTTGCAGAGTCTAAGCTCGAGGCCAAACATGATACTGTGAGACCAGTCAACAAAGCTCAGAGTTGTCCAAAGGACATTCTCTCACAAACAATACCAGATCACTTTAAAAACAGGATTGCCAGATTTTCAAATTGACACCAAACAAAAGCACAATGGGGAGCGTGTTCTGTCGTCGTCTGGTCCTGCCGTCATGTCAGAAGAGGAAAGAGATAAAGATAAGAGCAAAAAAACTAAGTGAAGCATCAGCTCTCCGTGTGCTCTGCACCTTTAAAAACTTGAGGTTAATGCCGGTGGCACTCGTGTTTCCTAACACTCTCAGCAAAGTCGTAATGTTCTGAATGTAATGGAGTGAGGAGAGGAGAAAGCAAGGACGGTGAATACGGCCAAGACGACAAACGCTGCATTGCCCACGTTTCACACGGACACAGCTCGTGTTCGCAGTAAACCGGGTCCACTGTATGATTCTGCAGGAATGAACCTCACAGGCGTGTTTGTTCAGACTTGAAACCATGTCGTAGCATGGTTGAACTCAAGAATTTTAACTCCAAAGATTACCTCAGAGCCTATCACATACTCCTGTACCAAAGCTCATTTATTTTACTAAAACTCAGCCTCTGTGGAGATTGTTGTTTTAGGGATTTACTACATCCACAATGCATTGCCTGGCCTGACAAAAACAATGTGAAACATAAAAGTTAGAAGGCCACTTTAACTCGAGCTTTTGCTTCTAAGAGAATATAATGAAACCATCAAAGTACCCCTGGTATTGGAAATAATTTGAGTCCATCTAGAAACTAGCTGCACGGTGTCTGTGCGTCTGTAATACATTTTGGACAATATCCTGCCTCCATTAAATATCTTTGTTGTGTTAGATGACCATGCTTGAGGGTTCATTACACAAATGTGTGTTTATTTATATAAATATAAAGAATATGGGTCTATATATCGATATAGGAATATCGGTATTTGCCCCAAAACTCCAGTATCAGTCTGGCTCTGGTAATCATATGTGATGCTATAACTCGTCTTACATATATGTTTATTTATTTCATTTGTCAGTTATGATTTGAGAACAAACACTGGCAGAATTATCTCTTAGGATTTTTGATTTTTTTCCTTTCTTTCCAGGGAACAATGTGCTACAGTATGTTCTTTTACCACGAGGAACTCATATGGTTGGGATGAAGGGTGGGCATACAAAGTGCAGGACACCACAGACCAGAGTTCACATCCTCCGGAGTCCTTTGTGTGGTTACTTCGGGCTTTGGTTTTGGTTAGGGGAAAGATTGTGGTGAAACAAAGTCAATAATAATAAAGTAAACACATTCTATCTCGTGTTTCTCATTGCTGTTGACTTTTTCAATATACAATCAAGACCACGACCTTTGCCTAACCTTATAAGTGCTTTTGTTGCCCAAACACAACCATGACAATCGTGTTTTTATTGCTACGAGTGGATATTGTATTGCAGTGAGTATACTGTGGGAAAACTACTGAAATACTGATATGAAAAAATGCAGGAGTTCAGAGTTGCCGTGTCTGGTTATTATTAGAGCTGAATTCTCGGATTCCAGATCCACAAATTTGAATATTTTCTGGTTTCTTTCGTCCTCTATGACAGTAAACAGAATATTTTCTGGGGATGGGTGGGCAAAAAAAGACATGTGATGATGTCACATGACATTTTCACCATTTTCTGACTAAACAACTAATTGATTAATCGAGAAAACGATCAGCAGATGAATCGATAATGAGAATAAGGACAGTATAGTTACTTTTCACGTGTCCAAAGATTTGACGTGCTGTGTAGCATTAGCAGAAAAGCAGAAACAGGGTAACAGGGCACTTTGTATTAGTGTCAGAGGCATTTCGATCTTTTGGGTACTGATATGAACTTGTATGAATCCAGCAGCACTAAGTCATCTGGGAGGCCGAAAAGCATTAATGAAATATAATAATACAGGAATAAAACAGTGTAGTCCTTCTTTAATATTTTAAGAGCGACATGCCTGAAACACCATAAAAGATGTAGCCTTCACATGGAAAATGAAATGCACTTCAACTGAAGCTTGTGCCGTCATAAAATCATGGCACTTTTATAGCGGGGGACAGAACTGCATAAAAAAAAAAAAGTCATTTGCAGCTAATAAGAGCGATCACTAAAATGCATTAGGGCAAATTATTCTGTCCTTGCCACTGTACAGTGCTTTTACTGAGGTCTGTTTATAAGCTGCTGTTTCACCCGAGAGTCTGAACACTAACAAGAGTCTCATCAGGCATCTACAAAGACCACTCGGAGATTAACAGCAAGGTATACAAATGGATCTGAAGAGAAAAGGCGCTTTTGTTAAAGTCTAATGTCAAAATAAAGGAGCAGCTATAGACTGGGTGGAAAAATATCGTCCTTCAGATCAATGTGTGTCCTGGAGTGCAATAGGCTGAAACATTCAGATGAGACGTGAGTGGCAGAAAGAGCAACACACTTGAATATTATCTTTGGAGAGGATTTTTTGAAAAATGGAACCGTGCTCCGGTAAATAGCGTTTTGGAGGTCACAACTTCAGCACAGTTGCATTTCAATTCAAAGTGTGGCAGACTTCAATGGTGCCGCTCTGCCAATAATCAAAGTAGGGTGATTTCAAAAGGCCACCATTTGAAAAAGGATAATTTTTCATCTCTCTATTGCGTACTTTTTAAAGTTGTCTTGCCTTATGCTCCCATCCTGCCTCTCGCTGCAGCTCGTCTGTGGATTAATACGGCTGTATCCAGTGGAAAAAAACAACGTCGGGAGGTGATCAGAGATGCAAACACGGCACAACAGTGATATAAGTTAGCGTAGTGTTTGCAGAAAATAGCTTCTGTTGATGTGTGCTTAGCTGTGAAACTTCTGTCTGTTTGTCTTCAACTCTGTAATAAAAGTTACCCCGACTCAGAGAGAAAGAACAACAGCTTTCCTGCTGGCAGCAGCACTGCAGTGCTGAAGAAAAAGAAAAACAGCTGGAACTGTACCTGCAATATGGAACAACTGACGTGTGAGAAATAATAATAGTGCGATGGCAGTTTTGCTGCAAATCAATCTGCACGCCACAACCAAACATTTGCATTTAGCGAGATAAAGCCAATGCCACTTTTATAGACTTTATGTTTGCACACACGTTAATGCATGGTGTTATCGGTGTGGAAAAGCAACAGTGACATTTCACTCTTAACTGAGTGTTAAAGAGCAGTGCACTGGGGGAGATCTTCAGTAGTAGTGACACCATTTTGGCCGATGCATTTATTCATTTTCAAGGCAGGCACAAATATTCAGCCGCACAGTGCTTGGTAGGGATTTTCTCTACTATGATCTGCTGTTGAATTCAAATCAAATATTTTCAACCTCACCCAGCTCAGCTGTTACCACGACTCTCAAATATAATAAATTCAGGATTTACTGGCAGGCCTCATATTTCTCTGTGTGAAGCCCCACTCATTTATTAGGATTATCTACATTCCACCAGAGATAAGAACCGACGGCACAATGAGGTTCAGAGTCTTGTTAAAGGTCTTTAAATGCAGAATATATAATAAGCTGTTGCTAATTTGATTTTGTGCTTGATCCTTGAATAATAACCACTGATGTCTAAAAATAACACGTTTTAATTGTTTTTCACTGCAGAAATCACAACATCAAACACGATGTATACAGAAGACGTTCGACAGTGGAAGTAGCCTACTTATTCATCTTTGAAATTTCACACACAATGCACTGTATCTACGTGTGCATCCTGCTGGAGAAAACCCCCTAAGCTGTCCTCCATTCTATGCTATGACTTCGACTTAGTTTATGGAATGTGTCCCTGCTGGGTTTTCATTTCCTCTGTCTGAAAAAAAAAGGAATGCAATCAGAGTGCTGATGTTAAAATCATTACCTAATGACTAAAGCCTTTGTATGACTTCTTCCATGCTGTGGCATTCACTGTTCAAGCACACATCGCGCATTATTGTGTGGAGAGGAGCATTTAGAAAGAAGTTTGTTTGAGGACTGTCTGCCGAGGCCAAGTGAATCAAATGTGCTCAGCCCAATCAATCGCCGAATCACACAGGGAGGATTTTTCTTGTAGATATTTTTCTGTTGTGCAGGAGAATTCTTTGATGACATACGAAGAGCAAAGTGCTGCTCATACGCTGTGTAGCAACGCAGGATGTGATGTCTACAAGTATTTTGGAAATATTTAGGGATGTCACAGCCACCAAGAACATTTCTGACTGGCTATGCGTGTCGGCCTATAGGATAGTATGCATACACATTCTTCAGACATCTTCGCCAGCGAGCAGTCTGAGGCACGGCGAGCTCGTTGTGTGATGCTACTCTTCGTTTGAGTAGCACGAGGCGCTATGCTGTACCACATTAAGAACCAGCAGCTGCTATGTCCAAAGGATGGCTCCCAGCCAACGACGTAACACGCTGCCAATCAGTTTGGTAAGGTATAGGGCGAGGGATTCAAAGATAGAAAGCGAATGTTAGTTTGGTCCCTAACTTGGTACATTATGCTGTCAGGAGCTGCTGCGGCTAATCTAAATGAATTGAAAAATGTTTTCTAGGAGAGGTCTCTTTTGGTCGGTAACTGAGGCAATATCACACGTCAGACAGCTTCGCCGAGAAGCTGCAGGCCTCAGCTGCAGATCTTGTATTTTGCATCATCTTCTGTTTAGTTGCTGGTTAATTTGTGCTGATCTCTAGTAAGCAAAATGAACTGAAAGTGACATCAGCCGCGTAGATTTGCTATACATCAGAGGGATCTCTTTGACACCAAAGCTAGAGCTGTGGCATCGCTACATTTGTTGAGAATTTGAGAATTCATAAATAAAATTGTGTGAAATAAATTCATGAAAACCAAATAGTGTTGATTTTTTTATTTTCTCTCTACCAAACTGCATCTTTTTAAAGGCGTGAGGGATTCAAGTTCTCGTTGGATCGGTTAAATCAATCTGAAACCGAGGGACTGTATTTTCAACATCAACACGTCAGCAATAAAGCTCCTGTAACAACACGACACCATCACTATCTTTCCAAACTTATTACCCATGCCACAGTCCTATGCTGGATGTGTTTCCGTGACATCTTTATGTCCTTCCAGAAACAAAGCTTCGTGATGTTGACAGTATGGAGGATCATTAAATTTGCCTGCTGCTTCTCTCGGAGCATAAATCAAGCCAATCCATCTCTCTCCGATCCCACTCCCTGGTGGCTTACTTAGAGCCATGCCAACGCAGCACTGGCTGTGGAATGAGCAAGGGTAAGCATGCAAGGGCTGTCCTTAAGATGAGCGGTCTGACGGTATAAACAGGCCTCTGCCATCTCTCGAGAGCAATAGGGATCAAGCGGGCTTAGTGGGCTATGACCTGTGAGGGCCCAGACAGGCCCAAAACATGCAACACAACACAACACGATTGTCTTAAGGATTGCTGCTCTATTGAACACGAGAAAACTAGCTTACATCACACTGCTCACGGGCCCGGAACAGGACCTAGATGCACTCCGCTGAGGATACCCAGCAGACTAAAGCCTTATGAATAATTCTGAACATCCTCCTCTCTGTTTTAAAGTGAGGCCCTCAAAAACAAATTAGACATCCCACAATCTGATTGCCAAGGAAAAGAAATCCTGCAATGTAAGGCCTATTAGTCTTACAAGACTGTAAAAAAAAAAAAAAGATCTTCTCAGAAATGATGCATCGGATTCTTCGGGCACCACACAGGGTGGAATTAAAGGGAAAGGCGAAGGAAACGACAAGACATTTGCTCGTGGTTTAATTTCCTCAATTGCTTTATGGCCATACATAAATGCTTAAATTGGTTTGTAACATATGCTCTCCTCGCTCTGTTTACTTCCTTCATTTAGTGTGACTGAATCACTTTATTAGTGATTATCCCCCCAAAAGCTGCAGGAACGCACAGCATCACACCTCATCATGTAATTTACCCATATAGTAGGAATGGAAATATGCAAATAGTGTCGGAGTATTTTGCAGCACAAGATATGCCCCCGGGCTGCTTGTCCAATGACACAAATCATCAATTAAGATCTCAGCAGGGTTTGGGGATAAACTAAATTGGCATTATCTCTATCTGACAATATGTAGAGCCGTGTGGGGTACATGACAACAAAGAACAAACATCAGTGAGGGTGATTGGTAGTGATGCGTTTCGACTCGAAGTGTGTGTTTAAGTGTGCGTGTGTGTGTGCACTTTGCAAATTCATTCCCAGGTGAATTACCCACTTTGAGACACTGAAGTGAGACACAACAATCTACACAATCATTTGTATAAAAAAGGCAAGAGACCCCCTTTTGGGTCCTTCAACAGCGACTCACGGCGACGACAACAGTGTCTTTCAAAGCATTTACTTTCACAGGGGGTGCAAGTTTAGCTCCTCGTGGGATTTTATGCTCAGCACTCTGCACCTGCCGACTGTGTTTGACGGAGGGGGGCTAAAGTGGTCTAAATCGCCATTGTGATTTCTCAGGGAAGCAGATGATTAGTAAACAAATGGTTCAGGCATATTTAATTAAGCTAATGTACTCTCAGTGCTCTGACTATAGTCTTCACTGCGAGGGGGGGGGGGGTCTTTACTTCAACTCTAAAATACAGTTGTAAAATTTTAACACTCACAGATGACAAACTGTAACACTGAGTTATATTTCCTGAACCTTTTCCTGAGCAATGTGTGATTTTTTTTCCCCCTTCTTCAAATTTAGATGCGTTTGCCAATTCTGCGCCTGTACTGGTACATTTATGTGATATCTGAGGAGCAGAGATCAAAGCTGACAGCAACTGAACAGATGAGTCGACTGGGTTTGACTCACAAAACTACCAGAAAAACACACACGGTAAACAAACCCGAGAATCGTGTGTTCGTAAGTGGCGAGATCATTAAAATGGAATCGAACAGGGCCCCAGTTGTTCAAGACAAGCTGTCTTGAGAGAGACGAGGGGCTCCACGTCTAAATCACACTGACGGCGTTTTTTTTTTTTCTGCCAGTCAAACGTCTCCTATGAGTGAAATAGTCATTCGTGCAATTGTGGAATAAACTGGTCATCTGAAATAGAAAGCGGTGAGTGGCACACAAAGAGGGCCAGTGTTCAGTCTAGAGAGGTTTTTGCAAGGGCATGGAAGGCTGAGAGTAAACATCAGACCTCACTGAGATGCAGATAGTTTGAGGAACAGGAACACTTCAATTGAAGATGAATTCACCAAGAAATTCAAAAAGAACCAGACTCCCCTGTGTGACCTTTTAAAAATACAGTAAATAATTGTATTTTGCTTTACATTTTTCTGTTATAAATACAAAGGGGGGGGAAATGTTTTACTTTGAAAAACAAACTGAAAACGTCGCCTGTGACAAGGTAAGCATAAGAAAAGAATAAATCCAGCATTATCAAGAGAAAAAAAAACTACATTTCAAACTAGTTTGACATTAGTGTGCGGCGGTTATTTGTTTATTTTTTGTCACAAACAAACAAAAACAGCCACACACACACACACACACACACACACACACACACACACACTCCTGTCTAGAATAAGATTTATTATAGCCCCCCCAAAAAAATGTGAATTAACTTGGATCAAATGTAAAACACTGAAGTTATTTTATACTGAAAATCCTGTATTACTGTATATTCTTTGCAAACGCATCAACTTTGCCCGTCAAAATAAAAGCCTTTTTTTCCTTTCTTTTTTTTTTTTTGCTCGAATAAACAGCATGGAACTTCAACATTGGGGGAAATTGCAGTAGCAGCGAAAACAACACAACCAAATATATTTTCATGGTAGATTCACGTTCTCATACATTCGCCGTAAATTTACAAATAAATCAGAATGCGATGTGGCATTCCGGTGCTAATTGACAAAGGCCGTAGAAATAATAATAATATTATTAATAATAATAAAACAAGCAGCAGCTTCCTGCAGCTATGCGCTCATACTGTCCGATCCGCTCCACTGTTCATCATTATTAGTCTGTAAATTACAACCGTTTGCACAAAAGCATCCGCCGCGAAATGCAACACATCCTACACACAAACATTACCGAGAGATTTTTTTTTTCAAAATAAAATTAGAGGAAAAAAAAAAGAAAGAAAGAAAGAAAGAAAGAAAATCCAAACGCCGCATCAAGCAAAAAGAACGAAAAAAAAAATCCACTGGTCTTTCAGTCCAGCACAAAAATGCATCTCCTCTCTTTCCCTCTCTCTTTTTTCTCCCCCCCCTCGACTCCCCCCCTCCCTTCCTTTCTCTCTCCCTCTCTCTCTCTCTCACCCTCCCTCTCTCTCTCTCTTTCCCTCCCTCTCTCCCTCTCTCTCTCTCTCTCTGTGTGTCTCTCTCTCTCTCTCTCACTCTGGCCTGGCTGGCTGGCTGTCTGACTGTATGAATAATGTCCTGCCTTTTGTAATGAAGGGGGGGTAAAGGGGAAAAAAGGACGCTGAAGTGGTAAAGCCCTGCTCCCATGCACTGACATTGAAAATGAATGACAGCTTACCTGCATGCCAATCTTCATCAGACTGACACTGGGCTGACAGCACAGCCTATACTCCTCCACACAGCCGGTGACGTCAGCCATGCCAGGCCCCTCCCACCTCAATCTCCATCTCCAGCTCCCCATTTTCCCAGCACCGGGCTGCTGATGCCTTCCAGTGTCCGTGGGAAATACGGCAATCGGATGTGAGGCTTCAGGAGGAAGGAGGGTAACCCCCAGCAAACATCTAGGGGGGAGGAAATTAATCATACTGGTTCAAAGCATTGACAGGGAGGTTTTATTCATCCTGCATGATTTGGTCATTTTCGATAAGCTTGAATGATTTCAGCTAAACAAAAGACTCGTCACCTCAATAACCACAAATCCACTAGAAATGCAAGCAGGAGACCGACACGACAACTTATTCAGTCCCTTCATTTGCTTCCAGTTTGTCTGTGAGAGTGAGGCAACAGCATCCCTGAGAGGAGAAGGGCTGGATGTGACACAGGTGGAGAGAAAACCTTCAGTTACATATAAGACAGATAAAAAACAAAAAACAAAACAGGGTTTGTATTCGATGTTGCAAGAAAAAGAAAAAAAACCCGGATGAATCATTGTTTATTTTCCCTGATCTCTTTATGCTCAGACACTGAACTGCAGTCAGGAAGAAATACATAACTACATTTCAACATTTGATTATCTATTTCATCATCTGATCTGGATTGTTCAGGTTTACCGGTGACTAAAACAAGACCATGAGGTTTACCAGTCTGTGTCTATGAGAAGAAAATAATGCCTGTGCTCTTATCATTACTCTGACAGTCATGTACCTTTAATTAGCCTGATTTTGGTGATTCCAGGTGAACTTAATTAGGAAACCAAACTCCTCGCACAGTCTGGTGTGAGATAGTTTTAGGTTTTTCTTTGTTTTTACTCTTACTATTGGTTGCTATAGTGTTTTTTGTTTTAGCATCCAGACCTCCTGGACTATGTAAATGATTAATAAATGCTGGATTCATGGATCTTACGAGGGTCACTTAAAGGCAACACGTCTTCTTTCCAGTAAGCGCGTACACGTGTACGTGCACACGCAAGCAAACGCACTTGCCTTTTTGAATCGCGGATCTGGCCAGCCCCCTGTCGGTCTGCATTAACTATTACATTCATCACAAACACAGACAGGTGGGGACGGTGGGTAGCAAAACACACACACACACACACACACACACACACACACACACACAGTGTGTCAGTGTGTTTATTATTTCTGGGTGATGATGGCTTCCACATGCAGTGCTGCAAAGAGCAGCTTAGATAAAGATTTTAAACTAACACACAAGAAGTGATTTCATATCTGATCCATATCCACTTGTTCATATTATATATAACGACGTATTACAGGTAAAACTCTTTTACTCTTACATTAATATTATTATTTATATCATGGTCACTTACTTTTTGTAATATTATTTTTATTATTGTCACTACTCTTGCAATAATATTTATTATTTGTACAATACTCTTACAATACAATACAATACTCTTTTTTACATCATGCCACTTTTATCCTCAGTACTTGTCTGTTTTGAAGGTTGATTGTTTCTCGTGTTAATGTAGGTTACAGATATTTCTGTCTGTTTATTGATTTGTTTTTTTGCATTTCTACTTTTTTCTAATTCTGTAGTGTTTGCTACACTTTGCTCTGCTGCTGTAACAAGTAAAATGAATGAATAAAGTAAATCTAATCTAATCAGTGCTGCAAAGAGGAGCTTAGATAAAGATTTTAACACACAAGCAGTGATTTCATACATTACATATATATAAACGCATGCTGATTTAAATGCAGAACAGACTGGATACATTGTTGTTGTCTTTCCTTTCAGTATCGACGCGTATGATTGGCTCTCCTTGAGTCGGACGGTATCCAATCAGATTCCAGTTTGCTGTCACCAGGAAGCAGACGACGCTTGGAAACGCTTTGTCCAGCACGTAAACAAAGAACCGGAACTGTCGGGTTACCGGACGGCCCGGTTTGTTTTTAACGGGAGAAATCTGATTTTTAAGCGGCCACACGACGCAGCTGTCGGCCTGACTTCACCCTCACAGCGGTGGACGTTAAACCGAGCTTAACCCGGCACGGCTCGGCTCGATAATGCCGTTAACGTCACGTGTTTGTACCCGGTTCACACGGTAACGTTTCCTCCGTCTCTCTGACTAACCGGACATGGCCAGCACCGTGTTACAGGTCGGTACCGGCGTGTTTGTCATCGCCATGGTTTGGATCGCGGCTCTGGTGTTCGGGACGATGCTGCTGAGAGCGTCCGGGTCAGCCAGGTGAGACACACACACACACCTGTACCTTTCCAACCTGGAGCCTCTTCTCCCAGGTAGAGAGACAATAAAACATGTTCTGCAACAAATACTCCGACCTAAAGACACATTTCGTGCTCCTATAGTTTTAATACTAAATCATGCTTTTAAGGTGAATTCAAACAGAAAGGCTGAGCTCAGGTGTGTCTGTGCAGGTGAGTGCTGGACTTCCTGTCACCCTCCCCTCCCACTTACAAAAATCCTGTTAGAAGATATTTACATAAAGAGTCCTTGCATTAGCTCAGAAACAGGTGGATAGACCGAGGACAGGTAAATGACTTTTCCCTTATGTATGCAATCAAAGGTAAACAACCCATTTTTGATAACACCTGGGATCCCTTTGGAAACTTTCTTTCGAATAAAGACTGGTCTGGTTTGGTGGAAACACCTGGGGATGACCTGTAAGTACTGTCTGGAGTAGACTGACCACTTTCTAATGTTTCTGTAATGCACAGGATCAGTTAGGGATGCACGATATTTATCGGACCGATAAAATATCGGCCGATATGGGAAGAAATTACGTCATTTTTTATCGACCCCATAGGTTCATTTTAACTAGGGCTGCCACGATTAGTCGATTAGTCGCGATTATGTCGACGAACAAAATCGTCGACAACTATCGGCATCAGACCTGACTGTACCGTAAATGATACCATAACACAGACCCTCCAGGAATTCACGATGTTGCGATTTGCAACTTCAACGCCACTCTAGTGAATCCCCGTGAATTCAGGGCGGTGTTGCAATTTTAACCAATTACCGCGATTTTTAAGCAAATTCTGCGCAGTTCTGGATTGAACTCGGCGGGTTAGGGATGGCCACATGATGCGGCAGGATCCCCTCGTGGGACCTCTCCCCGGCGTTGGCTGGCCTCTGGGTCGGCATGGAAAGACTCTGGGGCGAAGGTGGCTCACGGCTCCGCGAGCTTTACAGCGCCCGGCAACCCGCCCCTCTCCGGGACAGTCAATTTACATATGATCCGATTAGTCGACTAATCGAAAAAATAATCGGTGATTAGTCGACTATCAAAATAATCGTTTGTGGCAGCCCTAATTTTAACCGATAAAAGATCCGATAAATTTATGAAACTGGGGAAATTGTTTGCAGGCTGAGTCGCCCTGAAGCCTGAAGACTAATAATGAACATGTCGGTTTTCGGTATCGGTAGAAATTTTTCATATCATGCATCACTAGGATCAGTGTATGGTTGGTTTTGTATTTATTCTCCTCCATTTGTATTTCTGTTTACTTATTATTGATTATTGATTTATATTTATTATTCGTGTTGCCGGTTTGTTGTTATGTCTTGTTCGTGAAATGAAGACGGTTCTACGCGCTTTGGGGCACAGTTTGAAGCCTCAGTAGTTATATGTATGTGTATGTGTATGTGTCTGAAAATTAATAAAGACATTGTTGGAGAAAAAAAAAGATATTTGCATAAATTGATGAGTCATTGCCAGATTCCTGCTAAATTTGTAAATAGCTTCACATGTGGCTTTGGTACAATCTGTTGTAGATTTATCAGGCAGCACTTTAATTCAATAAAATCATAGATCTGACTATTGAACACAGTGTTGAAGAACTGTGTTGAACACCTTCTCCTGGATTTCACACAGGAAGGTTGCAGCTCTGATATGTTTTGCCACCTTAATATTTTGTCGTCACATTAGTGCGGTGTCTTTCCATGGACCACGACGACACTAAAGTCAGTAAACGTTTGCTTGTATTGCTCTGTGGCAGCACACACTGTGCACGTGGCGTGAGCCGCGGTTACAGTAAAGTTTAAATGGGCTGAAACACGGCGCTGTCGACTTGATTAGAAAGTTAACAACTCGCGAACGCCGCTGTTTTGATTGCTGCTTCATAATGACATTATCCTCAGATAACCCAGCGTCTAAATCAGCAGTCCTTTGTGTTATCCTCTTTGTTTGAACTGTGTGTGTGTGTGTGTGTGTGTGTGTGTGTGTGTGTGTGTTGCCAGGTTAGGCGTTATCCCTGTCTTCCTCCTGGCTCTCACCATCACTCTGGCACTGGTGTTTTTCCCTCGCAGCCCCGAGACAACTCCCCCCTTCAAAGAGATAGAGGTGAGCTCCATGCACTGAGCTCACACACACACACACACACACACACACACACACACACCTTTACACACTCACAGTTTAATGACGCCTACTGTCAGCTAAGTTAACTTCCGCTAATATATCACACCCTGCTGAGGCTATGAGGGGGTCTCTTGTACTATATTACATTTGTGAGTGATTCTGTTCACTACCTAAAGTGACCTATATACTGTATATATATTTATTACTATGCTGCTGCCTGATCCATGACCAGAAATATTCCAAATCAGTCTTATATCAGAGCTTTTACTGCATTAAAACACAGAGACTTGTGTTATTGTCGTCTGTTCTCGTGGCTCACGCCTAACGTACATCGGCTGGGATGTTTTTTTGAGGCCGTGGCTTCAGTTTCCAGCAGATCTTTTGGGTGCTGAGACGAAACAAACAGCTCAGTGGTCATCTCTCGCACTAAAAGTCAACCTAATCACACATTAGGGCCTGTGCTGTTGATGCATTATGAAAAGTCAGTCACTGGTTTCATGCTTAATAATCACTACAGCAGGACAAACATGTGTCACGTATGTTTGGTCTTAATATTGAAAGCTCAGATCATGTTTCTACGAGCAGAACGTTCCTTTATCTGCACTGATGGAGGATGTAGTCTAGATTCAGGTTTGAGGTTAGGTGGATGTAAACAATAATAAAACCTTATATCTGATATGAATCCATACTGTAATGTGTACCTGTAAATGGTACGTGTCGTTGTGTGTGCACTTCTGTGTGTGCGCTTGTCATAAAAGGCCTGTTCTGCTTTATCTTAGTCCAACAGCAACACAGAACAAACACTCCCCCATGTTGCCTCCGGGTCGTGCCAATAAGCCGGCCAGATCTGCCAAGCAAGCTGCCACCCCATAGAAATAGCAAAGCAGAGCCCCCGTCCTGGCCAGCTCGCATTTTATAGCCTTTGTGCAAAGGCAGATACCAGACCAGGAACAGAGGGAGGCAGCAAAATCTGACTTCCTCCATTTCTGCATATAAAAATCAACCCATGGTTACTACAGTGTTTTAAAAGAGGACTCATATAAAAATCACCTTATAATGTAAGCAGAAAGTCATCATACCCATCGGATAGCTTTCAATATTTATCTGTTATTTCTTTAAATTTTGGAAAAAATGTCTTTAGCCTGTCTGGCATTTTATTAGAACAATAAAACACAGACTCTCAGTGATAAAACGTAAAACATAAAATGTAAGAAAAAGACACGTGAAGAGGAAAAAAATTCAAATCTGGTTTCTAAGAATCGAGCAGTTCTGTCGGGATAACTGACTAGCCAGAGGCGTCGTGTCACACCTGCCAGAGTTAAGCTGAGAGAATCTGGAAAAACAGAGAGTGTGAAGCTTCCTCCGTGACTCGCCTCTGTCATATTTTAAACTGAAAGAAATCGATGACAGACAGTTTTCACACAAAGAAATGGAATTAAACAAAAGGTAAAAGCGAACGTGAGAGAGAAAATACAGATGTTTTGTGTTCGTGTGTGTTCAAGTCTTACTTGTAATCAGTGAGATAATGTCGTGTATGCATGAAGACTGTCTAAGACATGTCTAACCTCTTGCTGTTAAACAAAAAATAAAATATCATAGTGCCAATTAGGCCAGTCCCAGACAAGGGGTGGGGTTGGTTTATATTAAACCCCCACCTCTACCGCCCGCCCGCCCGCCTGCCTGCTCCCACCCGCACGCTCAATGGCACATTAATAAAACATAGCCCACACTTTGGGGTCCTGCTTGCTGTGTAATTGGCAAATTAAAAAGTGAGATGTGTTAAATGCATCCTTAAGAGACGGTATACATCATCCCCACCTCTCACACACACACACACACACACACACACACACACCTAGTCTCATTCCACAGCAGTCCCTGTGAAGCCTCTCTGTAGTCAGCAGTGGGGCTGACGCTCTTCTGGTATTATCTGGCTTAAGGGCGTTTTCTCGGTTTGTATTAGCGTGTTGATGGCTGACTCACGCTCTTAATATTATCTCCATCTGAGTCCAGAGCTGAGTGTTGATTAGATCTATCAATTGCAGCTTTACGAATTCCAAAACCTCTCCCAACTTAAGCAACACCGACATTAATCTAAATCACCAACCCCTTTTTTTTTTGTCTCTGTGCCTTCTTCCCTGATCTGTTCATCAGTGTAGCACTCAGGCGAGCTGCCGTGTTGTGTTGTTTGTGACCATCTAGATAAAGAATCAACATTTAGTCTTTAAATCATCTGCTGGTTATTCCATATAGAAATCCAATAAGGTAACCGTGGCACAGTTTCATCAGCAGATACAGTGATACGTAAAGTTTAGAGGTTAAATCTGTTTGTTAAGCATCATCAGTCAAATTCTCAAAGCACCTCCATCACTGGGTGCACTGTAAGTGTGTAGACATGGGTCCAGTGTGTAGACTTTAATAGCATCTAGCAGTGAACTTCAACAGATTGCAACCGACTGAATACTCCTTGCCTCACCCTCCCCGTCTGAGTATGTAGGATAATGCTTATAGGCCACAAAGCTTGTGCACTTAGAGGCGGTGTCAGTGTGTCTGAGGAGCAGATCTCTCCGTTGATATAAAAGGCTCAATCTAAGTTAACATAAGCATAATGATTCATATCTGCATTTTATTATACACTAACAAAATAATACTTACCAACAGATCCTCCTGAATCTCACACACTAGACCTCTGACTTTATTATGAGGTGTTTGCAGATTTGAATGATATTCTCCGGGGTAATGAAATTACAGTTGTGTAACAGTGTCGATCATGTCTGGCTGATCTTTCAAATCAGGTCAGTATCAGTTTAGATTAGAGTTTGGCATTTTATGTAATTTACCTTATTTGAGAACTTTCATTGAGTTATTATTATTAAGTAATAAGTTTTTTAAAAAATCTGATGATCCAAACAACGAATACTGACGATCCAAATCCAGAACAAGGACTTGTAAATACAGATCTAATACACTGAATCTGTGCATCACTACTCGTTATAAATATTTAAGTTCACTCAAAATAGTAAAAAGTAAACTATCATCTTGACTGTTTTTCTGTTTGTGTGTCTTCTGTCTATGCAGGAGGCCCATTTAGGTCCTCATGTAACACAAAGCCTTTGTGAAAGCACTCTCCTGACATCTGCTGGCTAATAGAGGAAATACTGACCGTATCAACAGCCATGCATTCGATATTAAGTTAAAAATGCTGCAGTGTTATTATTAATATCTCTTAACCCTGAGCCCATTCTCCTGTTCTCCCTTCACAGATAGTCGACTCTTTGTTCATCGGCCGCTACGTCTTGTTGGCCGTGGTGAGCGCGGTCTTTCTGGTGGTGTTCTTCATACTGCTCCCCTTTCATTTCCTGGAGCCGGTCTATGCCAAGGCCTTAAGAATGCACTGAAGCTGCCAGGGTCAAAGCTGGCACCGGGATCCCATCACTGATGTACACAAGACAAGCTGATGAGACTCACACACACACTCACCGCTTCATGTGGAAACAGACTACAGAATGCATCCCAAACACAAACAGCAGGAGAGACGGTGTTTTCTTCATGGCCGACTGTTTGCTGCTTGTCGACTGTTTATGTACAAATGAGATATCCCACAGTGCCCTTGTTGTTTATTCCTATTTTGTATCATTTAATAATGAGATGAATAAATCGTTTCTTATTTGACGTGTGTAAAGTTCGACCAGCACTGAAACATTCCTTCCATCTTTTTAGAAAGAAATCAAATATTTAGGTTGCTCCATTGATTTGTCTTCTTTTTATTGCTTGATCTCACATGTTCATTCAACTGGACTGAACAATCTTTAGTACATATGTTTAATATTGTACATGGTCCCTGCAGCCCATTTATTTACTGCTTTTCCAGAATATTCTGTACCAAACTGATGAATAAGATTAAATCCCCTCAGTGAGTTTTTAGTTTTTCTTCTTGTTCCCTTTGTTTGGATGTTTCTGCTCCACACCTGCTGATAATCCAGTTTTACATGGACTATGATTATTATTATTATGATTTCTTGATAAGTTCGATGAGTAGATTGATACATCTATATATCTGTACATCGAGTAGGAAGTTACTGTGCAGGTTCGATCCCCGGCTCCTCCGGTCTGTATGTTAAAGTGTCCTTGGGCAAGATACTGCTGCACCATCAGTGTATGAATGTGTGTGAATGAGATATGTAGTGTAAAGAAACTCTTTGAGTGGTTGAAGATATTTTATCTGTTTGTTCAATCCATAGAAAACAAATGTAATAATTACAATTTGCTAGTTTACAGTAGGTGATTTGATTCTTCTTAAGAAAATGTCCTGTCCAGGTCAGCAGCAGCGGTTTGGGATGTTTACAAAAATGTTTCAGTGGTTAATAAGATCACTCCTCTGTACGGTCATCATATCAAACCTGCCACATATTAGATAGTCAGTTGTGATTGGCCTGGCCTGACTCAGAGCGGGTGGAAATCTGTCTGAACGGGAGTGTGGCCAGACGCATCTGCCAGAGAAAATAAAATATGAGTTCACAGATTTTGTCTAGTTCCCAGGCTAGCATCAATCATATCATCAAACTCACAGCAGCAGAACGAATAAGTGAACTTCCCAAAGTGTCTGTTCCTGAAAGGAAACAAGCTGTCAGCCGGTGTAACTGGTAGGAAGGTACGTTGTTATTTCATGTGTGGTCAGAAGTTTATTTGAGGATAGGGCAGGTGATTTATGAAGAAGTGAGGCCCACACGACTTTACAGAACACAGTCGTAGCTTTCTCTGTGAAATGTATCATTGTGTTTTGCTATTCTACGTTTTTGGTAACACATTTTTGCCAACCACTGAATCATATCCTGTGCCGCGCTGTCAGTAGTTTGACAAACACAGTGCGGCATTCACATGGTTATGATGCTGATTCCATGGGGTATAAATAAGCAAATGATTCCATAGAGAGTAATGAGCTTTTGCAGTCTAGAGGCTCAATTATAAACACTTGCCCCCCTCCCACCTCCATTTTAAAAGTGTGAAGCCTGAGGAGACGTGGAGTGGAATTCCAACCAGGATGATGAAAGAGAATCTAATGAATCAAAACCAATCCTATTAGTTCCGGCCCACATCTCCATACTGTGGTCCTTTTTCTGCACAACAATCCACCGCATGATTTCACACAAGCTGGGGAACTGGGGGATTTCAGCAGGGTGGGATAGGGGGGGGATCTGAAAAACCTTTCAACCTGGAGGGACTTGTTGCCTGTAATTGACCGCATGATTACCGCAAAACATGATCTTAGCCCCTCGCAGAAAGTGGCACCGAGGAACGAGCTCGTTTAAACCGAGGGAGACGAAGATATTCCCTTTAACTTCAGCTTCTTTGTTCCATCACTGATCAACAAATTACCTCTGTGAGAACATTCACTCGCAGTTTATGTTTCAAGGTCACAATGCAAAGAGTGTTTACACCAATTCCTCAGTGTTTTGAAGCCTCCAAACTCAAGGTCTTTCCAGTCCCTGAAGAGTGAGTCGAAGGAGGAGAACTGACAGTATTCCTTGGCTTACCCTCTCGTTCTCACACACTCCCTCGCTCCACCTCACCTTTTTAATCTTCCTCTCTTCCCCATCGTTCTCTCTCTCTCTCTCTCTCTCTCTCTCTCTCCCTACATCCTTTCCTCATTTCAATTTTTGCGACTAAACTCCATCTCTGGGGAGTGGGAAAATGAGCAGAACAAAGCATGTGGGGGTTTGAGGATCATTTGGAACTGGGAGACAGAGTCTTTGTGGCGCAGCCAGCTGGACATATAAAGAGATGGGGGCGGGCGAGATAGAGAAAGAGGGGTGGGTGGGTTGGGGGGGGCAATGCAAGGGCAAAGAGGTGTGAGGAGAAAGCTCAGGGTGCTTGGTTTTTGAAACCGCCGAGGGGACGGGGTGTGCTCCTCTCTGGTAGATCCCGCATTCAGATGCACCCAAGCGGAACTCCTGGCTTGCCGTTCACATCCATAGCCATCTCTCCCTCTGTTTGTGATATGGATACCGTCACCGCCCCACCCAGCTCTCACAACACCGAAAATCCATTAAGGATTTCAGCCGGTGCACTTATCCCAGAAGAATGCGATTCAGTTCATGTTAAATCAAGCAGATGGCAATGTTTGCAATCCTTTCAGAAAGTTTGGTAAATAAAACTCGACGAGTCCTCCGCGGGGTAAAACTAAAAATGCACGAGTTCATTTTAAATCCTCATATAGGCTTGGATTAAATACGGGTTTATTAGCCAACAAGTGGGTGTTTGGCAAACCTGAAGACATCAGGGTTCACTGGCTGGGTATTTCACTGAGCTGTGAAAGAGCCACTGATGGAACGTGGAAATGAACCAGAGCCTTGTCACCCGAGCAACAAACTATGCAGTTTTGTGGCCAAGAAGAGTTTTTTCTCAGCGCTGCCTGGTTGTGCTCTATTATGCACTCTTGTGTATAGCCAAGGGATGCTATCATTGCAACACACACTAGGGGGGCAGAATCCTTAAGCTGAGATCCCGGTGTTGCCTTGGCCTTTTACCTCTCTCTCTCAGGAAAGGATTACCCTAAAGCTCGGCCTCTCGGGGGGACGATGAAGGCCCAGATTAGAGGTCAGGTCTCTCGCCAATAGCCCTCTGCTGTTTGGACATGACACCCCATTGCGGGCCGAAGCTCGACCCTATGGGGGGTTCTATTTTGACAGTGTTGAAGACATGATTGAATATTGGCCGGGCTTAGAAAAGGCAGTGGCTACACCGATCAAAGAAAATGTTCACAATAGTTGAACATGGGTGGTCACAGAGCACGCTCAGGCTCCAGCTGGCCTGCTCTTTAATATTTTAGCTTTTTGATTGAACTAGGTACAGTTTGGCACAGAAGGTTAACACAGACAGAGAGAATGGTTTAAAAATGTTACGATGGATGCACAGAGTTTTTCTTGCAGGATTTGTGACGTCACATCTTGTTTGGAAACCGATCACGGTTCAGCAGTTAACTAACACACTAAGTGTGATGTGGAAACTTTTAATAACTTTTAATTAACTTCAAAAGATTCTGTATTTTTCAGCGAGGGAGAAACAGTAGAACTGGATAAGTGAATATTTTTGTGAAAAAAAAACTACAGACACATATTAGATTTGAACCTATTTTTATATATTTTAAAACATGTCTTCAGGGCTTTTCATTTTAGTTGTATTTCTTTCATATACAAGGTTCATTTATTAGCATTTAGGAAATTAAATCAAAGATCTAGTCTCTTTATATTACACACACATCAGAATTCTATAAATGGATAAACAAATACTAAGTAATAAGAAACTCTTCTTTGTGGAAATCGAGGCGCCTGAGGAAAGAAGCTGCTCTGTAGTTTGATGGTACATCATCTCTTGCCAGCTGGCAGCAGAGTGAACAGGCCGTGGCCGGGATTGGCCTTTTTCAGCATCCTTTGGGCTCTGCACATCACTGATGCTCAGTAGATGGCTACCCGTGATGTTCTGGGTTGTTTTAATCTCTCGCTGCAGAGCCATCCTGTCCTGGGCCGTGCACATCTCATGCCAGTCTGTAATCTGTCCATTCAGGACGCTTTTTATTGCTCCTCTGTAAAAGGTAACAAGCCTTTTGCTTCTTTAATTTCCCTGAAGAAATAAAAGGCGTTCAGTGCAAACATTACATTCATATATTTCATTGAATTTAAAGATAGAGAACTTCTTTAGGATTGACTAGATTCATAACAGCTTATGTCACTCTTACATGTGGATGTTCTGCGTTTCTATATGACACAAGAGATTATAATTGATTGATTCATTGCTCTAGTTAATTTATGGCTGCATGAAAGCACTGATATTAACACAAATCTAGTAGGTATTATAGATTATATTATTTTTCTGTGTTATCTGTGTTCATCTGTTTTAGATTATCCATTTTATTACAGTTTAGCAAGTTTATTAGACTTCACTCAGCACCATCCACTGTTAAAATAGCCGGGTGTAGAATACTACACAGCGCCAGTTATAGATGTCACGAGGTCATTTTCATCAGGCATTAAATGAGTAAATGATGATGAATGTTGTTGTTTGAGGTCTTTCTGATAAATCCTGTGGTGGAATTCATTACCTCTTTTTCATCAACATATTGAAAACAAAAAGTTTTGCATGAAGAGTGAAAATAAGGAAGGTCAATCATAATCTTATGACTCAGTCTATCTGCAGCACGTTGTATGAAAGCCCCATCAGAAGTGTAATCTCTGTACACTCTGGGTGTCCACTCAAACCAGACTAACTGACTGTGTTCTAAATTAAAGCAGAACATTCTGACAAGCCCGACTTCATACTTTTGTTTGCTTCTTATGGGGCGAGCCAAGATGATGTATGAGACTCATACTGTGCAGACAGGCAGCTACAAATTTGCTTGGCTAGTTGACTGGTGGGAGGTTGGGTAGTGAGTCGTGGGAGGTGGGGATGGATGGATGGAGGGGGGGAGTTGTCACATTAAAGCGACGCGGTGAAAGAGAAAGAGAAGCCTTTGTACCCGTTTCGTCTGTTTTGAAGCTGTTGTTTGTCAAATGAAACAACATTCCTCCGCTGCGATAATTTACATCTGACCATGTGAACTCCAAATTAAAAATGATGCTTTGTTGAAGCAGAGAGAAATGTTCTTCACCTCTGCACTGCAGATTAACTTCATATCTTTACATGTGCACCTTTTTCTTTTATATCATTTGCTAATTTTAGGTGAAATATTTGACTTTCAGCACATTTAACTTGTGCAATATATTCAACTTATGTGATAATCAAAAATTGTTCTGCTACATTGATCAGTCACATGTTAGACATTTGATTAATGGAACTGATCTGACTTGGGAAAACAGGCCTCTCTGTGTTACCTCCCCTTTATTTCAACCTCCTCTCGCCTCCTTCCACCCCTAGACTGAGCCTTGTTTTCTGCGCCCCCCCCTCCCCTTATCCTATGCAGAATGAATGGCACAGATGTTGTTGGACAAGACAGTACCCCTTGGTCCCCTTCCCCTCACTATTCGCTCAGCATGAGGTCTGAAACTTGTTTTTTGATCATTGTTTCCCCCCAACTTCTCCCTCCTCGAGGGAAAAAAGGACCCAAAGAGGAGGGAGATGGGGAGACCAAGAGCAGCCAAATTAAAGAGGGAGGGAAGAGGAGCGCACAACCATGTTTAAGGAATATGAAGAAAACACAGAGTTTAACAATTTCCAAATAACAAGTGGTGCATAGGAAAGGTCACGTGCTAAACGTCTGTGGACTGTCACAGTAGAGGATTCAGATTTTGAGGGTATGGATGGTGCGGTGGAGCTGCAGTAAGGGGCTCGGTGTCTTGCATCCAGGAAGTGTTGTGACTGAAGATGCGGGTCAGTGCGTGGCTTCTCTGGGTGTCCTGGTTCTACACCTGGGCAGAGTACTCACAGAGGTGTGAGTGCCAAGACATCTCTCTCACCGAGTGGGGATTCGACAAGGGGTCAAAGAGCCGGGTCAGGGAGCATGTTCGTCACGGTGGTGGACACCAGCACACGCCTCACAGGAACAGGCTGCACCGCAGAAAAGGTGAGCCCTGAACTCTCGCAACTTTTCAGATCGGAGGCATGCAGCAACCTGCTGCACGTCAACTGACGTTGTGTCATGCATGGAGATGTAAAAGTATGCAATAACAGATAGTTTAGCAGCTTATTTGAGATGCATTAGAAGTCAGAGTACTTTAGTAATTTGATGCAGGGCATTATTTTAAAATACAAATAAATCTGAATAAAATAAACTCACATTGACTTTACTTGTTCCTCGTTTGGTATCCTGCAGATTGCACTGCTTTATATATAAAAGTAACAACAAATTAACCATTTCCTCTGTTTATAACATGTATATTTTTTTCCTTTATGACTTTATTAAAACAAAAGATGTAGAAAAGTAGTGAAGTAACTGTTCCCTCTGCCGCAAACAGAGCTGATACATTTGATGAAAATGAAACAAAGTAATAACCATGACATGTTATATGTATGGACTATGCATCTTTGCCAAAATACAGAGTATATTATCACATCTACGATGTTTGGGAGTTCAAACTCTCTGTAAAAAAGTACTGTCTGGATATAGACTCACTTTATTGAGCTGTTTTATAGCTGATGTGAGACAAATGAAAAATGTGTTGTGTAAAATGTTTCACACTTGTCGATGTGTTTAAATTTGTCTTTTGGTGGCACATCTATCTGTTTAAACCTATTATAGGAATCATATTCATGTTCTAACTGTGAAGGGTAAAATATGAACGTTTTGTGTGTTCACAGAACATCTGTTTGCTTTTTAACAGGTTTAATTGCTCTGTAGGACAGTTTAAGTATTACATCAAATATTTTATTCTTTAGAAACAAACTATTCAACCAATTTATTCAAAGCGGGAAAGTGTAATTATAGTGTGTGTGAAAGAAACGTGTTTACATAAAGATAAACAGTTTGCTGTCATCCCCACTACGTAATTATTTCAGTTAAGTGCAGCCATGAAGAAATGGAGGCGCAGCGTGTTTCAATACAGAATGCATTTCTGTTTAAAGCAGCCTTTCATGTTGACAGTGATTGTTGGTTCCTTTACATAACACACTTGAATTACACTCTGAATTTACTCTGAAGTCACTTTTTATCACATTCCTCACTATAGCTGACACATTCTTTCTTTTTCTTATTCCATCCCGCCCTCTATGCCCGGTCCAATACTTCCCCTGACCTTTGGTCTACAGCCTGAAAGAGGTTCCTTCCCTCGGCACATCTCTCAGTCCAGCACCATTCCCATGGGCTGTGTTTAGCCGGGACTCATCCTTCATCCTCTCTAAACCTTTTGTTGCAGAGTGAAAGCTGGCCGATGCCGGGGCCATCAAGCCCAAGTTGTTGGATCAATATAAACATCCATCACTTAGCCCTGGGCTTTTCTGAGCCGCACAATGAACAGCTCACCAAACAATGCTTTATTTATGTGAGCCATTGGAAGGAATGAACTAGTGGTAGTTCACTTATTTCTGGGTCGCCCTCGCTTTGCCATGATGGAGCCTGAAAATAACTCAGTGTCTGTTTTAATCCTTCCCAAAGTTGCATTTGAGCCTAATTGCATTACTCTTTATACTTTAAATACAATCACACCGTAGTAAACAGAATTCATTATCTTGGCTGTGTTGTTTTTGTATTTTGAATACAGGAAATTAAAATACTTTCCTGTTACGAATCATACAGATTAGAAAGCCACCAATTAAACTTCACAAAGAGAGAACAACATGTTATTACAAAGAGTTTGTTCTCATTTGTGTCTCTGTCTCACAGGCACTTTTAGCTTCTTGCAGCAGTACTAATTACAAATCATGGCATACATTGACATGCATAACTATGTTTTCATCAGTGTGTAATCACCTGATTATAAGAATCGTTATGTTTTTGTTTGCATAGATTGAGCTTTTCATATCTAGGTCGTGCTTCCTCGTCCATGGATTTGATCTGCCGTGCCGACATCAGCTCTACATAGAGCATTGTGTGATGATATTAGCAGGCAAACTGACTTTTATGAGTATGCTCACTTTTCTAGTGAGTTAGTCTATAAATAAAGAGTTAAAGTGAACAGCTTACTTACAGTTGAACTACTTGGTGGACTCTTACAGATCCATAATTTCCTTCTATTGTTTAGAATCATGGCAGGCTTCCTGCCTCACAGAGCTGCTGCCACAAACTGTCAACAGCAAACTAGAAAAGTGCCAAGACGGACCCAGCAAAGATCAATACATCCACCACAGACAGTTTAATTTAATTAGATAAGAGTGGCTAATAAAATAGTCTGAACTACACTCTGAGATTTCAGTGTTTGATGGTGTACCATCTTTAGGAAGCAGAAGAGTTTAATATTTTTATTTCCACATAATTTGATAGATTAAAAATATATTCAGATAATAAATTCAGATTTTATTCTCATCCCTCAGGTTCCACATGTTGAACATTTGAATGGAGGCATGCGTCATGACGCCATCATGACTTTTTGCCACTGCGTCTGTCAAATCTGACAAAGAAAGCTAGAACATTACCGGAAGCTGAAGGCATTATATTCAAATTAAAATACGTCTTTCCAAATTGCAAGGAAGTTTAAAGAGAAGTGGTGGGAGTTCATAAGTTATTCTTCTTCTTACTCCTTTTTGAATATGTACTTCTATGTTTAAATGTTTTGCCTTACTTCTGTTTTTATTTTGGTTTGCATATTCGAAATAAACACTTCAATCAATAAAAAAAAATCTAAATTAATAGCAATAAATGGCAGCAAAATGTTCTGAATTCATTGTGACATCTTATAAAATACTAGGATAGACACAAAAAATTCATTGTGACATCTTATAAAATACTAGGATAGACACAAAAAATGACTGATTATGAACTAAATATTAACTTTGGTGCATCTGAGTGTGCTTTTGTCAATGAGTTTTATTTTGAAAACCCAGTTTACAGGAAGCCTAATGGGACTGAGCCAGCTTGACTTGTGCGCGTTAAATGAAGTTGTCGTTGATTTTCAATAGAAGAAAGCGCTTTCCAAGTAAAGCTGGCTTCACTTCAATTCAAAATATTGTTATTTATATTATATTAATATGTATCAATAGGAGAAGAGAAGGAGAAATTGTTCGGACGCGCCTCAAACCTTTAGTTTGTAGTTCTTCTCTATGACTGTTAACTGCGCTCACTGTTCATGATGACCAGCTGTGTTTCCATGGCAATATTATTATTATTATTGTCAGTATTTGGAGTTCTTCTGTCAGGTAAGTCTGTTTGACTTTCATTCATAAAACATTCAAAATTGTCATTGTCATTGTCATAGTTTATGGTAAATACGGTAAATCATCATCAGCCTAATGCGAATATTACATTTGTTTTTTTATTACTGCTAATGGCTGATGTCTATCCTTAGAAAAATCCATATAATAATCTGTATTGGTGTTAAACCTAAAAGGTTCTGATCATTCCCTCTTGATACATGTAGCATGTAATAAATATACTTTACTTAAATACACAATTTAAGAAGTAAAACAGAGGCTGTGGGACAAGAATTTTGTATTTTGTATTTGTCAATACCTATTAAATGAGCCAACATCATAAATCCGACATGACATGCAGTTACTGAAGTCAGCTGATGTATTCAAACAGTAACTCCTGAATGTTCATTTATGATGTGAGACTTCACTGAGCCCTATAATATATAGATTTTTTGTTTCCTCCCATCTCACAATGATTTTTGTTACTGATCAGATATTCACACTTGTGATATTTTGGAATAACTTTTCTGTTCATCGTTTCAGCTCTACCATCAACATACACTCTGAGACACACTGAAACATCCTCGACGTAACCGTCCTCTGCATCCTCTTTCTACCCGGTGACAGTTAGATTAAACATGCTATTGTTAGCTGTGATTTGAAGGTATTTCCGGCTATAGTAAAGGAACGAACAGCTCAAGGAGAAGTCCAACCCTTTTATTGACTGTAAGGCAGCCAGAAATAGTTTTTAGCCAGATTGGGATTATGTTCAGTTATTTCTCAGAAAGTTTCATCTTGATTATCTCCAGACAAAAACAAACGTTCTCCATCTGTGAGAGTTCTGCCAAATCCTGACATGAAGTTCATTTTTAAAGTTTCCGTTCTGTTTGCAAATGAGTCAATACAAAAAAAAAAAAAAAGTAAAAAATTCCACAGAAGCTCTTTTGTTCTGTTGCGGATATGCCTCCGATGGGGGAGTTCCACTCTGCTTTTGTCAGGGTCGATGTTCCCGAGACCCTCGAGTTTCCTCTCCTGTCAGGAAGTTTGATCGCAGTCTCCCCACTTCCTTCAGTGTGGTCATCCAACTCCATGGGAAGTTCAAACAATGGCATTCCGCTGCTGCTGGATGCAAACAGTCATTGTTTGTTGGTAGCGAGGCTTAAACCTGTTTGTTGTGAGCGTTCTGTCGCCGCTGAAATGAACCCAGAGGTGCCAGGTGCTGCCGTTTGGGTGTGGCTCCTCTGACACTGTAGAAGAAGGAGCTCAAGGTTTTACAGTATAGGGTTGCAACTACATTACTCATTCATCTGTTGATCATTCTTGATTAATCAATTAGTTGTTTGGTCCATAAAATGTCAGAAAATAGTGAAAAATGTTCAAACCACTGTTTCCTAAAACACAAGGTGACGTCCTCACGTGTCTTGTCTTGTCCATAACCTTCATTTATTAAGAAATGATTCAAAAGCAGTTTCAGTCACAACAGGCTCTTATCAAATCTTGACATTCAGCATCAGCAGATACTCTAAAGTCAGTTTTTCTGTACTCTCTCCAGGTTCCAGAGTTCGTGCACAGAACTCGCCGCCCCGCATTGTCCACCACCCGTCCGACGTGGTGGTGAAAGTCGGGAATCCCGCCACGCTCTCCTGCCGGGCCGAGGGAAGCCCGAAGCTGACCATCGAGTGGCTACGAAATGGCCAGCCACTGAACACCACAAAGGGAGACGGACAGTTACAGCCGCTGGTCTTGTCAGAGGGGAGCCTCTTCTTCCTGAGCGTAGGAGGGGGCAAGCGGGGTCAGTCGCACGAGGGTGTCTACGCCTGCGTGGCCAGGAACGGTGTGGGCAAGGCCATCAGCCGTAATGCATCGCTGTATATTGCAGGTAAGACTGCGGGGGAGGAGGGGTCACAGTATTTTATTTTACCCCTGAAGAATCAGAAGTGAACTGCTGACATGAACATCTTTCTGTTCTTTCAGGCCACATATGGGGCTGCACAGGGTCAAGCGTATGTCCTGTGGGCACTGTAGGAATAGTGTTAAATCTTAGATTGTTAGTGGACGCTGACCTCTTCTCTTTGAGATACAGAGCAGCTGTGTGTTTGTGTTTAGGAAAGCAGGCGCCATTCTCATCATTACTCTGATAACCGAGGTCAGAGGACAGGGCTGTCTCACTCCCTAGACACAGACAGGTACACAACATCGAACCCTCTACAGAGTCGCATAATGTCGAACCAGAGTTTTCCACATTTCCTTGTTTGTAGACTAATAACCATGTCGAGACATCGAGTAGTTGTAGTTGTGGCACTGTCCCGAGGGCATAAAGACTAGCCATAGAGGAAAGGCGTCATGTTATGACAAGCGTATTGATAAATCCTTGATTTCCTTTGGCCAAGCTTCTGTCAAGCTTTCGGCATGACACATCTCAGACTCCTGTACACTGAACTGACCATTTCTGAATAGAATTCTCCACAACACGACTTTTCCACACACATGAACATGATTTTTCCAGTTGTTAAAGTTAATATAAGTTTGATTTATTCAAGACACAAGATCTCCTCTTCCAGGAAGTCCTGGTCAAGATGGCAAGATTCATGTTAGGACACATACAATAGATAATTACAACACAGGAAAAAAGAGAGAGGGATACAGGCCATGCCGACGATATCCACAGCACATTCCACCTCAGGTCGAAGATTATGTAAAATAGCAATATTTTTCCCTCTAGGGCAGTTTGTAAAGACCTTTAAAAGGTATTCAAAGATTGGAGTGCTGCTAAGGTTGAAGTATTTTGCAGCTTATTCCATGCAGAGGCTGCATAGAAGGTGAAAACAGATTTACCAAGTGTGTGTTGGCTCTGAGTGCACCCTGGGGATATTTAAATGAATCCAATTAGTAGATCTAGTGCTATAGTTACTGGTGTGATAGAATAAAAGACTGCAGATATAAGTAGCCTGTTTACACGGCAATGTATTGGCAATAAATAGCAACATTTATATTTTTCTTCTCTGGCACAGAAAGGAGCAAATCAAGCTCTAAAGCCAACACATCGCAAAAGAGACAAATATAAAATGTGTGAGCTTCCTCCAACCTTTACATACAGAGGCACATTTAATCCCCAAACCCTTTTAGAGGAGAGGAACGGGGAGATGAAGGCGTAATCCCACACACACACACACACACATATAAAGGGGCAGATGAAGATGTATAATGACAGAAGGGGTCCAGTGTCAGTGTTTGCTGGACAGGAGGGGGGTCAAACATTGGTGCTAATTGACCTCGGAGCCTCCCTGTTTACTTATCTGGATCGCAGTGAAGTAGAAATGCAGCAGCTGCTCGTCTTCGAGTCTTTACGGGACGCTTAAAGCTGCATGGGACAAACGGCAACGTAGGAAAGTGAGGACTAAGGCCTTTGACACACAGAGACAGTAACTGCAGGAAAAGTTTCTGTCACGTTCCATCGTGTGATCTGATGATTAGAACAGAAGCAAATCACTTTTATGGTCACACTTTTAAAATTCCAGCTCAGAATGAATGTACTGTAATTGGAAGGAGTGTTTGTTGTCATTGCCTGTTTTCTTATGCAGCGAAAGCCCATTCACTCAGATGTTCTCACTTTAATGACCCCTAACAGGCTTTAAAGGCTGCTTTACTGCCTGCCTTTGGAGCTGCTAATGAGTAAAGACACTAAATCACAGTGATGTTTGGGCAGGGTTGACACTTTTATGTCTACTGTTTTGTTTTGTCAGTATGCAAAAGTACAAAGTAAGTTTTACTTTAGTAACTTTGTGACGTGTGGTGAAACTTCAAAATTTAAATGGGATTCTGAACAGGACCATTTAACCCTGACTGTGCTGTCGTAGCGTTGCAGGAGGAGTTCACTGTGCAGCCCAGTGATGTGGAGGTGGCAGAGGGGGAAGTGGCCGTCTTAAACTGTGGCCCCCCGACGGGACATCCTGAGCCTAACGTCATCTGGAAGAAGGACGGCTTGCCCATCAACAGCACCGATCGCCACTACACCGTAAGCCCTCTGCTTCAGCATGACTGTGATGGCCGTGATAGTTTTACATGTTGGACTGAAGAAGCACCCGGAGTCTCTTAAGATCTTACTGTCAGACACTGAACGTGACGGTCACACCCAGATTAATTAAGTATGATAAAAAAAATGTGAACTTCCATGACCAAGATGAGACGATGACAAGCTACAAATAGATTTCTTTATTATTATTTTAAAATGTATCCTCTGAGGCATAGTGATGCACATCAGGGTTTTTAAGACCCCTTAATGAGAGCCAAACACTGCCCGACCTGCAAAAATATCTGATCTTTAACGATCCGCTCTTGAATCAACCCGACCCCCAAACAGCAAACAACACAATAATCAGGACTGAGCTACACAATGCTCTCCAAGGGTCTGATTCTGCTGCTGTAAATGGACTGTACTTATATAGTCCGACCACTCAAAGCGCTTTACAGTACTTATCTAATTCACCCTTTCATACCGATGCAATATACCGGAGCAATTTGGGGTTCAGTATCTCGCCCAAGGACACTTCGACATGCAGACTGGAGGATATCGAACCGGGGATCGAACCGCCAATCATCTGATTAGAGGACGACCCGCTGCCCAGAGCGCTCTCTTTTCTTTGCATTGTGTCTCTTTTGTCTGCACGAAGCCACAAAGAACATTAACGTACCAGACAACTCTCTCTGAATGGCAAAAAAAACATCACGCAGATATTCATGTCCATGTGTGCGCTGATGATTCATTCAAAGTCAATAAACTGTGACGTCCAACCTGAGATTAGAAGGCAAACAGACATTACTAATGTCAATATTTCTTCATATTACTCTTGATGTAGTCATACATTCTGTGAGTTTAGTCAGCACCAGGACACAGACGTGCCGGTTGACTAATACGACATCATCGACTGAGTTCACACTGAGCACCAGAGGATCGTGCACTGTAACTGCAGTACTAATCTGACACTGAGTGCTTAAAGCCATGCCCACATCACATTTGAAGTCTATGTTTCTGATGTACCTCTCGCTGAACCGTGCACCCTCTGTCTGCACTATGCTCGTCCTTTAGGAGCTAAGTGGGAAGCTTATCATTGCTCCTGCAGAGAAGAACCACTCCGGTGCCTATGTATGCGTGGCCAGCAACACTGTGGGAGTGAGAGAGAGCAGGGCGGCTCGGCTCTCTGTGCTGGGTGAGACAATGTTCCCAAAACTGCTTACTGTCTCTCTTTTGAATTCAGCCATGTGTTCTTAATGCCGTTTTTATCCTACACTGACAAGAAAAATATCCCCTCCTCTTCTTTCTCTCCTCTTCTCTTCTACCTCAGCCAAACCTGTGCTGGTGCTGAAGCCAGAAAATGTGTCCGTGAGAACGGGGGAGTCTGCCCAGTTCTACTGCCAAGCTAAAGGTGACCCTCCTCCTGCTGTGGTCTGGAGCAGGGAGCAGGGGCCTCTGCCCAACGGCAGGTACTTCATTCATAGAGTTAACTTAACATGCTATCAGACATGCTATCAAACATCAGGTGGAACATACTTTCAAAATGACAATCATCCCATTTCATATTCCCATGCACACACTGAAGGTTTTACTCCAGCTTGTCACTCAGCTGCCTGCACGTCTCCTCGGGGCTTATTGCTTTCCTGACATTCGTGCTTTTAAATGAAAATATAAAGTAAATGAAACTCACTGTTCTCTATGTGTATGTAGGTATCTTGTAAATCCAGACCAGACTCTTCAGATCCATTATGTGACAGCCCAGGATGCCGGGAAATACACCTGCACGGCTGTCAATGATGTAGGTGTGGTCGCCGCCAGCGCACAGCTGCTAGTTGAAGGTAGGATGATGTTTCAAAAAGCATCGCACACCTCCTGGTCATTTTAAAGCCTGAAATAAAGAACTCTTTGTTTTTCCAGAGGCTGCCAGCACGACACAGAAAGACCTCCACAAAGAACTGTCGGCCCTGCGAGTTGCTCTGGAGAACGTCACCATCGTGGCCCCTGGGTCTAACATCTCCCAGGTACAGTGGAAGCTTCAGTCCCTCCCGGCCCAGCCTCATTACCTCGATGGCTTCGAGGTTCTGTACCGCTCTCTGCTGCCCGCCACCTCTGACTGGGCAGCAAAGAAAGTGACAATGCCAAGCTTCCAGACTCAGGTGGGCCCCTTAAAGAGAGGCTACAAGTACGAGTTCAAAGTTCGTCCCTATGGCAGCAACTTGTACGGGAGGGAGAGCAACACCCGGCACCTCAGAGTCCCTGAGACAGGTGAGACATCACATGATGGAAGATTGATACCTGTTTTACTGAACTTTAATCTACAGCACAGCCATGATTAGAAGGTAATACTAAACTCAGCACTCTTTCTGCAGTGCCCGGTGCCCCTCCACTGACTGTGTCCATAACGGTGAGCCATGAGCAGAATAACACCATCCATCTGAGCTGGGAGCCTCCTCCTCACGACACCCACAATGGTATCATCCAGGGTTACCAGGTAATCACTAGAAAACAACCTGAAAGTTACTGCAGGCTCTTCATGTATAGGTCCAAATATTATGTATGCTACCTGTTTCTGCAGGTGTGGTGTGTGGAGTCCGAGCAGCAGCAGTACCAAAACTGGACAGTGGATAGTGGCCGACACAACCTGGATATCTCTGCTCTCAAACCAGGGAATCGGTATTGGATCACCATAGCAGCTATCAACGGAGCTGGAGTAGGAATGCTGAGTGATCCCCATGGATTTGTCATCAGTGAGCAAAACGGCAAATTCTGCTATTAATTTCTGTAACAGATCAAATGCAGTCGGTGTATTCAGTGTGGAATTAAAGAAGATATCATGTCTAAATCTCTGATTTGACCTGCGTTCTATTTACTGTTTAGACCCACAGATAGGCAGCCTCCCTGAGTCCGACGACCAAAGACGGGATCTATCTCAGGTCCTGGCCCTGCTTCAGGACCCGGTGTTTATCGGCAGCGTTGGCGCCCTCCTGTGGTGCAGTTTCATGGTGGCAGCAGTCTGCCTTTGCAGACGCCACAGCAGGACAGGCCACCTGCTGCCAGGACATGGCAGGAGTAAAGGTGTGTCCCCAGTTTCAGTGTTTGAGTCTGTAATAAAGCCATGTCAAAGAGACAAAACAGCTCATATCATGTTGTTTTTGTTCTCAGGTTTGCACAGACTAGCCAACGAAGATCTCATCATCAAACACAGGTAGAGTGGAGAGAATGTGCAGAGCCTGGTGTTGACAAATAAAGTAACATCTCTTTTGGTTTCTATTCAGATTGGATAACTTGACTCTTAATATTATTATAAAACTTCCTTAAAGTGACATGTGTTGGCTCCTCTATAGGATGGTAGCTCCAGACTCCCCTTGGATATCTGGAGGCTGGAGACCTGCCTTCAGCCAGAAGTATCAGGATTTATGGGCTCAAGGTCAGAAACATCCAGGAATCAGGAGCAGCAGTGAGTACTGATCATAAATAAGCTGAAGCAGTGGTCTAACACTTGACATACACGATAATCTGGATAGAAATACTACGTCCATGCAACTGAGGATAAAACGGACAGTTCGCTAATATAGCAAGACATTGATTGGAGACTCCCAGGGTGCTGTCACATCTAACCTGCTTTGTTTGTTTCAAGTGAACCTCAAGTGCACCCATTTAACTCTGTTTGTTTGGCGTGGTGTGAAAGCTGTCAGTCAACAACAAGAGTGAGACAGCCTGCAAACACATCAGCAATGTGCGCTATTAATCCATGTCAGTACATTTAGAAAAGCACAACTAACGTCATTACCATAAATATGCTTATGAGTGTCTGTGCATATGCATCTGTATTTCATTAGGCCTCCCGGTCTCATCCAAGAAGGACCCCAGCTGCTCGGACTCAGCTGTGCCCATTGTGACCGACAGCTGCAGTGTCTATGGGACTTTTTACGTGGACCTGATGGGCAACGGCCTCAAGACCTTCAACAGTCCCGGGCGTTGCTCCAAAATGCCTCACGGCCTGCCCTATCAACAAGGAACCGAGACCATCCAGATATTCAGCCAGCCCGTGGCAAAGACCTCGGGCCTCGGTAGCCTTGAGGCGCTACCGTGGAAACAGGCCATACGCCCCCAACCTAAGATGGGAGTGCTGAGGGAGTCATGGGAAAAGAGCCACAGCAAGCAGGGTGACTAGTGGAGGATGACTGGGAATGTGATAATAATAATACTACAGTTTATTCCTTCTTTGCTTGTATCTGCATAACTGTCTGCATTCTCAGTGTATCAGCATAGAATACTGTGTAACTAAATCTGTGTCCCTCGCAGAGCTGCATGCAGTAAACAGCGTCCCCATAGTTCCAACCAGGAAGCAGGCTTATCCATCCGGTGTCTACAAACAGAGACTCAGTCACGTACCGTCAGGCCGGCACGGTATGACAACATGTGTACATTGTCTTGTTCTGCACTCTGTTTTTTTGGAGAATTGGTGCCACCTACTGCTCATCTCATGAAACAACTCCTAATGTTCTCAGAAAAGTGGCGAATGCACTCATTCTGCACATCTGAAGCACCAGTAGTGTTAATTATTGTTATTGGTAATTAGTAAGTGTGTGTTATTTGATTTGAACTTGTGCTGTGTTCTTTCACCCAGAGTGTAATCAAGTTGCCAGCAGTCCTCGTCTGCTGCATTACTCTGCATCATTACACCTCGTGGACATGTTGCCTCCACCACCACCTCTACCCATGGAGGACAGCGCAGACGCACACAGCTACACCTCAGACGAAGGGTAAGAGACACACACAGCTCATACTGGAAGGTCGAGGTCGGATCATACACCACACATTTTCTCATGCAGGTCAGTCAGGCAGATCAGATTTATCAGCACTGAGTTTACCGACTGAAAAACAGCCACACAGTCCCGAAGGACGTCCACTGTGCTCACACACACACACAGCATTTTAGTTGTGCTGTCCTTACAGTATATCCGTTCCCAGCTGAGTTTAGCTCTAATGTGTGACAGACCTGTTTAGAAACACCTGAAACAACAGAAGCTGCACAGCGGATAGGTATAAAAAGAAAAACATAAAAGCTGGATGTTAAAAAAAAAAAAAAGATTCTTTCCTGCAGTACATCCTCTCATACTGGAGTCTTCTTAATGCCTAATTGGTCCGAGATTACCTAAACTTCCTTCCTTTGAGTATATGTTTTGTCGTTTCGAGAGGCCCAAGAAATGACCAAACACCCAAGAAGGAAAAAGGAAACTCTGACAGGCATCTTGTTTGCAGACATACACATCTGGAAGTTAAAAGCGAGACTCGTTTATGTTTCCCAACACAGGAAAATGTAGAATTTCATATAAAGGCTGGAGACTGATGGCCTGAAAGCCTGGTGCCTTTCACTGCCAACTGGGAAAATCAAGAAAGTGCAAAGCAAGAAGGTGACAGCTGAGGCCGATGAGCACTTTGCTTTGAGAGAGTTTGAAACTAGTAATTTAGTCAGTCACTGGAGAAAAGTGCAGTTATTATTGCTTGGAATTATTGATGCTTTTATCTGCCTGAAGACATTTAAAATGTGCTCAGTCCATCCCGAGTTATAGATAGGGTGCCATTCACATTTCAGCCGAACCAATCCACGCACTATACACATTTATATAAAGAAACTGGGATTTATTAACCAATGACATGGCCATCATTGAAATCTGACAGGGGCAAAATTATAGAGAATTTTTCACATTTGTATCTTGAAGTATTCACTACACCGTGTATTTATTATCTTTCACAGTCTCATACAGTACGATGACTGATTAGTTATCAGTATAAAGGCATGACATCACTAGTTATCAAGACCAAAAGTTGGATGGACGCACAAAATAACCTATTTGCATAAATATTAATAATTATTTTGATTTGAATAATTTAAAACAAGTGCAAAGCGTTTTGGGAGGAATCAATATACCCATGAAATAAAAGTTTTGTGCACTGAACTCAGAGACTGAATCAAGTTTAAACTGTCACCATCTTGTGCAAAGACTCCACAGGAGCTGTTTCAGGCTGAAAGAAGCCTGGCTGCTCAAACAAGCCACCTGTGACATTACTCACCTGTCAAAGTGACCAAAGCTGCCCTTAATTATGCAGAACTTTGAACATTTTAACATGGGGGCTTACGGAGATTGACTTGTCTTGTAGCCACCCTCAAGTGGCCTTTCGAGGAACTGTAGTTTTTGGCACTTCACAGCCACAAAGTCTAGCCCTCGGTCTCCCCCTCTTTCCGGTCTTTATGATGTCTGTGTCTGCCTCCTCCGTTTTCCTTAGCTCCAGTCGTTCTACAAAGCTCACAGTGGACATGGGCTCTCTGCAGTCAGTGTGTGCTGGATCAGGTCACAACAAGAACAACAACAACAACAACTGCCCCCCCTACAGCCACCTGTCAGCTACATCATACTGCATGCCAGTGGATGATGAACAGGGTGGCACGCTGACAGCAGAGGAAGCCATCCAGTATCTGGAGCTCAGTCCTAAACCTGAGAGATGCAGGTGAAGACACAGACAGACATTAACAGAAGTAGTTTAGTTTATAGCACATGTGTCAGTCTGAGCATTCCTCTCTCTCTCTGCAGTGTCCTGCCTGAGCAGCGTCCCTCCCTGCCCCACCACTTCCCCCCCACTATGGGCTACATCTGCGGGCCAGTCCGCTCCACCCAGCTGGAGGATGACCCCGCCGCCGACGAGCACGAGGCCCCACCGATCGGCCTGCGACGCGCCCGCCTCCAGAGCACGCCCTCCTCCTGCTACAGCGAATGGGACAGCTCGCTGTGGAACACCTGGAGCTCGGTCACGGACGGCAACCTGGCCAGCGCGCGCACGAGCCTCATCAGCTCGGTGGACAGCTGCTACACCAACGACAGCACCAACTTCGCCCGACTGTTGGCCGCGGCAGCTGAAACCATGAGCGGAGCCTCCCTGTCAGGTAAGCAGAGGAGGAACTGATGCTTAAAAAAAAACAGCTGGAGACTTGAGGATCTGTTGTGTTTATTGCATTCCTCCACTAGATGGAGCTCTCTGTCTGTAGGTGATGCAGACATGTAGGTAGCATGCAGGAAACCTGTCAACCAGAACCATGAAACTCACACACAGATGAGTTTGTTCATTCTGATGTTTAAGACTCTATAAACACAAAAGAAGAAAGGCGTATAGGAGGATTGTACTTGTGTGTGTGTGTGTGTGTGTGCACACATGTCTGAGAAGATTTTAAAATCAGTGGTTGTGCATGTGTCTGTCTGATATAACAGACAAAGACATTAAATGCAAAATCTAAGGTGGCACCAGGCAATTACTCAGGACCTTTCAGCAAATTGAACCTCCAGATGAGTCATCCTCCTCCTCCTCCTCCTCCTCCTCCTCCCCCCTCCCTGAGTCACCTCATCAGTCACTCTCGGCTCTCCTCTCCCTCTGCAGGCACCATTCAGCTTTATTCCATTTGCCAAACTCTCACTTTTGGCTGTTTTCAGCTTCAGCTACTTTTCACACATACAACAACAACAACAAAAAAAAACTGTGATTAAAAAAAAAGGAGTGTTTTTCCCCCCCTCTGCAGCTGATAATGCAGTCTCCCTGTGGCTGATGTTAAAGTTTAATAATACGAGTCCGAGGCCTCAGATGAGATGAAAATCCGTCCCCGCTAATGGCCGACCCAGAGCTGTGCTTTTTTTGGAGAATCATCTGCATCAAATCAGGAATTAGATCGTTCATCCATTAAATGAAAGTCGCCTTGTCAGAGAACAACAGTTCTCTCTGAACTATAATCTTATGAAAACTGTGGAGCTGCAGGGACAGGCTGGTTTCAGATTGGGACCCACTGCAGCTTATTATTATTCCTGGACAGCTAACACTCTCTGAGCTCTTTGAAATGTCTTAGTACCTTTAGAATCCACAATGTGGCTGATGTGAATTGGCAGTGTGGTTTTTATTTTCAATGACAGACAGCTGCTTCAAAGAAGTTTCTAAATTTGCTCCTCCTGAGAGAATCAGCGTGAAAGGAGCTCTTAAAATGTTTACTCATTCTGCTCCCCTTCCCAGACGGCAGAAAGGTTTTTCTGTTTTAATATAATCACCCCGCTCGATATTGAAACGCGCGTCAACATGTCCTCCCTCTTCTTCTTCTTCTGTGTTTAGACTTCTCTCCGCCAGCCTCCCCCCTCAGCGGCTTGTATCCATCATTTCATGCAGAGGGCGACTCGTTCTTCGGGGAGCTGGAGCACGCTCCTGCGTGGGACTGGAACATGGCCTGGGTGGAAGAAATGGAAGCTAAGTACAGAGCGCACTATTCTGGCAGGACTGCCAGACCCTTTGACACTTAGGGACTCTGCCAGAAGAGGAAAAGATACAACATAACTTAAAAAAAAAGCACCTCACAGAACTGCAAGACGAGGAGCGGACAGACGTGATACTGCATCAGTTACTGAGAGTGCTAGAAACTATTTGGAGGTCTGAATAATCCAGGGTCCAGATTTTTCTGTCAAGGACAGATAAATATCTGTATTTGAAATATAATTGGAGCCTCACTCCCTGATGTTTCGCTCACCTCTGCTACTAGATGCACATTTTGTTTGTCTTTTAATAGTTCCCAGTTTACCTCAGGGCCGTCCAGCCACTATTCGGCATCCTTCGGATGACTTCCACTGAGTTTTAAAGTCTCGTTTCCTTCCCCGCGTATCCTTTCCTCTCATTAAGGAACAGGATAATTAGATACTTCCCTCTGGATGTTCTCACCCAGCGTGTTTGGAAAAGGCCAAAAAGTCACAAAGGCAGGATGTGAGAAAGTGAGAAAGCGAGTCATTACAGTGTGCTCGAGTTTCCCCCTCACAGCACACATTTGTTTCCTATTTTCATGTTTGCTGCAGGATTTGTAGGTCCTAAACAGAGCATAGTGATTTTGTACAAACCGTTTTAGTGTATATATACATATATATGCAGCATATTCAACAAATGTTATTTAAATAATTGTGAACACGTTCCAAATCATTTTCTGTCTTCCTGTTTATTCTGGTGATTTCTTCGACATTCTGGGAATTCTTTTATATTTTAAAGATTGTTTTTATCTTCATACACCCTGTCCACTTTTTAACGTTACTCAAAGTTTGCATTAGACGAAACATGTTGTAGCTCAGAGTAGAAGAAATGTAGGAAAAGTTGTTTTTGTTCAAATTTAACTGAATTAAGTTAGTAAGCATTCACCGGGAGGTTTTGTAAAATGAAAAGCGCTCTATGCGTAGCTTAGTCTTTGCAATTTCTATATATAAATTCACTAATGTTTTTGATTTTGTAAGCGTTTTTTTTTTTGTTGTTGTTCACATTACATGATTTGTTTCATAGTTTTGAATAAATCTTTGTATTGACTGAAATCAAGTTTTACATTTTGCCAGGACTTTATATTTGGAGTGTGTCCAAGCTGAGCTGTGAAATAAAAAGTTCCTGCCATGTTACATGTTGTATGCAACAGTGTGAGAGTTATTATTATTAAAAAAATACACCTTCATGCAAGCTTCAGGATGCGTTTGTAGCTCCTTGTTTCCGTGTCTGTGGATGTGGATGAAGTGAAGCATCTTCTCACATTACACAGCGTCCCTCTGTGGCCTGTGGGCAGGATTTAATTGACCACTGCTGTTCTTATTGGCTGTGTGGAGCAGGAAGGTGATATAGACCTCATCTGTTTTGCTTGATTAACCGAGGCAAACAAAGCTGCTGTACTTTCTAATTACAAACCATCGCAGAGAATAATTAAAACTGAATCTATTTTTGTGTTTGTACAAAACTAGGACACATGGGGTTTTTGTCTTCTGTGTCTAAGTAATGTTTCCTCTCCAAAAGAAAAACCAAAGATTTCATGTTGGTCTCATGGAAGCCCTGATCTCTCCTGGCTTTATGACTTATAGGACCATGTGAGGGCCTCGCCTCACTCTCCCCATTCCAGGAGAAACTGTGTTAGCCATGAAACTCACAGAAAACATTTTTCTAGAGCCACTGTTTGGTTTGTCCATTTAGGACTACTGTAGATAGAAACATGGCACACTGCATGGAGGACCTGCTCTCTCTGTATATATGAAAGTCTAATTTAGTCCCATTTAGAAGAAGGGGTAGAGCTGTACTTCAGCCTCTTGTGGCCAATAATGAGTATTACAACAACAAACCTGTTGTTACGTCAGGCACACATGGATCACCATTTTATTTCTCAGAGCTTCCACATGCTTCTCTCAGTCTTTGCCCATTCTTCTGACTTGATGTTTCAGACCTCGTCTAAGTTGCATTAAAGTATTAAGATATTCTCAGTGTAAATCTGGTACGATTTCTTCAGTGACTTTGTGTTCAGGATGAGTGTTTGTCATGCAGCTGCAAAGCACAACATGCTCTTTTCCAAAGTAATCCGTGTCTTATATCTGGGCTGCTGAGGTCAAATGAGACTGGGAACGTTGAGCAAAGAAGTGCTTCGCTGTCTGTTTCATTTATAAGCTGCACAGAGGCAGCAACGCCAGGATCAGAATTTATGGAGTGCAGTATTTAAAAAAGCCAAAGCCAGTCCATAATTATCGGAGCTGAGAAAACATGTCGGAATATGAAGCACAGGGGTCATTCGTATTTCTTTTCAGAAGAGGAGCAGGCTTTGTTTCTGCACCGAAATTTGAAGAATGATTGAATTCAGTGTTTTTTGTGGCTTTTTATTTAATTTTCTAAGACCTGTTTGATGGCAGCTATTGTCAGATAAAAGTCAAACAGACCTGTAATTGGGAGAAGGGTCAAAGCAGGCTAAAAACATGAATAATTAAGTCAAAATAGGCTTTCTAGCACAGAAATCAGGCTTTAAACCAGAATGAGAAACAGTTTTTTGGTGTTTGGTGCATGAAAATCAAGTATTAAAGGGATAATATATATATGTCCAATAAGTTTTTCAAATAAAAAAGGGCTGTACATTTTTGTGTAGGAATGGACAAAGTATCCACCAGTAACAAGATATTTATCAAAACGTAGCAGCCCCAACTGTGTTTAATCTATATACAAAATACAGCATGTATTGCATTATTTGTTGTGTACGTGTGTGTGTGTGTGTGTGTGTGTGTGTGTGTGTGTGTGTGCGTACACTGGACTGCCAAAGGGATAATCCTTCATCTGTCTTCTTCACTAAAGGCCATATGTTTCTACAGGAAGCCTCCAGCTCCACCGAGCGGCACGCACACTCACTGATAGATGAGGCCACGTGCACACTCACACCGAGGGGTTCACATACTAATGAATCAAGCACTACTGTATGTTTGCTTGTCTTATTAGCTCATATGAAGATATGCATGCACACACGTTGCCCTTGGGAGTTCATGCATGCATCATACATTTCGGTCATTTGGGCCAAAACACCAGCTTTATATAGCATGTCAGCAAACCGATGACCCATATTAGACATGGCCTGAAACCATGCTAACCCAGCATGCACACGCGCGGACACATGTAGATTTGTCTTTCGTTGCAGTCTGTTATTTTACCAAATGGATAATTAATTTCTAAAGCCCAGACATAAAAATATGTGCAGTGGTGTGTGGAACCCACGGACGATGGAAGGAACCATTTTGTCTTAAATCATTTAGCAGTTTTACACGATAACACCCTCGGGTTGTCATAATTCGGCACCCAGCCATTCACTTCGATCCAATAACTGTATCGACACCTCTGTTTATATAATACAATAGAACTTTATTGATCTGCGGGGAAATGAGGTTAGTTTGTGGCCATAGACGTAATCAGATTCTACAGGGAGTCAAAGCAAATCAAGTGTACCAACACAAACAGAATATCACACGAGGAGACGATATCGGCGAAGCGGTTAGCCCGATGTATATTTTTTTTAAAACCAGAGCACAGAAAGTGCACAGCACATTGATTCAGTAGCACACGTTACAACATGTAGTACAAGCAGCAGCACTCCAGTCGGTGTGATTACAGGAGCTGCAACACATTCTCAGCGTCTGTGGTTTGAACTGACTCCTGTCATCACGCAGGCGGCGGTTCAGGTGGCAGTGACACGCTCGCATTGATTGACAGCACTGGTTAACAGTGGTGTTGCATGCTAAAGTGGTAATCATTCAATTAACTGGAAATCAATGGCACCCATACGGGCGATCTGTTTCAATATTGCCCTGCCAGTCACACACACACACACACACACTGTCTTGCACATTAGCACATTTATTGGAGCTGCTGGTCAACTCGCCCACTGAACACGGACACCAGATGTCTCTGTTCATTTAGCATTTTCTTCAGCCTCCTCTCCTGTAGTGTCCAGTGAAAGGTCGACTTCTCAAAGGTTGGGTTAGGATTAGGTTCCACCTTTGTGACGTGCATTTTTCCAGAGAGGCTAAGAAGATTTCTTTCAAGCCACGAACTGTCACTTTAAGGGTTCCATAGCATATTGCCTTCCTGTTGTAAAGGATGAACTACAGAGGCCATGAAAAACACAAGAAGATTCTATCTTCAGCCGGAGTTTAGTTTGTCTGTTATACTGGAAAAAACATGGTGTGGCGACTTCTTACACAGTGAACCTTCAATCCTTACCAAAAAAAGGTTGAGATGGTTCAATGCTATGTTGAATTATAGCAAGAAAGTTTAAGCCCAGTTTAAATTCTCTAAAACTTCATGAAAAATACTGTAAACCTGTTTTGTTTTTTCCACACAAAGTGGAGGTGGTGGCTAATGCAGTGCAGGGATGAGTTATGTGTTTGTTCAGGTTTCCAAAAAACAGGCAGGTACATCAGCTGTACTCAGGTAAAAATGGTAGGACTAAAAAGATCTGCTGCTCTAAAGTCTTGCAGAAACAATATTCTTATATCTGTGCATGCTGAGTAAAAGTTTATAGCGCCCCCGTCTGTTGAATCATTTGAATATATGTTAATGTAAAGTGTGACACGTTGATGATTTCCAACGTCGCTTAAATGTTAAATGTTCTGTTACCCTATGAGCCACGATATCATTCACCTTCTACAGACACTGACCCCGCTGCCTTCATAATGGCTTCATTTCAGCGTCTCTATGTATGCATCACATCAGCCAAAAAAAAAAGAAGTCCCGAACATCCATCTCCGCTGTCACAGGCCAAATTAACATGGAAATTGGTGTGTTGCATTTTGGAATGAGGGAACGGGCCTTTAAACGACGCCGTCCCCTCCCTTTCATCCTTCCCTTTTTTTCTCCTCCTGCCTCTGTCTATATTCCTCCCCTCTCAGGCCGTCGGGCCCTCTTCCTTCAGACCTGGTGGGCGTTTCGGCCCTGACACTGGCTCCTAATGAATGAGCGAGATGATTTATAGCTGAGCGAGAGAGAAAAGAAGGGAGGGATGGAGAGAGGATGGAGGGAGGTTGAAGGGGGGGCATGGAAAGGGTAAAGGGGTGTTGGGTCACAGCGGAGAAGGTCAGCAACGTAAATCTTCTCATTGTTTTGTGTTGTCCTCTGCTCTTGCTAACAACCTAAGAACACAATATGCATTGTAATCGTCGTGAGGACGTATGAGGACACAGGACTTCCTTCCAAGACAGAAACTACTACGATGGAACAAATCATTGCTGTTTTAAAGGAATGGTTTGAATCTCTAACAATGCATTGTATTCACAGTAACAAACATGATTTTATGTAAAATAGTAGTATAAAGTAGCAATGTAAATACTCAAGTTAAGTACAAACCGAGTACTGTACTTAAGTATTCCCTTACTCCAGTGAGAACAGCTACATGTACTCAGTCACTGGAACATTAAGTAACTTTGGGTCAAAGGTTTAGCCCCACGAGGAGGCCGTGTGGACGAGACTCCAGTGAGGCATGAACAAATAAAAGTTAGAGTAGAGTAAGAATAAAAAAATGCAGGTCCGACAATATGAGCACACAACTGTAAAATGTAAGAACATCATTACTGAAATATATCAAAGGTCCCCACATACCCGAGGATGTTCAGACTCTGACAGAGAAGAACAAAAACTAACACATTTATAAAGTTTCTGCTTCGAGCGTGATCAGAAACCTTCAACTCAACTACGAGAAACTAAAGCTCAGTTTGTTGAGTGAGTCTTTGCGTAACGGGAATCCAGCCTTGAAGGTTATCACAAGAACTCCTCGTACATAGTTTGCCACCCAACTCTCGGCAGGAATTTGTCACAGAAATCTGTGGCCACATTCCTAAAAATACACCGAGCATAGCACAATGCAATCCAGTTAAAGGTTAACGGTGTGACGGATAAACCTGCCACCACGGCCACACATCGTCGTTCTGCAGTGCAGTACGCTTCACCTTCCATCTGTATGTTCATACTTCAAACATCCTGTAGAATACTACAGGGACTCAATTACATAACATGTTGCAGCTGTTTAAGCTGGATTTGTAATGTGTAAAGAGGATTTTCATTCTGGATCATCATCATCATGTCCCAGATGGTTTCAAAGGATGGACCCAAATGCAGAGGCAGAGGCAGTACATGAAACGTAACTTGAATAATTCACTTGGCTGGGATGAACACAAAGGATGAAACAAAGTAAAAGTGGCAAAAAAAAACCACAAATTAAAATTCAATAGACAAACCCCAGAACTAAGAAAGAAAACAGGAGCAGTAACATGGGCACAGACACATGATGAACAGACCAAGACACAAAGGAAACACAGGAACTAAATAACCAGGCGGGACGACCTGACACAGGTGAGACTAACGACACAGGTGAAACTAACGACACAGGTGAAACTAATCAGGGTGGAGCAGAATGATGAAACAAAGGCAAGGAGCAGAAATACACAGACACAGACAGAGGAAGAGAGAAACCACAAAATAAAACAGGAAACACAAAACCGTCACACGTCATCGGAATAATGTGACTTTATTGAAGTCGTCACAATAACTGCTTTATCTAATACAGACAGGCAAAAGACAAAAACCCAAATCCATTCAGCACGTTATGTGTTATGTGTGTTGCTACAGTGAAATATTAACGTGGTTACACTATAACCTGTAGTATCAGGCCTTTAAAAACACCTGTCAGTCAAATCTTAATACATTTATCAGGATCTGTGTCTGATTTCTTTTTCTGCCACCTTCATCATCTCCGTCTGTGGACTGCAACAAAGCTGTGCTGCTGCATCTTATCATGCTCTTTACTGAAAGAAAGAAACACACCGTAGGCTATTCATGTATGCAGGTGAGTGTGTGAGTGTGTGTGTGTGTCAGTGAGCTTGCGTATGCCGAGACACGACGAGCATCCGCGGGGAGGGGTGTGCCTCGTCTCAGGTGGACGGAGGGAGGGAGTGTGTGTTGCACTCTCGGAGTAGAGAGCTCTGCAATTTCATGCTCCTCGGCGCGTACAGCACTCGCCCATGTGCAGTGCGCTGCAGGATGGGGAGAAGAATGGGGCATTAAGAGATTAAGAAGCAAACAGAGCTTCAGAAATAAGGCAGAGGGTTTTTTTTTATTTATTTAGGTCTGATTGGAAAGTTGAAGGTTTCAAGAAGTTTGTGTGGAGTTTTTCCAAGTTCGTCTTATGGATTACTTATGTGATTTATGCCCACTATACACTAGAAAACTTTCAAGACTTTTTTTTTATGGTTTTGCATAAATCATTTGAAAAGTTGTTTGGTGTGAGACCTCATCTGCCGTGTGCATGCTTCTCTTCATTCATGTGACTGATGATTCTCAGGTGACTGCCGTGTGACCTTTAGCCTCACTGACTGTCATGTGACATCAACTTGACTTCATTAGTTTGGGGAGAAGTCGTCGTGTCGTGTTTCTTCTTCAGCGTTTCCTGTTTACTTTTCTAATTCTTTCCTCTCCTCCCGTCTGTAATGTCACTTCCTGCCCTCGTCCCTTGTTTTGTTTCCCGCCACTTTTGATCGTCATTTCCGCCCTGACGAGTTTTCACCCGTGTCTTGTTATCTTCACTTGTGACGGTTCCCTGGGTAATTTGAGTGTGTTTCCTTGCCCGGCTGATTGTTGGTGGAAACACCTGGGAGTGAGGGAGAGTATTTAAAGCTCTGTCTCTCTCTGTCAGGCTCCACCCACCTCTCCTCATGGTTTTTTGGTTTCTTTCTCTTCATCGCACACAACACCTCACATCTACACATTTTCACCCATGCATACACGCACCCTCACCACTGACTGACTGACTGATTAACACACCCCATTGCTTCTTTGGTTTGTGTTGTTGAATTCTTCACAATAAATAACTTTAATTTTGGCCTTCAAGTCTCCCTTATTGTGTTTGTCATGGCTCTAGAGCCGGGTCGTGACACTTCCCTTGTGTATTTTCTTTTTTGTGTAAATGCGTCTAAACTTATAATTTAATTTATGAAATAATACATTCATTGTTTCACTTAATAACAAAGAACACGTGTAAAGGAAAAATGCACTTTTCATAACAATTTAGCAGATTTTGTACAGTGATAAATTGATGTTTTGCCTTTGACTTCAAATATGAGTTGACATTAATTCAGTTTTGTGCAAAAATACACTTTAAATTTCACTGAGCTTCATATGAAATTTCCACTTCTTTACAGTATTTTTATCATAAAACTTATATCACTACAACAGTGTCCAGGGAAACTAAGATTTTGAATTAAATCACAACAAGCAGGGCTCGATACTAACTTTTAAAAGTGGTTGCCAGGCTGACAGAAAAGTATCACTTATATTTTTCAGTCATAGATAAGTTTAATAATGACACAAAAGAATTGTTGTAGTATTTGACTCCTGGTATACAAAATATCAGTAGTCTGACTGACTGAATGCAAATAAACACACATGCATCAGACTGTAACTGCAATATTTAAATATCAATGATACAACAAATATAGAATGAATCTTTCACTGTTTGCTGCCCGTTTTTTATGTGACGTGGCTGCTGAAGGCAGACTTAATTGCAAATTGTCAGCCCCGACAGGACTCACTTCATGTTAGCTGAACTTTAGAACGTGATTTAGCACAGGACGAGGACTGTGCATTTTATTCTCACTGGAAGTTTCATGCATTTATTTCTCTCCCGTTAATTTCCTTTTTTTATTACATTAGTGTTTATCTGAATAAGCGTAGTATTAGGTGGTGCTGTGGTCAAAATTCTGTTCAGTTTGGTGAGTCACCAAAGCTCTCGTGTCGTCCTTGGTATAATGATGTAACGGCGTCATGAAAGTGAAAATAAGCAGCCTGGTACTTGGATCAGCAAATGTATTTTATTGTACATTTACAAAACAACAAGAGTACAAAAAAGTCAGTCCACAGACATTTTTTAGTTTGTTTTGGAAGGAGTATATGCAAATTTTATCTCACAACTGCAGCAAACAGTCCCTCAGACGGACGTGGAGGAGCGGGGAGGGAGGTTTACAATCAAACTTTTATAAAGCCTGTCTGTCTGCTGGCACACCGGAACGTTTCGCTGCAGGGAAACCAAAAGAAACATAGAAAAGTATGACATTCGTAGCGGACTACATGGGCGCAGGGATCCCGGTTCTGGGTGGGGGAAGTGTCCATCCCGGGAGCGAGAACCCGCTCGTTTTGGCTTTTCTTGACCTCCTCCACCTCTCGACCAGCAAACACACTTTGTGCTTCGTATTTTCTGTTGTTTTGCCATCACAACAAGAGAGTGCAACAGTAGTTAATGCTTTTCCAAAAAGTATACATTTTGACAAAAAGGTTGGCACATTCAAGACGAGCTTTTTTTTCTTCTTTTTTTTAATAATAAGACTTTTTTTTTGTTTGTTTTTTTAACTTTAATCCTCATAAATACAATATACATCTTTTTCCCTGTATCCAGAGCCCACAAAAGAACAGTACAGACACAGGTATTTACAAATCAAGGGAGAGGAGTGAACTCTGTAGCTCATAAATAATCATAGTAATACCAAAAACATGATGTAAAGTCCGTTATGTCTTTCTTTCACAGCAATGACGTGGAGTCTGGGTGTCCTGAAACCCAAAACTTCTCCTCTTGTCCAGCTCGTCGTGTTCACAATGGAAAGATGGTGGATGATGGAGGCATCGAAGGTACGCTGACAGTCACTGGTGTCCTTATCTCATTTCCTAGTAAGAGAGAAACATTTTAACATCAATAAAAAAAGCAGAACTCTGCTTGATTTTGATACATTTTGACATTTGGTTATGATAAATCAAGGCAGATGTCAGCTCAAACTTTTTTGCACCACCCTGCTCCAGAACTGAACTTTGCTCAGCTGCATGTGTGTAACAGTTGCTGAAGGACAGGAAACATTATTCAATCTTCAATCGATATTTTTTTTGTGATTGCACTTCTCAAACAGTCAGCTTAAGATGTTTAATACACCGAGACAAAATGTGACAGACACTTAACCAATAAGCTGTGAGCAGACGGCCGAGGTTGGGTGTCACATTTACTCAGTCCAGATTTCTCTGCAGTCAGGCCTTCAACATCTTCCACATTCCTGCCTCATGCTGTACGTTTTTACATTTTCACACGTCTCGCACACTTTTACTGTAAGTACTTCTCAGCTGTGGCTTTCCGTGGCGCTGCAGGGAAGAGTTATCCATTAATCAGATGAAGAATGTTTTAAATCACACAAATGTTTTAGACTTGAATATGAAAACAAAGTTTAATGCGCAGCAAACAGTCTGCAGCCGTCAGCCTGCCGCCTTTTTTTTATTTTATGTTTCACGTTCCCGGAGTGGAAGTCAGTTTGATTTATCCGCTGCGACACACAGCAGCGACTTTGCAACAGCACACATCAAATCTGAAATCTGCCGGTGATGGTTTGGCAGTTTCATGAATATGCAGCCGTTCTGTCATCATCTGTTACACTCCTACTGTATGTATAGAAGCATGCGGCAAACATGCACACACTTGAATAAAAAGGAAAAGATAGAGGGGTGAGAACCAGAGGGACCAAAGTGACATTTAACTTCACAGGAGAGCCAAGACAAAAAGAAATCTGCCCTTTTAGCCCCAAATGGGTGAACGTCTTTCAGTAGATAACTTTTACATTTGTTCAGAAGTCACATGTGCCCTTTTGGCGAGTAGAAGGAGCTCATCAAGAGCTTTCATTGGATATATTTCTAACTTATTTTTGCCTCAAATGTCACTTCTGGTTGGGAGGAAAGTGACATTTGAGGCGGAGGAAAACAAACATCAGGCGAGAAGATGGTGACAGAAAGTGGCAGATCTGTTGTGGATTTATGTTCCTGCAAGAATTGGGACGCCTGATATAACGAGGGTAGTGCGTCAAGTGGAAACTTGTGAAGTCTGTTTTTTTTTTTTATTCCCCCTGAGATCTAATTGGTCACAAGAAAAAAAAGTTTTGTTCAAATTACAAGCATCAGTTTTGCATGAGCGGCGTTCGGTACGGTGACGCTGTCCTTGTGTGTCGTACCCAGAGTCTAATTTGCTGTCAGCTTCATTCATGCCTATCTAATGCCAGTAAATCCACATCTGATATCCCTCCTCTGCACAGAGGTGTATTGTGTGTCTCCAGCATCAGACCCTGAAGACGGCAACATTCCCCGCTCCACCTTTCAACACCAACTCCCCCTAAACTGACCGCCTGGGTCAAAGGGCAAAGATAGCAGTCAGCAGCACCACAGGAAGGAGGGGGGTAACCTAATCCAGGCTTCCTGTGGAAACACCTCAAACTTTATTGCAGATTAGGGAGGTTGTGCTTTCATGTCCCCGGGAAGGCGTGAAAGGGCCAGTACGGGTCAGTTAAGGAGGGGGTGAGGTGTTCCTTTACTGCTCCACAGGGGGTTGACCTGAGAGGCACGAGATACAAGGGAGCTCTGTGTGTGTGTGTGTGTGTGTGTGTGTGTGCGCGCTGACAGCCAGTGAAAGGAGCAATTGTGCATGTGTGTCACTTTTACAAGTCGCTTTGCTACATTCCCATGTCAGATGTGTGTCGAGGTCGGCGTGGAGTGACCCGTGACCGGGCCCGTCCTTTCTCCTCCTCCGTACACAGGCGGCTTTATGGCGACGCCTCAGGTTACAGCGTTAAACTTAACAACTACAGCACTGAAAGAAAGCATCAAAGCTGCGGCGGACGACTAAGTTCAACGTCATCAGGAACTTCTAATACTTCACTCTGACTCTGTCTGATTGCTGCTGCACAATTTCACTCTGAAACTTTAATTTAATTCATTCATTTTTAAATTAAGGGCAAGTAACTAAGTACTCAAGTACTGTACTTAAGCACAGTTTTGAGCTACGTTTACTTCTGTAAAGAGTAGTAGTAGTAGTAGTAGTAGTAGTAGTAGTAATTGTAGTTTTTACTGTATTCCAGCTAGATTTACTAGTAACTTTACAAACTCAGATTCTCTACGACACTTTCTAATTCACATATATTTACTCTTTAAAGCATTTTCCATCTAGGACTTACAGTGTCAGTGCAGAGTTGCTACTTTAATAGATTCGAACCCTGGGCTGCAGCAAGGTCACATTCCTGACAGTGTATCATACACAGATGGACTGCATACACTGAGTCTGATGGAGACTGTTCGAGGTGCTGACCCGCCCAAACTTGAGGTTCAGTATCTTTGCTTAACACTTGGCCATGTGGAATAACATGCTCCACCTCCTGAGCTACAGTTCCTCAAAAGTTATTCGGTCTATACACGCCTCTGCTTTCTGTCAGCTGGCACACCTCTGTCTACCTGCAGTAACGTCGAGGAATGTCAAACCCTGTTCCTACAGAGCTTCCCATTCATTTGGCACAGCTTGATCTGCCATAGAAGACACTGGCGCATCACGGAGGAGCCTGCGGGGGGGCGCGTTTAGAGGAGCACTCCGACAGCAAAGAGAGCAGTGGGCGTGCACGCCTGACATTGTTTCTTACTGTAAAGCAGTAGAGTAGACGTAATGGTAGATCTGTGTGTGTGTGTGTGTGTGTGTGTGAGCAACAAGGGAATGCAGAAGCTCTTTTCATGCGTCTGCACCTAAAAGATTAAGTGTGTTTTATGGAGCACGAGTAAATGATATGTAGATAAAACTAAACCACATGGCAGGAACACTCTGCTCCCGCGCTCAGAGATATCTGAAAGCACCAATTTTTAAAACCATTTGAGGTTTCTTGCATGAAACCGCGTTGAAATTAGAAAATCATCAGCGTCTCCGCGTCCTACCTCGTTGTGTTTTCTGGCCGAGTTGAGCCCGCGGGAGCCCGTGGAGCCTCTAGATGAGGAGCTTCCTGTGGTCGAGCAGTTACTGGACATCTGACTCCTGGAGAGGTAACCAGCCTTACTGCTGTACGCCATCATGTCCTCATCTGAGGAGGATGAAGGGAGCAACACGGGGGTTAGCAGTGTGTTTAAAAGGCAGAAACACGGTGTCTTAACGGGGAAATGAAGGTTAATTTAGACAGAGATGCACATGCAGTTTAAAGATGATTTTTCAGGGCTAAAACACCAACAAACTACTTCTACTTGCCCATATTGAATTCTGCCATTGAGTCATTAGCTGTGACTGTTTGTGGAAGGAGGTGAATGAAAACACAGCGTATCATTTTCTCTTTAAAAAGCTGCAATTTTCTGCTACACGGAGGCATCATGCTGCAGAATTCCTGGGCTTTCCAGACCACACGTTGTGTTTTCATTTATGCCCAACAAACCTGCGACGTGTTTGCTTCTAAATGTTCTAGTCATGCATAAGGAACGACCTGGCATGCAGTCATGGACACATGTTACGTGTTACAATACCACGCTCTGCAAAAAAACAAACACTGTCTTACTCTCGCCGTGTCTTTGTCCCGAGCCTTTCCGTTGGTGACTATTGCTGCTATATTCGCTCCTCTCCAGGGAGGACAGAGCGCTGTTCCCCACGTTGCTGGCCTCTGTGCACCCCTGAGGGCCCTGCAACCTGCTCTCCTCTGGCGGTGGCTCTGGAGGTGGCGGCAGGTCTGAAACAGAAAGAAGTGCAGGAAAGGGCATCTGTGAAGAATGTCTGCTACATCATGGCTTAAGACTGCTTTAAAACAAGAATGACAGCATGTTGTTGTTGTTGTGTCGCTGCATAATTGAAAGAGCCTGAGACGTGAGTTACGGTTTCCTTTTTAGAAAACAGGAACACGAGCCTCACAGCTCGTCTTTGTAGATTTGTCGTAGATATTCAATCACAGATGGTGGTGCAGTGTGTGTGTGTGTGTGTGTGTGTGTGTGCATTCTGAATTATTATGGAGCGTATTTATTCACTCACTGACAAAGAGTAAATAAATGCTGAATACTATTGAATTTGAAAACACGCCATGAATAAGTGTTACTGTTCCCTCCATCTCACCTCCTTGAATGTCTCTCCTGTACGCCGAACTCTTCGACACCTTTTTTTTCACTCGTGATTTCTGGTTGGGGGGAGTGCTTGTGTCTGCTGGGGACGAGCGACTGTGCACTGTTGGAGGGAGGAGAGGGACAACAATCAGAAAGAGGGTTTTCTTTATACTGAACAGACACGGAGCATTTCATGCAGAAATTGAAAACAGTAAGTCAACACAGTTCTAGGGTGAATGCATAAATTGTGGTTTGGCTTTGGCATGATCTTGTGTGTGTGTGTTGCGTGCAGGCTTGTATGCATGAGCACACGGCACTGCTGGACACTTTACCGGGTGTAGTCGCGCTGACGCTGTCTTCATCGAGAGCCGGCCCCTGGCTGTGGAGGCAGCGATGGGCAGGACTTTGGCACTGCAGCGTGCCAACCTCCGATGAGCCGTGATGCTGTTGGCCAGAGAGGTTGGGGTTGGACTGGGTGAGCGGCGGGCTCGGCGCCTGGGGAACTGGAACTGGACCGCAGGGTAACCTTCTGCTATGGGAAGTGAGGGCAACATGTTACTGGAGAGGACAGATCGATGCAATCGGAGGCTAAATCTTTGGTTCAGAGTCAGGTTTTATCTTCTGTGTTGATGCTTCAGGTTCTGCCTGTCTGTTCTCTAGACGTAAAGAGTAGATTCAAATATGAACACCAGGCAAGGCCGAGCCTATTTACATACCGTGACAACTGTTGGCTGTCCGGTTGGTGGAGGCGAGGGAGGTCGTGGGGGACTCGGGCCTCCTCGTGAGGCGACGGGGTGAGCGTGGCGGTCGACTGGTGGCTGTAGGAGGTGGCCGGAGACGAGGCGATGTTCCTCTGCGGGGGCTGGGGCCCGTCCTCGCAGCCTTCCATCAGATAGGTCCTCTCTGGCAGAGGAGGACACCACTCTTCATCGGAACTACAAAAAAGACAGAGAGTGTTAGAGCTAAAATGATAGTAGACAGTGTAAGAGACATTTCTGGATCTTCTCTGCACGGGGTCTCACTGGTGCCTTAAATTCCAGCTCGTTCGGAGGCTGCTTAAAGATTAATGCCGTTCTTTGAGGCTCGGCTCGAGTCGGAGGGCCTTGCCGTTGGCAAAACTGCAGGAGGCTAAGCTTCTACTTGGGTGGGATTACTTCTTTTGAGCATGATGCTGAATGATAGTTTGCTCTGAAGATGTGAAGAGCGACTGGTGAAGGAGGAACACAGTTAATTGTGTTTTAAGGGTAGGGAAAACACTTAAATCACTCAAGCAACTGACCACAGCTGAGGTAATTGAGTTGTTAAAGCCAGAGGCACTGGAGCCACGTTGGGTTCAATACTTAATGTGCCCGTTAGAGGTGACAGTAAGTCTAAACGATGATGTAGCAGTGTAATACTAATTTATAGAGCTGTGTGTGTGTGTGTGAGAGAAAGCGATGGAGAAGGAGTCTAACTCACCCTAAGTCCATGTCCTCGTGCTCCAGGGGCTCCTCGTCCTGCTCACACTGTTCCAGCTCTCCGATTGGAGGAGGTGGGGGCAACGCCTCCATCCAGGTCAGAGACGGGGTCTTGACAGCCTTACCCATCGCCTTCTGCTTGGGCTTTCCTGTAAAAGAGACGAGAGAAAAACACGATGATTCAAGCTGTAACAAGAAGATCCGTCTACACCCAACAGAAAAAGGTCAAGGTCCTCCTCCTCCTCCTCACCATTGCAGCGGTCCGGCTGGGCGTACTGAGCTCCGGAGGGCCCCGGCTGGGTGATCCAGTGTCCGTCATCCGGCTGCTGCTCGCCGCCGTGTGCTGGCGCCTGTGTCTGGTTGGTGAAAGGCATGATGGAGGTGGAGGCGTAGGGGGTGGTGGAGGTGTGCTGGGCGTAGGTGAAGCCGTGCAGGTCCTCGCTGGTGGCGTCGATGGTGCTATAGATAGGACCTTCGGTGGAGCCGCCCATGCTGTACTTCTCTGTCTGGTTCAAGTAGTTGGAGATGCCGGCTTCTGCACAGGGGGCGGAGGATGGATGGAGGTTATATTCAGCACCGTCTGTTAACGCTGAATGTCTCGACTTATCACCTCAACTCAATAATGCTTCAAATTCAAAAACATTTTCCACATTAGCACCAGAGAACAAAAACCCGTCTGTGTGAGCAGCCATACCATTGTAGTATCTCTCAGCTGTGTCGTGATTGGTGGTGCAGCAGTTGACGGCCTCTTTACCGCTGTGGACCAGGTTGGTGGTGGGCCAAGAGTCTGCAAGCCACGGGTAGTTGCCCATGTTGCCTCCGAGCACGCCGGGCCTGCAGAGACATTCTGGCATTAATTTGAGAGAAACAGCAACGACTTTCCCAGACGGAAATCAGACCCAGCAAAGAAAAAGCTGCACGGCCCGACTGTGAATTTAGACAGAATGCATGAACACAGAGCAGAATATAAATGTAGGACATAAGTGAATTACCGTCCGTTGAGTCCTGATGCCTCTCCATGAGGAAAACCAACTGCAGGAGACAGACAGAGAGAGAGAGACAGAAGTAAGGATGCATGATCTTCCATAAGGTTTGATGTGTGTGAATACTGTATGTCAGTAAAGCCAGTGTCATAGTGAAGAACACGACTACACAGAAAGAAATCTAGAGGTGTTAAACAAGTCTTCAAGGTCAAATTGAGCCCATGTGAGGGGAACGCTGTGACTATTTTTTCTCTTTAATAAAATAAATCAGACTTGCTCCAAAATGTATTTAAATGAAAAAAGCCTCGGGCAACAATCTGCCACTTCAGGTAATTTACAAGACTTCTGCCATGAGTGCGAGGTATCATATCAGGCAGCAGACAGAGAGAGCCTCGGGTCAATAACAAAATACCATTTCACGTCTTAATCATTTCTGCCGACCTGCTGGCGTGTAGGCGAAGGAGGCGGTGTAGTGGCTCAGCTCCTTCCTCTTCTTGCGCCGGCAGTAGATCCAGACGCTGAAGCCCATGAGGATGACCCAGCAGGCTCCGCCGATGCCCGCGATGAACGCCGGCTGCTTGACCACGTCGGTGATCTGCTCGGCCAGACTGACGCTGCTCTCCTCGCCGCCGTCGCCGGTGCCGGCGCCTCCGCCGCCTGGCGTAGACGGCTGTTCGGCCGGCGGCTCTGGGAGAACGAGGGAGGGCAAAATAAGACAACAAGGACGGACTGAGGGAGAACTACATCCAGTTTAATTATTAGTCATTAGTTTTGGATTTATTTGGTCATAAACCAAAATACTGAGCAAAAATAATCAACTAACATGATGACCTAAACAATTTTGGTTCATCATGAATATTAGGGCCAAATTTCATAGTTTGAAATTAGAAATTTTGCTCAAGATCAAAACTATCAACCTCACTGTGGCACTACAGGAAAAGACAGATCACCAAAGTGATTCCAATACATCCTCTGGGAGCCATGAATGTCTTTACAAAGTTTTTTGGCAATCCACCTGAGAGTTATTGAGATACTACGTCTGTGGTGGACTGACCGACAGACAGATCTACAGTGCATCATGGGGGTTAGAGTTTGCCTGGAGTGTTTCTGCATCTCGTCTCTGTGACTCACTGATGAGGACGGACACGGGCTGACTGCGAGTGCCGATGCCGGCGCCGGTCACCGCCGCCACCTCCACCTGGTAGAGCACGCCGGGTATCAGGCCTCTCAGCACCGTGGACAACACGTTCCCGTCCACGGTCCGGTTGACGTGGTAACGGGTCTGATTGTCGGAGCCGCCGCTGCCCGCACACCAAACCTTTATTTTGGAGACACAAGAGTTTGTCATGCAGATTAATATCTGGTGTTAAAACATGCGGAAGCTGCGTGTGTGAGCTGCTGCTTTTACCCTGTACTCCTGGATGATGCCGTTCTGCATGCGGCTGGGTGGAGGCTCCCAGGTGACGCTGATGGCGGTGCTGTTGCTCAGCTTCACCGTTGCTACTGTAACAGCTCTCGGCGGGGCACTGGGGACTGAGAGAGCAGACGGCGTTCATGTCATTTCATGAACGGAATAAACGATTAACAAGTGAGTACACAACTACAAAAACGAGCAGGCAATAAAAGCGAGGACATCGAAGACACAAGTGAAGAAATATGAAAGTGAGCAGCTTTAAAAAGTTAATAATGTTTTTTTTTTTTGCCAGAGTAAGCTACTCAGGCAGGTCGATCCAAAGTCTATAAACGCTGGTGGCAAAGAAAAAGTTGTCTCTTGTTTTTAATCTGGAGTTTGCATCAACCAATATAAGACTGATGTGAACCTCAGGCTGCAGAAAATCGCAGCGCGCGGAGGCTGAATTTAATGAAAAGAGGGATCAATATAAATGAACTCAAATTGCAGAGGATATAAAATTAACCCCTAAAATGAGATAACATTACTGAGATTCATGTGGTGTCAGACAGGCTAATGAACAACCATTTTCAAGGCCCTGCAATGTCAAAGAAAGCCTGGCCTAGTTTATTAAAAGACATTTTTCTTTGAATCTCTTTCCGGCAACGGAATACCTTCTTCTGGTGTCCGAACTAGCAGCGTTCGGCTGTCCTTGCCCTGGAATTCGTCGAAATAGGGACGGATCTTTATCTCGTACTCGGTTCCTTTCAGCAGGGCGGTGAGGACGGTGCTGCGCTCCGAGGGGGAGTTGATGTCCTGGAGGAGCCAGGTTCCGCCGCTGGGACGGTAGAAGAGGCGGTAGCCTTGGACGAACTGAGACTGCCGGTCAACCTTGATGAATCGAGGGTGACACAGCGGGGAAAGTTAAAAAAAAGGTGAAAAGAGAGGAGAGATGAAAATAAAGTGAACCCTTAAAAACATCTCATGAAAGGTCACTCACAGTCCAGGATACTCGGATGGAAGCTGTCGTCAGCGTGACGGGATCTTGCAGCTGGACGGCCACCTCTCCCAGCTCCCTCTGCACCTGCCTGTGGTCCACTCCCTGACCTGTAGGACTCACATCTGAAGGAGACACACACACATTCGATTCACATCGGAGCGCTGTTGCCAATGCATTAACACAGTCATGGTTTCATTCGGCATGAGATCTGACCTTGAGTCCTGACAGGCTCTGAGATGGGGCTCGGGTCGCTCAGGCCGTAGGCGTTGACAGCTCGGACGATGAACAGGTAGATGGTGTTCGGGAGAAGGCCGGTGATTGTGTGCGTTTCCATTTTGACCATGTCGGCCACAGTCTGCCACGTGCTGCCTGCTGATTGGCTGCAAAAGGACAGAAGCTGATAAATGGACTATACTTATAAAACCCATTTCTAGTCTTCTGACCACTCAGGAAGCTTTTAAACAACACAATCCACACACACACTCGCACACTGACTGCTCATCGGAGCTGATCATTCACACACTGATGGCACAGCCTTCGGGAGGAATTTGGCTCACGGTATCTTGCCCCGAGGGAGGAGCCGGGGATCGAAGCACCAATCTTCTGATTAGTGGACGACCCGCTCTACCTGTAGCCTGATAATTGTGAATTTGTTTGGACACTGACAGCTGAAAACAGACAGGACAGTGGACGGAGAGGAGATGGAGCAAAATAGAAGCAGAATGGATTCTACTAGGTCAACTACCAGGATGCACCTTTGCAGCTGTCAAATAATTGTAGTACTACTTGGAGTAAAAAGTACAATATCTGTTTTGAAAATGTTGAGGTGAAGTGTCAAGTGGCATAAAAAAATATTCGAGTTAACCACGAGTGCCTCAAATCTGCACAGCACTCGAGTAAATACATACATCACTCCATACAAAACGCATGTCTGCACACGTTCAGGAGTGCTTTGTGATGCTGATTTGATGTGCAGCTGCACAATTAAACAATGCATGAGAAGATCTCCAGGCGATAGCAGGACCTATTTTCGGCTTCCTCTGATATTTCTTGTCTGGTAAACAACAGCAGATGCGAGCAGAGTGACTCGGGTTCAGAGAAGTTTTTTTGCGCTCACTAGAAAGATCTCCTCCAAACGATACAATTTGCCGTCCTGATGAATAATGTAATGAGGCTTGTACGAAGGCACAGCTGCCAACAGGAAACGAGGGCATGTTTCTCAGCCTTGTGGCACTCCCCTCAGATGCATTATCCCGCCACCCCGCAACCCCGCAACCCCCGTTCCCTCTTCCTCCCGTCTCTTCTTTTTTTTCTCTGTGAATTCGCCGTCACCTTGGCAGAGCAGCAGTCACGAAGGCCTCGCCGAGCATTTGTTTGACACTTTTAGATTTTCCCCAAGGGTACTGTGAGGCGGGGGGGTTTGTGGAGAACTAGCTTCAGTGCTGCACAATTAGACCAAAGAGGAAAACGACTCATGAATACTCATCTGTTGTGTGTGTGTGTGTGTGTGTGTGTGTGTGTGTGTGTCTGAGTGTGAGTGTGCTGGCTTTAGATTCAAGGTAACTCGAAGGTGCAGAAGATGCTCAGAGGTGGTTCAGGCTGTGTGGAGAACAGAAAGTCTGCTTTTGTACATAAACACTGTTACACAATGCATATGGACACACATGCACACAAGCCTCAGTCTACCCTGTGCTCTTACAAACAAACCAAAGCACCTCAGGCAAGGAAACGTTATTGCAAACGTCCCACCGGTCCCCTCCAGCTGCTTTATAAAGAATCAGTTTGCGTTACTTGGAAACGCTCTGCTGCCACGGGGGCCACGGCGGACGTCTGGATCTGATTAAGCCCTGCCGGTGTACCCATCTTTATCGAATTGGAAGGACACATTTCCCAGTAACGCTGCCTCTCTCCTGGAGGCCTCCCTTCCATCCGTCGACCCACCCATCACGGCTCGGCTTGATCGACTTTGCCCCCTAATTAATCCAAGGCGGACTTCAGGCTCTCAGGTGGCAGCAACCTGAAGGTTTCAGCCGAGGTGCGTTCAGGTTCACGTATAGATTGTGTGTAGATTAACCGTGACAAACAAGAGCACAGAGTCCCTCACAGGTTTGTCACTTGGGAACTGTACGTGCTGTGACATGTTTTGGGCTGTGGAACCTGGAATGACACATTCTGCAAACATTTGATCCACTGAATTGTTCTGTATGTCGTTTTCTTTTTTTGTCTGCTTTTCAAGGTCTAATAATAATTAATATATGTGGCGGCTCGACTCACTTTAAAGAGCAGCAAACCATGAAAGAATTTCATTAGTCTGGGCTCCAGTGAAGGCGTTTTACTGTCGCAGAATGAAAAGGACTTTTTTTTCCTGCAAGACCATTACTTCTGCATTAAAACTGTCATATTCTAAGATATTCAGTACAGGAAGAATACAGCCTTGACTGCTAAATAAAGAGAAATGGTTTGTGACTTCATTAATTGCAGAAAAAGCACGCAGGCAGTGACGGTACCTGACAAAGAGAATCCCATTTGTTCTCAATAACTGTGTGTCCGTGCATTTCTGTTTTTTGCACCTGCCTCTGATGTATCTTATGTTTTTGCAGAACTCACCTGAACGCCTCGATGATATAAGAGGTGACGGCGGCTCCTCCCTCGTGGGCATTGGGTTGCCAGGTCAGGGAGACGCTGTTCTTGGACACGTCTGTGACTATGGGTTTGTGCGGCGGACCTGGCAACTGGAAGGGCTCCGCGGTCTGAGCCGCCGACGAGTCTGCACTCTCTGGATGGTGACGGGGGGAGAGAGAGGAGGAAGAGGAGGCAGGAAGGAAGGGAGGAGAGAGAGGAGGGAGGTGGAGGAGAAATAAAAGCAGAGGATTTGATTAAACTGCAACATCCGCCTTCAGCATCACAGTTTTCATAATGTCCTCGGTGTAATTGCACTAATGTTGACTGAACATTTGCATCGCCGTGGCTACGGGCAGAGTTTCTCACTTTCTTCTAACAGACTTCACAATTCTGCTTTTCAGCACAACTATTAGATCTTAACTAACCATTTCACGCTAACAGTCAAATAAGAGCGGAGGTGTCATCAGAGCAGCTCGTTAAGCCGTTACTCCTTCGTTTAATACCTCTAATGAAATCTCTACAGCTTTAAATATTTGATGCACTAAAGCCCGATTAGGTGCGGAGAAAATAAAAAGGGGCAGAGCCTCACAAAGCGTGGGCATGAACCGAGGGCACGCTCCAACCTTTCTTCATTCACAGAAAAGTGGCTGCACTGCTCGGCGTCATGCTTCACATTCATAAACTCAACAGGTGAAATTCTGACAAATATCATCCTGAAAGAACTCAGTTATTTTTACTGAGTGTTTAAATATGCAAATGGTGCAACGTCTAATTAAACATGCGCTCGTTTGAAGAGAAACATGAACGCTGGGTGAGGTCAGGTTTAAAACTCTTGTTTCTGTTCGTGACAAATTAGAGTCAAAGGTTGTTTTTTTTAAGTCTTTGCTCCATAAATCAGAAAATTCAACAGCCATAAAAAAAGGAATAAAATGTTATATGAATCATTCTCTGAATGATATATGAACGAACGCCTCTTCTATTGTGAAGATCGGAATAAAGCTGGAAGGAATGGAGTTACTGATGTGGAGATTTCTGTTTCAGAGTCTGAGGAAAAAAACTCTTCAACCTTCAAAATATGAACTGTAAAATGACATTTTGTCAATGTCAACTAACAGATCACCTTGAAGCTTCCACAGTTTGATTATATCACATTATGTTTAAATAGGCAAATGAGAAAATCTCAAAATTCAGCAGTGTAGTGTCTCACATTTATATTTGTAGTCTGCCCGGTAACAGCCTCAGGACCAGCAGGGGTTAAGTGTTTTAATTAGACTCAGATACTTGAACAATTAAATGGTGACAAGGTACAATATCTTGTTAGTCTAACTTTTTTTCCAACAGAAAATTAGCACATTAAGAACTCTCAGCATTCGGATCTGCAGCTGATCATTTATTCTATTCATTAAAACAGTAGAAGGGTCACACGGCGACTTCTCCAAAGTTCCCCACGTTAAATGAAGTAAAGAGCGGCGAGGGCGCTCGTATTTTCAGCTAAATAAAAAGCTTGTTTTGGTGAATCATACGTCTCACTGTTGTCGTACATCGCTTTTATTTAAACCACGCTGAGACATTTTACCTTTGACTGTGAGCACTCCACTCCAACTCGTCTCTCCACTGGAGCTGGAAGCCAGGCAGGTGTAAACCCCAGAGTCCGTTTCCTGGCAACAGTGAAAAGTGTATCATTAGTTTAGTGTGTGTCTGTGTGTGTGTGTGTGTGTGTGTCCATGATACTATGTTAATGTACCCATTACCAGTGATTGAGACTAAATGTCATATCTCTAAATGTCATATCTCTCAAACCAGAATGTTTGTACTCAGAATACTGAGCAGCGGGAAGCTGGCAGAACAAGAGAGCTGTTATTCACACAAAGCCGACCGAGTGAGTCTTTACACATCCACCTCAAAGTAAGATCGGCTTTTTAGTCTCAGTCTAAAGCAGACTGAAGCTCCCGCTGGTGCCGACGTGTTTGTAAAGTAGACTGTCCATCGGCTTTCTGACGAGGGCGTGGATGACACCTCTCACCTCTGCAGGCATGAAAAGCACAGATGGCTTCATTTAAGTATCGAAAACGGAAACTAAGCACGTATTCCTGACAACAGGGATGGAATTAGTGATGCACGGACAGACATAATAACATAAAGGTGAACATTTTAGTCCTCAGACAGGTGAACATCAGAGGCCTGCGGCGTGTCGTGGTAATGTGAACGGATTTAAAGTTCATCAAACGCAGCCGTCATCGTTATTCTTTCTTCTTTCGAGGGTGAATTACTGTTAATTACATATGAATAACTGCACTGAGCGTAATATAACATCTGCTTTAATTAACTGGACATTTTGTCAATTGTTGTTACTTGAATTTTTTTCAGAAATGATATATTCTCAGCGGGCCCATTTGAAGTCGGAGCTAAAGTCAAGCTGCTGGCTTTTATGTTCCTCGTCTGATTGCTACACGGCAGAGGAGGAGCGTTAAAGGAAGGATCAAAGGACAGAATTTTAATGACCGGCTCGAGGTCTAGAACATTTCTGAGGAGCCGGTCTTTATACTCAACAGCTACTTAGCATTCTGGACAGGCTATGAGCAGATGTAATTAAGAGGTGTGTGATAAGTGTGTGTGTGTGTGTGTGTGTGCACATGTGAATGCCTGGCTATTAAATTTTTTTAGGGAGGCAAGCCAAAAGCTAGACGGGCTGTGAAATTGCTTACAACAGAGGGGGATGTTGGGGGTCTCTACACTGGGGAATCTCTCAATGTGACTCTGAGGTGGTAACAACTCCCCTCTGAACACGTTTCTGTTGCTTCGGCTTCATTGCTCCAGGTTATTCTTTTTTTTTTTTGTCTTTCTTTATTTCTCGGTTTCATTTTAGGTTTTGAAGGTGGAGTTCAAAAAGACGACAAACCATTGTTTGAACGTTACAAAAGGAAATATGCCACCAGGGCTGCGACAATTAGTTGTAAGTTTTGTCAACGTTTTGATAACAGATTGGAAAAAAAGAAATCAAAATTTTCTTCAGCTTCTTAAATGTGAATATTTTCTGGTTTCTTTAGTCCTCTGTGAACTGAATATCTTTGTGTTAGAGCTTTTAACAGAACAGGGACCCTCACATGTAATTCATTTTTTGGCAGACCCCCCTGCAGTACCTCTGCGGACCCTCTAGCGGTTGCGGAGCCCCCAGTTGAAGACCCCTGCATTAGAGGACGTCACGCCGGGTTTGTGTTTCTGGAATTTTATGGACCAAACAATGAATTGATTAATTAAGAAAACGATCGACAGATTAATCAGTGATTAATAACTGAAGAACCTCATGAGCTACACTCATTAGTGATCTGCAATAAAACATCTCTGACGATGCAAATCACAGCGATTACAGACCGATCAGCATCCTATGGACGTGAGCTGCAGGCGTGGTTTGATTGTGGCTCGTTAGAAGTGTTTGCTCGGCTGCTAAAGAGGTATAGAAGCGTATATGCTGAAGAGACACTGAAGATTTTTCACTTCCACACTTCCAAGTGAAGAAGTAGCAGTGTGCCAGTAAAACAAAGACAACGAGAGACGTCTTAGGTTGTTTTATGAGGTATGAAAAGGACACACACGGTGTGTTTGGGTTTGTTTACAATAGAAACTGGGCTGGTGTAAAGTCGATAAATCACAGTGAGAGTGTCAGACACTTTGACTTCATTTACAATTCACTGTGAGGGCAAAGGGACTGTTTATATTTTAATGTTAACTGCACCTGTGAGAGCTGCCGGCTCTAGAATAGTTCTCCTGTTGCACTCGTATGTGTGTTTGTGTGTGTGGTTGTACAGGTGTGTGTGTGTGTGTGGTTGTACAGGTGTGTGTGTGTGTGTGTGTGTGGTTGTACAGGTGTGTGTGTGTGTGCGTGGGTGTATTACGGGAATTTTTAATTAGTTTTTCATCTGTTTTGCTACAAGATGTTTTTACTCTTCAGTTGTTCATCAATTTACATGCAGACACGATCTGCCGCAAACACAATCAGCCTTCCCCTTATTCGCTTATTCTGTGAACACAGCCCACATTCTCCATTGAAAACCTTATACATTATGCAGAGGACGCGCGAGGCAGAGCCTATCATGACTAATGCCTCGCTGAGCAGCGTGCACGTACTCGGCCATTCTCCTCTCCTGCATCTGGGCCGGCTCATCAGTAACAGTGACAGAGGAATTACTCAAGCCTAAGTGGCTTGTCAAAGCGTCCTGCAGGACACGGGGACAGGTGACTCTCCACCCCTATACAACATCCCTCGTTGTTCCGCCTCTCCTTTCTATAGGGCCCTGACCTTGAGTTGACCTGTGGGCCTGGGCTGATGGGTGCGTCTGTCTGGGTAAAAAGCGAGTCCCCAGATGGTGGCGTTTCTTGTTTTGTTTTTTTTTGATCGGTGGATGGGGAATCGGCACGGAGGGCGGGTGTGGGGTAAACAGCCGAGACACCTGACTATTAATCAAGGCCCGCAGCTCTGGGCACTGCGCGAAAACAGATTGCTGAAAAATGGATGAGGCGAGGAAAAAGAGGGGAACAGGAGGAGGACGGAGCGAGGTGAGGAGGGAGAGGAGCAGCAAAATTAAAGAGGGAGTGTGAGAATATTTATTTATTTATAACGGTTTGATTACATCTTTGACATTTACGATATTTCTGCACTGCGATTCCCAGAAACCATCTGTCAGTCAAACAGAGTGACGTGAATGGGCATCAGCCGCCTGCGCAGTACCAAACAGAAGGTCGGTGATGATGTCACATCCTTTTTTGGGGGGGGGGGGAATCCGATTAACGCAGATGACACGTGTACGTCCGAGTCAACGCGATTACACCTGGTAATCTGTTTACGCTCCGCACACACTCTCCTCAGGCTTTGTTTGGGTTTTTTCCCTTAGTTTGCCATGCCCACACACACACACACACACACACACACACACACACACACACACCGTCCCACGCCCACATCAACTGTTTAGCAGAATGGCAGCACAGACCTCTCTTTACCCCCCCCGCCCCACCAGCACCACACACACTTCCCGTCTGTCCAGGGCGTCTTGGCACCAGTGCGGGACAGCGACAGTGTGTGTGTGTGTGTGTTTGGCAGAGATCCCAGGGTAATGGCATCTCCCCACTGCTAGGGTACGAGGAACAAACAGACCATCTGTCCCCTCTCCAGGGGCCCAGATGAAATCGACTTATTTATACTGATTATTTCAGGGTTAAACGTGTTTTATGAATGCTGATTTCATCATGCGGAAGGAACATTGTGCTCAGTGTTTTGTGTCGATGTGTTTCAGAGTTAACTCATAGCAGAGCTCGCATGAAGGGATGTTTTCAAATGGATAAATGTGATATCATCATCATCATCGAGTGTCTACAACATTCGTACTTTTTCAGTTGCATCCACTTTTTTTTATTTGATGGTGGCAGTAGTATGTTAGAGCACTTTAAAGACTTTTCCTGTCTGTTACAACTTAATTATTACGGTCGTAGCTTTGGAAGCAGTACCCTGCAATCACCACGTTTACAGCCGGGATCTGGAACCACGATGATATTAATAAAAAATAAGTCCAACTGGAGCAAAAGTTGAAGCAGCATGTTGGTCTGAAATCTGCGCTGGATGTTTACAGGAGACAGTTTGACTAATATTTCATCATTCACCTTCGATTTTCTCTTCTCACACAGTTTGGCTGAGGAGAGAGGACGTCAGTAAAAGCTGCCTGAGTGTTCTCATCGAACTTCACCGGCAGGAGGATTTTAAGTCTCGACAGCTATTGGCTGGATTTCCATAAAACTAGAAATATTCATGTTCCTATTGGGGTGACACCTGCTAAACCTCCAGCTCTTGGGTTTAGTGCTAATTAAGCAGTTGTTAATTTAGTAACACTCTGAACTACGGTGTTAAACACTGTGGACATCAGACCTGCTTAACATCAGCACATTTGAGCATATCCGCTGTGCCGATGCAGCCTCAGAGCTCTGTGCTGTTTCCTACCATCACTCCAGGTTATGGAATGAGTCTGGAGGTGAAACTGCAACATGGCTGCAGCTTTTCAGTCAATATTTGATGCATTGTTATAGCGTTGGACTCGAGTGTCCATTTTCTGCAGCGTGCAGAACATTTCAAATGAAACAGATGATCATGAGCGAGTTTGTGATCTCGTTTTTGAACTCCGAAGCCATAAATACAAATTTTGTTGCTGTGTTTGCTGTAAAACAATAAAATCAAACGCACCGCCGTGACTGAGGGCATGTCTGTGCTCTGATCAAACGTCTACAGAGATCTTCAACACGCTGTCTGACAGCTTAAAATGGGTTCCAAAAACATAAGCACTTCCAAGTTGGTGCTCTCAGCTGTCAAGTCACTCCCTTTTATTCCCACATGACATGAACGCAGCATCAAATGTACTTTAGGCTTCTGACTCCTCCTCCTCCTCCTCCTATCCTCTCCTCTCACTCCATTTCTCCTCACTCCCTCTCTCTTTCATCCCGTCCTCACTCGCAGTGATGTATCGAGGATTTAATTACAAGTCTCGGCGATCGTTAATCATTGAGAACCCACAATCAATTAATGTGCGAGCCTCCTTGAGTCTTGCAGCGGCTGCGGTGACCTCAGGTGCTGCCTCGTACCCAGGAGGGAATTCTGTGCAGAAAGGATTTCATTAGCGTGGAGTAAGACGCCACTAACGACTGCTAATGGCCTCGCGCACTCATTATCATGGTGATCACGACTCATAGATGCGGTTTTGTTACTTTCCCCGCCTTCTCTCCGGCTCATTAAAACTCATCGTTTGAGTCAACCCATAAAAAAAACGTCCTTTGTTTAAGCGTTTCTTACTTTCCTTGTGATTAAAAAACGGCGGCGAATATGTTTATTCTGTGTCACCCGCGTCGTGTTTGATGTGCAAATAGTGATACATGTAGAATACATCTGAATTCAGTTCACCGGAAGGCGCGGTGGAATGAGAAGCAGTCATAAATATACAATGAATTAAACTAAAGTTGAAGGTCATCACTGAAAAGCTGTGAATATTTCATAGGTGCAAATGAAACATGTCATAGTGAATGCATGAAGTGTCTCTGCCGTTTATTTGTTTTGGACTTTTTTAGTCAAATACCTGAAGATTGATGATCTGGAAGGTCCCGTTTTCCATCAGGCTGATTCGACCGTCGTTTCCCAGGATTCTCTGCCCGTCCTTTTCCCACTGGATGCTGGGGATGGGGTTGCCCATGATGTGGCAGTGTAACTGAGTGGTGGAACCGGGAGCTAAAGTGTGATTGGCTGGTCCCTGGCGGATGATGGGTGGGATGCGGTCCGAAGGTGCTGTTGGAAGAACAGATTCAGGTCACCTTTTGAACTTTGAAGGAGATCCACGTCCCCCGTGTGACTGCTCACGGCCTGAAATGTGATCATGGAGCGCTCTCACGGTCATCTCCATCGTGGTATTTAATGGGTTTTCTCGTAAACTCAAATATTTCCCGCTAAAACAAAACTCAGGTCCAAAATAACCACAAATATCTTTAACAACAGCATTAATAATAGATCAGATGCAAGCCTTACGAGCAGCTCAGTCTAGTGCGGCTTCGTCAGAACCTACAGAATGCTGATCTGAACAGACGTCTCGGCTGATGCAAAATCCACAACATCCTGTTTCCACTCAGACTATCCATCAGGAAAGTTCCAGGATAAACATATTTCATTTTTATATTTGATTTTACATCTTTCTGTGGTTGTCAATCTCTTATTTAGTTTGTTGTCATCGTCCTGGAAGCTACATTTACAGAGAAACACAAAGTCACTGTTCGCTCTTTCGGGCTACAAATGTCCACGTTCGCACACAGCCTGTCCTGCCACGTGAAAATGTAAAATGTCACCAGAAGAGAACATCCACTCCCAGAGGCGCCTCTCAGAAGTCCACCTCTCTGCGGTCCTGCCCCAGTTCAACATGCAAATCGATGACATAGATTTTACTCAGGCAGGAATATGTTGATACAGTTACCTTGTGTCAGAGTGATGGACTGCTTGACAGGATATTGAGCGGTACATCAATGCATACAGTGTTTAATATTTATTATACTTCAAAGTGTCCTTTCAACAAACACTATAAATCTGAGTAAGCATATATTCTATATATATATGCACGTGTCTGCAGGGTATAAAGCACCATAGGTTTTTAAACTATTAATGACTTCTATAACTTGACTACCGGCGTATTAGCCATTTAAATTCACTGCCGTGTGTTAAGATACAGTGACTCAAACGTTTAGAAGGGTGGATTTGCACTTTGCTCAAAGAAACACAAAAATAAATGAACAGATGTTGTGTGTTTTGTTCAGATCAGCTGCACCACTGGGCTTCACAGCAGCAGAAAATGTTCCATGCATATCTCTGTTGGATGTGCAGGTAAACCGAAGCATATGTTCATGTATACTATACTATAAATGTCCCTGTGCACCCACAGCCTTCCTGACGTCTCCACTGTCATCACCAAGACACTCGTGGACATATATGGCTCCACTTAACGTCTGTATGTCTTTGAATGTAAACACTGTGGCGTGAGCGTTGCCAACTAGAAGAGTTATGCTCAGTCCAGACAGTGGGAAAATTCCTGCACTTTCAGAAATGGTTTTTGTTTCCTCCTGTTCAGGGGATCTCACAAAGCCCTCGCCGCTCAATGACTGAGCAAAAATAGAACGCTTCGCTCACCTCCCGCCGTCTGACACTCGCCTAAAGACCTCATTAGTATTCTGTGCTACGGGAGAGCTCTGATATCTGCTAACTGGAAACGTGAAACGTCAACACAGGAGTCGGTGGAGTAGTTTAAGAGCTGAACAAAATCCTCCGTTTCCTCCCTGAATGGGAGCGGAGCATATGTTGCAGCGGGCGGTTATTTGCATAGCGCCATCACCAGTTGTCCCGTTTGATTACATCAGATAAGGACTCCTGCTGTTTGCTCATTACGAGGAAGAATATTTTAATTTTGTGATTTTTCTAACTCCTGATGGAGCATGTGGGGGGAAAGATTCGGAGGAAGGAAAGCTGAGAAAGTTTAAAGATTAGCAAAGAAGTTTAGATTAGGAATGTTTCTTCTTTGATATTTTTACTTGTTTACCTGAAATATACCGGAATTTTTTACTTTTTTACTTCATCCAGTTAACAGAGGAAAGTTTCACAACTGTTACTTTGGCTTAATAAGCAGAAAATGCTAATGATGAGAAAACATTAAAGCAGTTTGAGGTTTGTGCTTTCCATAAATAATGAAGCCAACAATCAGTGTGTTCTTAGTGTGATCGCTGTTTATTGCTCTTCCTGACTCAGGTCAATGCAAATCCACACCCGGCCTGTTCACACTAACCGCTCTCCACCTCCAGCAGGGCTTTGGTCAGGATGCTGCCGGCCACGCTGATCGCCTGGCAGATGTAATAGCCCGAGTCCTCGACCTGGACGTCCGTGATGGTCAGCTCGCCGCTCAGCGACACGGAGAAACGACCCGACTGTGACGGCTCCTGGATGGGGAACAGCAAGATCTGAAGAGGAAAGACATCACGTGGATTAGTCTTTTTTCTTATTTAGCTTGCTCACAATGATTCATGACTCTTTCTGTACGTTGGATGTCTAAAAACTGAGCGGCATGTTGGTGAAGTGGACAGCACTGTCGCCTCACAGCAAGAAGGTTCGAACCCCACCCTGCGTGGAGCTTTCATGTTCTCCGCGTGTCTGCGTGGGTTCTTTTGGATGCTCCAGGTGTTTAAGGTAAACTGGGGAAAATGCATGAATGGTTGTTTGTGCTGTCACAAGGTTGACACATGATGTGTCTGTGTGACTAGCAGCCTGTCCGGGGTGTATCCTGCCTCGCACAATCAGCTGCAGCCCGAGTGACCCTGATAAAGATAAGCGGCTATGGAAATTGGAGGCTACAACCCTCATGCTACAACACAAAGGAAGTTCTGCCAGTGGGAGTTCAATGCTCTGAATTTTGCAGCAGTATCAATTTAGAAATGTAGCTCTCGTTAACGCTCGCAGGGTTAGGCGTGGGCTGACCTGTTCAGTTGTAACAATAACTAACACTATCTGAATGCAGAGTGAAGAGAAGACAGAGAGCGGAGACTAACCATGGAAATACAGATGAACTAAGGCCAACTGCAACTGAAATCACGGACCGCAGTTCAACCTGACATTAAGTGCGTCTACGTTATGCAAACCTTCAGCTGTTACTTTTATCCAGTGAGTCAGAAGATAGAGATTTAGGGGCTTTGCTCAAGGGCACTCTCATACGTAGGTTAACATGGGGTCAACGGTACAACGAAACGTGTTGGATGGAGATGGAGAAGAGGTCAGCACAGCGGTAAGAACACTCAGTTCAATAACAGTACGGGACATATAGAAGAATCACTATATAAACATGGAATATATACTATACATGTATATTTAAATGTACTACACAATGAGGATCGTATGTACAATAAAATAATAATAAATAGATAGTAATAAAATATTAATAATATAGATATAAATATAAATATAAATATAGATAGAAACAGGTCACCAGAATCCTCCAATCACAGAGCTGAGCAGCTGAATTAAACCTGTTGATGCTGCTGCTGAAGTTTATGTCACCTCTTCACATGCATGAGCGTTCATCTGCAGGCGCCTTGTACAAATCTTTACGTTACAATAACGTTAATCCCCGATTTTCCATTTTCATTTGTCTGTATGAAATAACTGTACATTCATTTCTTTATTCGCATCATGCTACCCACATACTTCCTCTCCTCCTCCCATGCTCGCTCCTCTTTATCTCCCTCCTGCGCTCTTGTTCTCCCTCTCCCACTCACATTCTCCAGGCCTCCTCGAATCTCACTCTTCCCCTTCTAATCTGTACCTGAGAGCCATGCTCGAGGCACCCACGCACACCCATCATGCTTTTCAGCGCATTCCAACCCGGCTGCATCGCTTATCATGCGCTCGCCTGTCTAACACACACACACACTTATGTGTGCACAAACCCACACATGCTTTTGAAGACATGCAGGTCTGTGCAGACTCACGCTTTGGTGAATAATACTCTGTTTGGATGATGGGAAATGAGGTGTGTATAAATGTGTGTGTGTGTGTGTGTGAGTCACTAAACTACAGAACGTAGCGGTAAAACCAAAAGATGACAGCCAAGTACACGACAGTGAGAAGAGATGCAGGCTCAGGATCAGAGCGGCATGTGAGGAAACAAAGACTGTCTCTTGGTTTTGATGAATATGGAATATGTCAGCGTGTATTCAAAATGTTTAAAATGCTCAAATCGGCTAAATCAGTTCATTATACACAGATGTAGTTGATTGTTTTGTATTTGTTCTCTGTGCATGAACAGTTGTTTGTCTCCGTGTGTCAGCTCTGTGATGAACTGGCGACCTGTCCGAGGTGTGACCGGCCTAGCCCAATGTCAGCTGGGATCGGGTCCAGACCCTCCGCGACCCTGATAAGGATTGAGAGGTCACGGGAAAATAGATGGATGGACCGCAATAAATTGTAGCAATGTTGGTGCCAGGTTTACATTTTTTTTGGTGGATGACCTCGCCAAGGTGGACGTGAACTCGTTCTGAACTGCATTTTTGCACAACACACTCTGGGCTGAGTGCAATTCCCAAGGCCAAATTCCCACCAGGTGCAAAAGTTCCAAGAGTTTCAGAGTCATCCATGCTATTTTAATGCTGCAAAGAAATGTGCGACAAATCTCTGGGCGTGTCTTTTGTTATCGACACCACATTTGGTCCATAGGTTGAAACATTTTCATAATAAAATATAAATGTTGCTGGAGCTTTGAAGGCTGACTCCAAACTTTCTGCACCGTGTTGGGAGGCGAATGTGTGTCAGAACCTTGATGTTACTTTAACTACTCTGTGGAAAAACACAACTGGAACTATACTCAGATATATAAGGCACTTTCCTGTGATGTGGCCCATTTGTAAAATGACCTAATATACCATGGCTTCACTATTCTGACTCCCATTTATGTGATAGTACAGGAGCTTCCATCATCGGCGGGAGCCCTGTTAACCACCGGCTCTACCTGCCACTCAAACACCGTTTCTCCGCTGTCAGACACAAATTGGACGTGAAACCTTGATGGACACCTCAGGAGGCAGACATAGGAGTTTCACAGCTGACTTTAATAACACATGTCGTTGCGGTGTTTCTTACCTGGCTGCCTTCCTTTTGCCAAAAGACAGCAGGCGGAGGGTTTCCTTTGGTGCCGCAGAGGAAGGTCACGGTGCGACCCGGAGCTGTGATCTGGTCCCGCGGTCGAACCACGATCTGAGGTGGCACTGCGAGACAGAGAACAGAGAGGTTATCAGGGCACAATAGAAATGAAATCTCTTGTGTCATTCTATGTGTGTGTGTGTGTGTGTTGAGCAGACTTAATACAGTGAGAATGTGCCAGCAGTGAGTGCATTAAGCCGTGACAGGCCACCAGTGATGACAGCAACTCAAATCTGACAACTCTCTCACTCTCTGCCTCTCTCCCCGTCTCTTTATCTCTTATGCAAGCATGCACACATACATACGCACACGCACATACACGTATGCACACAAACACAGCCAGAGGCGGCCAATCATATGTACACAAACTGACTGTAAGTAAGCATAAAAACAAACAACGCGAATCTTCTGCTGCAACCTGCAAACATCATTTTATGACTTATTGCTGCTCATTCAGTTTGTGAAGGCCACATTGCAACCAAACTTTGAAAAAAAGTCTGTTTGTCTGATCTAGAGGCAACAAAGTCAAGACGACATTCTCCACCGAGCGCGGTGAATCGACGCTTTTTCAATTAACAGTTAATAACACAGTTCATCGAGGAGAACGTACGACAGCAGCTGATAAATCCTGATAAATCACCCAGCTGCTATCTTATCGTCAGCTTCTACCTGCCTCCAACGCTCGTTCTGATATTTATCACGGCTAAATATTCAATCAAGGTTACCAACCAATTACATAAGAGGATTGTGTGTGAAAATAGCAACACAGTAAGAGACAAGGCGAGGGAGAAAAGCAAGAACAGACCTTAATTATGTTTGATACTTAACGAGGGGTCAGTCTGTCCTAATGCATACACAAATGATTTCAATCCACTGATGCTTGGAGGCTGTAAGGAATCCCTAAAGTAACACACACTTAGCTCATAATTAAAAGCAAACAGGGCGAGAGCTGGTGCAGATCTGTACAGTGTGAGCTTCTCCTGCTGTAACGTTAGGGTTTAAGGTGATTTATGCCCAGCGTCCACATCGCTCTGGTATTTTCGAACCCCCTAAAACTGAGACCGAGACTTTTGGAAACACTGCTGCTCGGTTTTAGTCTGAAAACTTGCAGGATTGTGTCTCAGCCCTTGAACTTGTCCGGTTAGATTTTGTGTTTTATAATGCTGCCTACGTGCAACGGGTGGCAAGCTGTTTTTTTGAGTGACTTGCAACCTTTTTTTGAGTCCAGCAGCGTTATCAGCCCTACAGTGAGCACTGATTTCGACTGAGGCTGGTAAGAACCAGCGCCAGGTGGGATTATTTCAGAAAGTTTTAGAAAGTTTTAGAAAGTTGTGGTTCCATAGGAGCGGTAAGAATGGAAACTTTACCTGGACTTTGACTGGGAGCAACTGGAGACTAAATTTAGTTCATCTCTTGGATAGTTCCAGGTTGCAAAGAAAGGTGGAGGAGATCTTAAATAGTTCAGGAACCATGGGGGGGCTGAACATCACTGATTGGTCAAACAGCAGCTGCTTCAACTCGCTTCATTCACAAAGGATGAAAGTACCAAGCGTGACTTGCATGAATATAAGAGCGAGGAGTGGAAACTATTTTGTGAGGTTCATTAAAGGTAAAAATGAAGCCGTTGTCTTCACGACTACGTTTTTTTAAAGAGAAAATGACCTGATAAAGAGAGCGAGAACGAGCTGAGAGCAGAGGATGGAGCAGTGGTTGGGAGAGGTCGCAAGTGAGCGACCGAGAGCCACGATGAGGGAACAAAGCCGGCGAACCAGAGAAACAAAGCCTAATTTGCTAATTGTTTCACAGCCAATAAACCAGAAATAAGTGAGTGATAAACACTCGGCGAGTTGTATTTTTGGATTATTGAGTTCTCAGCCTCATTTTCCACTTCTGGATGTCATCTTTTCAAGCCGATCTCAGACTTTCCACTCATTTTCAAAGGTCCTCAGATGCCAAACAGGAATGTGGAAAGGGGACGTTCAGTTCCTGCTTAAATTCCCGAGTTTAACTGCCAGACCGGGGACACATAAAAGGTCCTCTGTGACCTTGATTTGTTTGGCTTTGACTGATGAAGCCTGATACAGATGCTTATTGGTTAAGCTATAGGCCATGATAATCAATCTCCCATGTTTGGATGTAGAGCCTATCAAAAAAGCCAGCCCAGAAACCCACAGGAGCCTAAATCCAGGTTTGTGGGTCACCTTTCTGATCCCAGGCACCAGGCTAATCAGATGTCTTTGGACATAGATGGAGGGCAGGAGGGGAGGTCTGTGCTGTGTCTTCACACACACCACAGACACACACACACACACACACACCTCTTTGATTTCTATTGATTCGGTGGCAAGTGACAGGCTTTTCCTGCACAGAGGGGGGTGTGAATGCATAATGATGCCCTCCACCAGCCCTAATTGATTTCTCATCTTCCCACCTGATCTCAGGCTTCTCTTTCATTCTCTGTCTCAATTAGCATTGAGAGAAGCCAAGAGAAAGAGAAAGGCAGGGAGGTGGAGAAGCTTCCAGAAGAATAGAAAGACTAACAGAGAAACAGTCACGGTGAGAGTGAAACCAGAAAATGGCCCTTTCCGACGAATGATGAATCCGGTGACGGAGAAATAGAGGAAACCAAACAAACGTACTGCAGGGTGCAGTGCTTTGACTCACAGATGCTTTTTTTCCTTTACGTTTGTCTGCTGCAGCGTTCGAACACAACATAACCTTGCTTCAATTTGTCAGCGCTCAGCAATTAAACCTTGAAAAACGCCTGCTGCCTCGGAGAAGGCCGATTTCTTTTTTGGTTTCGTTCAGAGGGTTAGAGTTCGACTGAGCGCTTAAATGAGGAGAAAACAGCTTAGAAACTGAGATAAACAGAGGAAAGTTGGAGAGTCGGGTCAGAAAAACAGAGCGGCGTGTAAAGCAGACGAGTGTAACGAGTTGAAATTTCGCCTGACGTGAAATGTTGGTTCAGTTTCTAGCCTCCTTTTTTCGGCGCACCCTCTGAGCGTGCAGGCTTAATTTCATGCCCTGCATAGACATTATGTTCCCCTACCTTGGGAATTACCTTGCCCTTTACTATCCTTAAAGACTGCTTCCACCATGGGCCCCCTTCACACAGCAGGAGGGGATCCATGTGTCAGCCCCAGGATAAATCACAGCTGAGGGGGGCGGGGTGCCTTTGGGTGAAGCCGTGTGGGTCATGTCCTGGGATCAAACATGCAGCCCCCCCACTAACACTAAAGGTCAAAGCTAAAACGTGCTAACAGGGTGTTTAGATGTGAACCGCAGAGTCCAGCTTTCGCTTCCCAGCTACCTCATGGACAGGTTTCCTGCCAAGTGATGCAAAGGCCTGAAATATTAAAGAAACGCAGTGTAACACCTGCTTCTTATGTAATGCGACTCCAGTCTTCTTCACATACGATATGATGAACACACAAGAGGCTGAGACAGCGTGTCGCCGTGCTAAGCGAGCCGCTTCACGACGGAAACTTGTCGACACCTGAACATTTTCCCCTCTCACGCCTCACACGGCGCCGTAACTTTGACCCAAATACAGTGACAGCTCGGAAAATTCAGGCTATTAAAAGGCAGTTTTTTTTGGTGTGCTACACAGCCCTGTCTGGAGAATAACAATGTTTGATTTGAGGAGGCAAGCCAGCACAATGCCTGAGGCTGTAATAAATAATTAGCAATAATGGGCGCACTCGGCGCGACACTGAGCTTTAGATTTAGGGCAGGGAGAAACATTAGCATCCTCACATGGGACGGCGACGGGGGAGACGGTTTGTAACAGAGCAGCTGAAATATACATGACAAAAATCAGGGAACAGTGCCTGCATGTCATGGAAGCTGTTTGCACAGCGTTGTACAGCAGCTTTTTAGGTATGACAGCCTTTGTTGTTTGAAGTGCCCTTTAAAAAGACAGAAACTGGATCTACTCATCAAACACCACTTTCCAATTTTATGAAATATAAAACTGAGTCTGCAGAAACGATGGCACGCAAACAGATAGCTGCAGGAGGCTGTGTCGGGGAAGGTAAATTGGGGAACGTCTAAATAAAGAATAAAACACTCGAGATAGGAATTCAAAAGGAGCCTGAAGACTTTCTTTTATGCTGGATATTGCCAGAGCTGGAGAACACATAACAAGGCTAACATGCCAAGAGGGAGGCAAAAATAGACGACGACTGCAAGTTTAATATCCACAGCTTTTTACGATAAGAGCTGTCAGGCTGAAGGAGGAAGGTCTGGACTGGAGTGTGAAGTGCTCGCTCTCCTCGGATGTTTGTATGTGTTTCTGTGTGACGACGAAGAATCCTGGGAAGGATGCATGGCCAGTCTCGCTTTTTTAAATTAACCATAAAGATAAGTCTAAAGTTACTTTGGTGACAGGATCAGTGACTCCTGTCTGACTCCAAATCTAGTGCAGCAGCCAAAACTCATTTGAACGGCAGTACTGCACTTTGGCTGCCACCTTGCGGGCCTAATGTCATGCAGCTGTGGTCAATCCAATGTTCACACTGGTCAAACTGCTCCACACTTATGCAACACTATCTGAAGTGGAGTTGTGATACTCTCCCAGCTGTATTCTGGCTTGGTTTATTTCATGTACGCACTACTGCAAAATAGAGACACCAAGAAGTTTCTGCTGGTTGGTGTCCAATGGTTTGTGGTGTAACAGACAGAGAATGCGCGGTGGTCGAGTGACATGAAGAGTGAATGAGAGTGAGAGCACCAGTATCGAGAAAACAGGTGAAGGTTTCATAGCGGTTACGTACGTAACAAATAAATGCAGCATCATAACCCCGACTCCAATATCCAATATTATGTCTGGTGACAGGCTCCCGTCATCAGTCGGGTTTGTGAAGACACGTTCTCAATGAAAGATCCTCATAAACGAAATAAAGCCGACAAATGTTTCAGCTGCTCACCACATACTGTGCTGCCACTACGACAGATCAGAGTGTGCGATTTGTTCCGCCGCCGCCGCCGTGTGAAAACAGCGTGTTGCTCAATCACACAGCAAAGGCAGACAAAGTGCTTGCAACCAAAGCATCTTACCTCCATTATCCCCCCCCCACCATCCGCACGCTTGACGTGTGATTTGCACCAACATACTGAAGCTATCAAACACACGGGGGAACACACAAACACACACACACACACCAACACAGACTCCCAGCAGGAGTTCCTCAGGGGGGCTGGATGTGACAGGCAGCTGTCACAGTCCCACGCTGATGCAGACAGTGTGTTTCACACAAACACGCTCGAGTAAACACACTCTCATCCCCGCTGCTGCTGCTGCATGAGGCTTCAGCTTCATCCTCCCATAAAACAACCTCTCTTTCTCAGACACGTACGCTCTGACGCTGTTTTCATTCTGATGATTGAGGAGGTGGTTATTTCCAAGGCATAATGTATTAGAGCTGGACCATAATTCATTTGCGCTTTTATTTAATTTTCACTTCAGACCTTAGTGCCCCATAACTCCTGCCTATTTATCCAACATCAGTATATGAATTGGAGGGCTGGTAGCGCTTTAAATGGACTGAGGATAAGTTATAGAGGGAGCGCTGGAATTCTTTGCTTTGATAATGTCGGAGGTAAAACAAAGTCAACGCCTCGTTTAGGGAGGAAAGAAGTCCGTTCTGCCTCCCGTCTGTACGTACAATAAGCAAAGCAAACCAAAATGTGCGGTACAACTTGCAGTCGTTTCATTTTCTGGCTCCCCGAGTCTGAGACAGACTCCAGTTGTCAGAATTCACATCAAGTCCCATTTGCTTGATGTTTTCCGTGCCGTTACTTATAATTTAGGACGAAATCCCGATGGAAACATGAGCACATAAAGCATCAGTGTCTATTTAGTGTTGCTTTCTTGCTCACTGACTCCAGGAAAAAAAAAAACCTGAAGTAACTAGACCAGAAAAGTTTTTGGAATTGTCACGTCAGCAAGGTCACTTTGGAGCCCTGTGCCGCCCCTCCCCTCCTCTCCTACTGTGAAGCGATTGGCGTGCCCCAGTTTAATTGCCATCCTTGGCTACAGCTCTCTCTTAAGGATGTCCCAATTGTTATCAAGCAGGCTTGATATTTTAGTCTGAGGTCTTGTAGCGAGAGAGCGAACAAGAAATTTGTTGTTTTGACCAATGTCAAGATGGAAATCACGGCCAGGTAATGTGGGATGTTACGTTTGTTCACCTAACGCGCATCCAGCCGGATGAGGAGAAGAAAAAAAAGGTCAGATTAAAAAGGAAAATGTCACTTTGTCCTTTTTTCTTTTGGTCAACTGTGTGAACCATTTCCAACCCACGCCTACCCAATCCATTTATCCAAAATTGCACTTGCCATTTTGTTTAAGTGCAATGGCATTTCCTTGATACCAGATTACGTATGATGATACTAGTCAAACAGTGTTGGAAAGATTTAAACTTCATGTAGTGTGGCTTATGCTTCCTGCCACAGAGAACTGCTTCTCTAATGGACATAAATCAGTTGATGTCCTCTGCCTTAAAAGGTTTATTCCATCCCTCTCTATTGTTACTGCCCACGCGTATGTGAAGTGACTGAGAGGCGGGAAAAGATTAAATCATATAATGACGTTAACCTTTGAAGCATCAAGCACTTTCAGGAATGGAAATGTACAGTGAAAACTCAGATACACAAAGACAACACTTTCCCCAAACACACGCCTTAGTTAAAACTCCTCTTGTTGTGTAACCTAAACTGGTCCCAAAGCCATCATTTACACTACCTGCTATTTATTCCATTTCTGCTGCTGTGACATTGGAAAAAAGAAACTCTCTGACAGCCGATTTCTCAGACCCCTGTGAGAAATTGCGAGTCCTTTTCCTCAATTACACGTTTGTCTTCCAGGAATACCAACGACGAACTCGTACGGTGCGACGCAGAGTCTGCAGGAACCGGTATTTTCACCTCGGTGGTAAAAGGTCTACTTTCTCGGCTTTGGTATTTTTCTATAGCACGAAAAACAACATCCTGTGTCGCCTCTTTAATTCACAGCTTTCCTCCAGTGTAATCACCATTAGTACACAAATAGACTTGGAAATGATATCATGCCCGAGCAGCTTGGTGTTATATGACGAATTTGTCAGCTTCCAAACTGCACTGCTCTTTTTGCTTAAGGGGTCTCTGCAGAAGACGATAAAACAACTATTTTTCAAAGTATAGAGACACTGAATAATCAGTATATTACTGCAGTACTATTATGCTTTTATAATTTGTTTTGTAGTCTTTGGAATATTTAGCTGTTTTATCCACTGCAGTTCCCATTCATCGCAAGGTTTATGTATTTGTGTACTAAATTAAAGATCACTGGTATTAATGAAAGCTTTTTCTTTGTAGTAATAGACGCTCTGCTGGATGAGCTCAAGCATGACTGGATTGCAGTTCTGGGAAATCAAAAGCTCCTCGCGTTTCCAGAGGTATTTAAATACTAATTGACAATCCTCTATTCCTAATTGGACAAAGAAGTACGAGTGATAGTGGAGGATATGTTTTCAACCTTAAAGTTTATCTTTATGTGTCATCTACGTTAAGTCTCTCTCACACACATACACACACACACAGATTTATATATATATGCATGCAAAGATGGGATGGAGTGGAATACTTACTGGATGGGCCGCCTGTGATGGAGTGATGCAGAAAGGGATGGAAGAGAGAAAAGAAGAGAAGAGGACAAGAACGATGAATGAGAATGGGATGATGAGCCGATCATGAAAAGCGACACTGGATGAAACATTCAAACAAAACTTTGACGCGCCACCGCCACTCAGGTCCATTCAAACTGAAAAATCACATGAATTAACCGAATGGTGATGGACTGAGGTGAACGTGGCTGCTATTTAAACGAAGCGGCTCCCAAAAGAAAGAAACAGTGGATGAACTGAGGGATGGCATCATGAACTAAAGTGGTGAATAAGTGGCTGTGTTTGAATGATCTGTGGTCATTTTTGTTTTTGTGTGTGTGTGTGTGTGTGTGTGTGTGTGTGTGTGTGTGTGTGTGTGTTTAATACTGCAGCTGCATGCACCAACCTACAATCAATTTCTATTTGCCAAACATTTGCCACTGGGAACGACTTTTTCATTCTGCTACGAAATTCTATTAGGAAGGCATGTTTCTATGCACCGACAAATGCCCTGTGTCTGTTTGCATTGCATGCATGTGGGTATGGAATATGTGCATAAACGTGTTGACAGACGTCAGGAGTGTCAGTGCAGACTGGAGGGCCCGCTCGCAGAATCAACTGTAACAGACTACAACTCTAAATATTCTCTTTCATCATCACAAATGACAGATTTCTCTCTTCAAGGGACTGACTTTATTCTAAGGCAGTTTCAATGTTTTTTGATCTCTTTCTCCAGAGGGATGATGAGCCGAGGCTTGAAAAGAACTTAAAATCCACTTTTCACTTTTTCTTTCTCATACTTTCAGTTAACAGCGTGTTACCGGTGGAATAATGTCGGCCCGGCTGTCTGTTCTCCTGTTAGGTTTTTCTGATTTTCTCATATCTCCTCGTATAAACATTTTGGACAGCGATGCTAACATTCAGCCTCTACAGAAGCTGCCAAATTGAATTCATCAGAATGAAAGACAGTTAAATAAAAGCATGCATAAACGCGAAAAATGCCCATTTGTGCAAATAATGTAAAAAAAAATTAGACCTGCTTTATGTAACTGTATCTGGAATCTGAATCTAAATTTAAGCTGGAGAATTTTGTCAAAATATTTCCGATGCATGTGTATTGTGTGTGTGTGTGTGTGTGTGTGTCTTACCGTGCACTTGCAGGGTACCCGATGCTTCGGCTTTGCCCACGCTGTTCTCTGACACGCAGGTGTAAGTGCCCTCGTCCTCACCTCGGACCTGGGTCAGACGAAGGCTGTTGTCGCTGCGGATCTCGAACCTGAAAAAACATCAACGCGCACAAATTAACTCAAGATACGACACATCACATTTTTTTGAAAACTCAGCCATCAGGCTCCTTTTTCTTAGTAGATAATGTATCGCAGGAAACAACATCAGATTTCTTCACGCTACGGTGTCTCCGATTATTTTCTACATGTCAACATGTGTGAAGAGAAGACAAGAGCAAGTTATTTTTAAGGAGAAAATATAAGTTTATGAATAAAATAGTTGATGGGTTTCCTGCAGGGCTATAAATGCATGTGGAGACAGAGTGAGTTGTCCTGTGTAGCTTTAGGCAATGGACAAAAAAAAAATCCATTGGAGTCTCTCTGTGCAGAATCCTGCTGACAACAAGGAACATTTTACCCTATTTCCCTTGGGGGATCGTTAATGGTACATCCAATCAAAAAAAAAAAACAGTGAGAGAGGGAGTGCAGCTCTCACGGTGTTACCCTGCAACAGTGTCATGATGACTATTACATACTATTACTGGCATTATGATGACTGTTACTGGCAGCGGAGGAAGAACAGAAAACACTTTTGTGTTAACAGTCAGCTGTTCGACAATATGCCGCCTGTTATCTGAATGATGTGTCTCTACTTGTTCATGTTACTGTGCCATAAATTCTGATTCCTGCTGATCATTTGTATTATAAACAGCACTTGATGCATGCATAGATACATGCAGACAGTCGTACTATAACTGGAAGCTGATGTATTAGCAGTGAAATGATAAACAACAGGACTTGTTACTGGAAGTGTGCTATGTGTGCTAAGTAATGCCCTGGCACCCAGCACGTATTGTTGGCTGGATGAAACCAGCGTGGTGCTGACACATCTTGCACTTCTAAACAGAGAACAATCGCTTGCCGCCGTACCTGCCCCGGGGCAACTCTCCCTCCTCTCTCCGCCAGCGGACAGTCGGTGGCGGGTCTCCGTGCACCTCGCAGAAGAAGTCCACCGTATCGTCTGCCAACACCACCTGGTTCACCGGCTGTTTGGTGAACACTGGCCTCTCTGAAATTAGCCAGAGACAGAGAATAAAGTGAGGATTAAAAAATGCTTGTGGTGCAGATTGACTTTTCACTTTCTTTTTTTCTTTTTTTCAGGAGAGTGGACTAATTTGGCATAGCTTGGGGGAAATTCAGACAGAACTTTTTAATAGAAAATCATGTGATGTTATATCAAACATCACATGAAATCCCATCTGTGAATCTTAAAATATAAAAAGACAAACAAAAGAAGTGAGTAATGTTGTGCTGTGTGGGAAAGCTGATGCCCACTGCATTGCACCAGAGCTCACTTTAAGTCTGAATATCTGATGCGAGCCTCGGCTCAGCCTGAGGTTTCTCACCACAAAAGGTCTAAAGATCAACACACAAACACGCAGGAAATGATGACACGTCTTTTACTATTAATCCAAAATTAGTCATCTTAAACGGCCTCTCTGGTGATTAGATGGTTGCAGCAGCAGTGAATGTGACATGAGATGAGAGTGAAACAGTCACCGCCAAGGGAAAACCAAATCATCACAACTGAACCTGATAAACCTGTTTCCAAATAAAGAGATTTTGCATCATCACTGATAGAGTTACATGAAACACAACACTCAGTCACACAGGTGGAAGAAACACGGACGTGTTTTACGTCTTATAGCTGAGAAATTAGTTGAAGTATTATCTTGCTAATTTCACAGATGGCAGTAATATTTTTTTAGGAACCATAAATCGATCAATTAGGTTGTTACACACTGAGTTAAGCTTTATTATTGTACCACAGTGTGCAGAAGGAGCAGCATCTGGATGCTGGTGAGGAGGAGGTGCCGGAAAAAAGAAAAGAAAATATCAATCTTCTATCTGTTTCCTGGGATCAATACGCGCTTTGAGAACGCTTATGCTGCTGCTGCTGTTCTGCTGAGCGCAGAGTAAGAGGATCAGAGAGGAGGAACGAAGCAGAGAGGTCAAGAGAGCAAAGCAAAGGGCAGCTGGAAGGGAAAGATTCATCTTCACCAGCTGTGGAAAAAAATAATTTAGCCCAAGAGAAAATAAATCACAGTTTACTCTCTGACCTCAGCCATTATTATTTGGAGACACAGATATCTGAATATGCTGCATCTAAAATAAGCATGTTTGCATAGAGATCTGTAATGTGATAACAAATCTGACAAATCGGATTTACATATGTTTTATTTCCAGTATTTGCATGTAGCAAAAAGACTCACCAAACACCACCAGTTCGGCGGGATCACTGTCTTTCTCTCCAACCATGTTGGTTCCAACACACACATACATGCCAGCATCACTTTTCCTGGTGTTGGAAATCATCAGCTTGCCTCCGCGGATCTGAAAATGAGAGGCGAAGGGAGTGGGAATGAAAAAACGAAGGGAATGAAAAAAGCAAAGCAGAGGAAGAGGAGGACGGTGAGGAAGATGAGGAGGTAGGAGAGGGGGGAGAGAGAAAGAAGACAAATGAGAAGAGGTTGGAAACAGGATATTGAGGCATGTTCGTCAAGAGAGAAGCCACTCCGTCATTCTCAGTGTGTGTCATGACAGATGGCTCGTCTGCTCGTACTTACACTGTTTGACAATGGGTCTAGCTTCAGGCCAATCGCCATAGAAACATCTTCCACTGCTCAGTTTGTAATAGCTGCATTGATTGATTCTGATATATGGTGCAGTGTTCACACACATGAAAAAACAGGTTTACACGCCTAATTTGACTGGATTCCGAAGCTTGTTTTCCAGGAGGCGATTCAATTAAACAACAATCAGTACAGTTCAATAGTAACGTTGCTTTTCAATTATCAACCGTAATGGAACTGGATTGATTCTTAATCAGGCGCTTCTCATCAATAACTCTCAATTATTGATCGGGCATTGGATAATGAAAAAGAAAGAAGAAAATGATTACTTGAAAAATAAAGCAAATTATCTCATCTCAAACCTAATAGGCTGCAGGTAAGTAAAATAAGGAGAAAGAAAAAAGCAGTCTCCAATTTCAAATCACTGTTTCATGAAACCTTATTTTAAAAAATAAAACATTCCTATCGAAAAAGAGTCAGCCGACTTACAGTGATCCTCTCATCTCGGTCATTGACTCGGATGTTGTTCCTCTTCCAAGAGATGGTGGGTTCAGGGTGGCCTCTGGGGGGGATGCACTCCATGACGGCTGGCTCACCTGCTGCTACCACCACATCACTGGGCGTTTGACGGAAGTCGTCTCTCAGAACTGGAGAAAAGAGAGAAACAGGCACGGTTAGACCACGTGTAAACTTCTTTGCGGATGATACTGTCTTTTATCTCTTTGCACACATGTCGCTCTGCCAACATTCTGCTGACATTTAGCCTGTTGATGATAAAATAAATTTAAAAATAGCAGAATTTCTCGTTGTTTGACTGAACTGAACAATACGCAGACTGACAGGACATTGTTACTGATACTGTATGACTAAATTTAACATGGTGTGCATGTCCCTAAGGTTTTCATTGACCCAGTGTTATGTGTGCGGCATCACAGCACATCAATAATGAAGGCTCTTGTGGCCTACACACACACAGTAGATGAATTATTAAATCTGACCCACACAGACACGCACTCCCTTGGCAAAGTCAGTCATCTTACATGTTGACATGTAGTCATGGTCAGTGAAATAACAAGTATATCAGATAATTCAACAAAACCATCTGCAGGATGGAATTGGAATAAAAGGTGGCTACATTTAATTCAGAATCCAGAAAATAATTATCTCTCTTTTCTTTTGCTCTCCTGCAGTCTATTCATAAGACATTAGAGGCCTCCTTTAGTTCCACATTCATCCCTCTGTAGTCAAACTCTTGTGCCTGTTACCTGGAGGCATTGCGATTTTTCTTTCTCATTTCAGTCTCTAGAGCTCTGTGACCTCTCAGATTACATGTGTGGAGGATGGTTTTTGCAGTCTCTGATGATGTACTGACAACACCAGTCTACCAGGAAGAGGCCAAAGCCATGCAGGCCTGCAGGCTAGAAGTCTAGCCTCTGCCAACAGGGACACAAAGGGGAGAAACCAATGAGATGGTCACTGAAACAACAGAAATTCAACTTGGGGCATATCAAATTTCTACCCTCAAATATTCCACCCAGTTATCTTTGAAGCTTTGGGTAGATGTAAGATTTGGACATCAAGGAGTCAGTCGATGATTAATTGATGCAAGAGGATAGCATGGCTGATTTGCATTATGGAAATCTCATCGATCATATCAATAAGTTATGTCAATACTTTTACTTTACTTTCCACTCATCTGCAGTGCAGACTGTCATAAAGACGAGTGGAGAGATATCAGTTACTTCACCTTAAAAAGTGCAAGTCATGTCAGACGCTAGTGTCCTGATTTAGACTCTTCTCAGACTTTTGAACATCGAGACTGGAAAAAAAGCTGCCGAGTACATCGCCTCGCTGCCAAAGCATAAGCTTCTATAAAATGAAGTGCAAAACTGGCAGATAAGTGTGTCATGTTTGAGGGGAAAATAGTAACGTCGTGTTATCATATAATGTGGATGTCTGTAAATCTCAAGAGAAACACCTTTCAAAATAAGACAACACTTTATCACCATGCAATTCTTCGACAATTACTTTTCTTCTGATTAAACCGACCACATTTTGCACTATTTCTCGCCCTTTGGGAAATGAAATGTGTTAGCAGTTGCAACCTTTACACATTCAGGACAAAGGGTGGAAATAATCTAATTATATAAGAACATTCACTGGCACCTTTTCCAAGCACTTACTTTTTTGGAGTCAGTAAATCTGCTTTTACTCCCAGACCACTAAGATAACACGTACAAAAAGTGCAGCTTACATTTCAAGGTTTAACATTTCATTTCGGGGCCAAGCCCTCATTAGGGAATCTTTGCGAGGCCCTCCAATAAGATGGTCACTTCTTTCAAGAACACCTCTGGACATGTCTTTATATAAGGGTAGGTATGCGCAGTGTGTGTCCACATTTGTAAGAAATAGCACCAATGTCACAGGCCAGCAGGGGAGGGTCACCGCCTCATCTGATTAATGACACACCTCCCCTGATGACAGCCCCGACAGGCCAACAAAGCCCCGGGACATTACCATTATCATCACCATCCATATATCTATGGGTCCATCCATCCATCCGCCCATCCACATGAACTCGTTCACACTCGGAGCTCTAACATTTCCTTATCTGAAATACCTGGGTTTGTGTGGAAAACGCATTGTATCTCAATGTCAGGCTGAACGCGGCGAAGGCTCATTTCTCTTGTTGTCAAGATAGCGTGGCGTACTCTTTTGAATGAGGGCGAGCGAGGGTGTGCATATGAGGAGATAAATCAGCCCGTTTTGTTTGTAATCAAGGTCGTGAGAGACAGGCGCATCAGTGTTTAAGGAGAGGGGAGGATATTTTTCATTTCCTCATTAGCTAACAGAGCCTGTGCTTGCCTATACATTGATAAAATACAGGACTCCACAATGCTTTGTTGCTGTCTTTTTTATCTGTGTCTCTTACGGGGATCAAATTGCCACTTATGGCTTTAGTCAGACCAATATCCTGATGGCCAATTACTTAGCAACAGAGCATTTGGGGCACTCCAAATCCCATTGCCCCGCTCCGCGATCCTGGAATGAGATGCCAAACCACACCCCTGACCTTATCCGTACCTGCTACCGACATTTCGCCCAATCACTATTCACAGCAGATTACAAAGATCCTGACTAAATTGTCCAGGAACCTGTCCCATCACGTAAAAGCGAGGAGGGGAAATAGGACAGTCCGCTGCACTCGGGGTCTGAATTACCATGTCGCAGGGGTTAAAGGACTGCCACGATGACCTGTCACACACCATTTTGGAGCTCATGGCTCCAGGCTCCCTCCCCCCTTCCCCCAGATCTTTCCGATCTGCCTTCCGCACCTCTCTGGATTTGAGCGGAAAGAAAGGGTGTCTCGAAGTTTATTAGGCACTGGCAATTACCTATGAGGCCCTTTGGGGCCCATATTAAGTGGGTGCACTTTGACCCTTTCTTTAAACCCCCTTCAACAAAGCCAGAGTAATCCCCACCACTGGGCCTGAGCGGCGTGCTTTAATCAGAGCACTGACACACAGTAACACACACAGGGTGAGATAGATAAGGACCACAAGTGAATATATTTGAAATCTAGAAGTCTGAGTGGAACTGAAATCCATGGCATGCAACACCTACGACTCGACAATATGACAATATATACCATAACACAATATGGCTTTATCTACCTGTTTATAATACTGTTTCTATTAAGGTGTCTCTATCTTTCAAAGCTCTCGTATGAGACAGGATTTGTGCATGAATATCAAGCATTCAACTCAAACTGATTTCACAACACATACAGATCAATATTATGATATTAAGCTGCATATATCATCGTGACAGAGGAGCTCATCCCCCATTCTTAAACAGAACAGAACCACATTTCAAAATCAGATCTCTGAGGCTTTTGGCTTCACTGTCTGTCTGACTGACTGTCAGTCTGTGTCGCTACACAATGACAAACACATTAGTCACACAAAAACAAACGACACCCATCTGCATGTGCGTTCATTCCCCTCGCGATGTACACGTGATGGATGTGCGAATTGCAAATTACACTGAATCATTACGAAAATTAAAACCCACCGGAGGAGCTTATCTGTCCTGCGCCTGACAATGTGTGTTATTGTACAGAGGCAATATTTATCTGTGACCACTAGGCTTTGCTGTGATTTACCACAAAGTATCAGGACGCTGCTGTATATCAGGGCGTCATTTGAGCATTTAATTGGACATAAAAAACACCTTTGGGGCAAACTCAGGCTCACTTTTAATTAAATGGCTTTATCGCTGTCATTAATGTTCCAAGGACTGTGTGTGTGTGTGTGTGTGTGTGTGTGTGTGTGTCTGTGTGTGTTTGACAGCACCCCAGCAGGAATAAATATTCAGATGGCGGACAGAGAATGACAGATAGTCCCTTGGCTGGCAGAGCAAAGGCAGGGATGGAGGGGACAGGTTCAGGCTCTGTTGAGGGGGATTGAGCTGGTCACACGTCTATCCGTCAGCTCACATCTCGCGGTGTGAACACACACGACAACACAGTGATGTTTTTTTTTTTTGCTCTTGTGCCCAACATCATTCGTATCCCTTTATCAAGTCTGTTTAAATGCACACATGTGTGTCTTCTCTGCTCTCTCTGTAGGTGTAGCCTGTTCCCCAAGGCAATATCTGTCCAGGCCCTTGGGCCCCACAGGGGCCCCCCCATCAGAAGCCATCTTCCATCAGACACTCTCATTATCCATAGTGGACCCCCTCAGATCCCTATCAACCATTACACCATGATGAAACGGCCCGTACAGGATATTGGTGTGTGTGTGTGTGTGTGTTTTCAGTGGTGCTTTAGAGAGGATGGAAAGGAGATGGGGGCGGACTCACAGTTGGAGACAGATGTCCGCGCTGCTTCTAAGCACCCACCGCCTCCCCACCACACCACCCAATACAAACACAGACACTCGTGCAGGATACGTTCGCACGGCAGCTGCGGCAGCAAATACAGCAAAACACTGTCTGCATCCAATACGACCGGGCTCGGCTCAATATAAAAGCTGACTGGAGATTGAAACTCCCCCCGTGGTGCACCAACACACACACTGTCAAGAAGCCCTTACCGTTTCTTTATCAACATTCACTGACAGCTGACCTGAAAAGTCGCCCCCTCTTCTTAAAAAAAACAAAAAACACACTCGGGTTTAAAAAGTAATTCCATTTCTCTCGTGGCGCTGTCATTTGGCTCTTTGGCCTGAGAGCATTTTATGGCCTTGAGTAAATGACATAACATGCTTTAGTTCTCTGGAAACGCTTGCACGGCCAACAACGAAAATTGAGCCGGCGCTAAAGCTGAATGAATGGGAATCACAGCGGCGACAGGGCATTTCAATTACTCCTTCCACGAGTCCAGAAGGGTCACCTTCTCGGCCCAATCGTTACCGCCTGCCCTACACTTCTAGCACACAATCACACACACACATAACCTGTTCATCAATGTCCGATGCACCCCCCCTCCCCTCTCAAATTTACTCCCTCCATTTTCTTTTGTCCCCTAGCGTGTCGGCTGACGAAGCCATTTAGGCCTCGGTCACTGCTGCTTCTGCTTTAGACCCGTCAGCTGAGTCCATTTAACAGCCACAACAGCTGCGACCACATGCACCCCCCCCCCACCCGGAGCCCTCCTACCCATGCTGCCACCAAACCTGGGCTGCTGATGATGGTTGAAAAGCAGCTGGTCCCACTAAAGAACATGATGACAAGAGCATGAAAAATGATTTCCATAGCTGTAAAAGGTTCAGCCCCTACAGGTTGAGGTGGGGTTGTGCGATTAGCGAGGAGATTAGATATTAAAATTAAAACAAACAATCAAATGAAAAAGTTTTATATAGCAACGGAGTGTTTACCAAACTGATCCTGACCGGGAGTTGACAGAAAATCTCAGTATAAATTAATTACACACGTCATTTTTCACAACAAACCACAGGAAAACCAATTATAAGTGCTCAGATAACAGCCACGAGTACATAAGAACATAATCCTGGTATTAGTGCAGATAAAACATCTAACAACATAATCAAGCAAAGGCAAGAAAATAACATTAAATTTATTATTATTTCATCCTTTGATTCTGTTTACGATGCCTAAATAATTAATGTGTTATCACTACGTGTAAAATACTGCACAAATTGAATTACGTGACAAAATTCGAGAAACCGCCATCAACCGCCGACCCCCCCAGTGCGGCTGACTAAAAAAAAAAAAAAAAAAAAAAAAATAGATGAGGTTATCTGTCAAGGTGTGACGTTTCACGGCTTTTTAAACGCTTGTAATTGCCCAGGAAGGCCCGCAGTGTCTTGTCACACTTAGACGTGTTGGATGAGGAAGGGGGGCGGCGGCGGGGAGCGGGGAACGGGCAGGTGGGGTCTAATACTTGGCAGCGGTGCAGTCTGCAGCCAATATGACCGTGGGCCCCACATGCAGCAGTGGGACGGCACAGAAGGCACTCATTATCAGCCACACAGACACGGGAGGGAAAAGGGGGTGTGCACATGTGTGTGTGTGTGTGTGTGCATATGAGTGTGTGTGTGTGCATATGAGTGTGTGTGTGTGCATATGAGTGTCTTATAATGAAGCACATGGCCCGTAACATGCCGAAGTCCAGGGGTTGAGGATGATCGGGGCGCCCTGTTAGCACAGAGCTGCAGTCATGTGACAACAATGTTACACGTGTAAGCTGCTTCATGCTTTTTGCAGCAGTGCATGTGACACAGTACATGTGGTAAAATATAAGTCCTGCAAATATTACTGCGGGTCTCACAAGGTTGTGCACTAATGTATATGACACAAACACAGATGCCACCGCGCTGCCTCAGACGCGGAGGGGAAACTAAGACCGATCGATGCAGATGAGTCTTTTTGTTCTTGGTGGGGGACGTCGACATCTGGACTTTGGTGGGGGGGTGTTACACTTACAGTAGGTGTTGGAGGTTCAGCCATGCAGTTAATTTATCAATGTAAAAGTTACATTCATACAGCAGTATCACTACAAAACTGTCTGCCTGCGAATGCAGCATTATTATTTTACAGAATATGACAAATTTAGGAGTACTGCCCCTGATCACTGCGATACAAAAAGAAAAGAAAGGCACGGAGAAACTCGGAGAAAGACAGACAGAACAACACAAGCTCAGCAAACTAGCACCCTCAGCTGACATCACAGGTTCTAAAGTTGCAATAAATCATGAGACGTGGTTGCAATACGGCGAGCTACTGCCGCAGCTTACATCCCCTCCATGCAACCCAATTAATGTGCCGGTAATGGATGATTCTGCATGATGACGGTTTTGTCCCTGACCTCCAGGCCACACACACGCTTTTACGTTAAAAGGTTACAGTGTATACACGTGTAGCTGTGTTAGCTACGCTCTCGGCCACTCTGTAGCTGACACGTGCCTCCTTAGAAATGTGCGTTACGACAATACTGGGCTGCTTCTCTTTTGTCCTTCAAGTGTCCAACATACTGAGACTGAGGAGCTGAGCAACCTTCTCCTTCTCAATAAGATACATCGAACAAAGCCACCTCCGTTGAAAACCTTCCACTCGCCATGGTCACTACTCTCTACCTTCCAACTAGATCTAATATCACAAAATGACTATAATATGTCCATTCTGTGTACAACAAATCCATTCTGTTTTGCAGGAATCCCTTCGATGTGCGAAACCCAACACTGAACTATAAAAAACCTCATGTCTTAGACACCTGAAGGGCACATTACTGCCTTCACTGGGTGGATGTTTGGCACTAGGCGTATATCATGCCCTGGAGCATCTTCCAATAAAACTGGAATTCCTGTGGATACTGGGCCGCGATCGAGATTTTCTCAGAGTGAAACTATTTTTATTGCTTTTGCTTTACAAAAAAAATAAATAAATAAATAAATAAAGTGAAGGGCAAAAAAACTTGCTGGCAACATTTCTTTATTTCTCCTTCACACACCATCACTCATTCTGTTAAGTAATATGTGAGGTTAGCTCCGGCAAGACGAGGATGAAGCAAAAGATGAAATATTAATGCTACTTTTGAAATGATTAATGATCAATGAGGAGTACAAGACTTTTTCAAACAATGAGCCTCGCACTGTACTTTGTGCGTGTACTGTATGTGTGTCTAGAGAGCTATTAAAGGCTTTGGCTAACCATCCATCCCTCCTACTGCATCTTAAGCCCCCCTCCCGTCGTTCTCCCATCACGCATGCACGCACACACGCGTGTGCACACTCAAACAGAGCAGAACAAGCCCGAGGCACGCCAGGCCTATTTGATTGAAATAGCCATATTTCAAGTCAATAGGGGGGTTGTATTAAAATACTACTTGGCAGGCAAAGTCTTCTCACATCGGAGCCCCCCTGCCCCTCACAAAACCCATTCCCAGCTCCTCCCATTAATCTGGCAATACAGACAAAATGCCTCAAGTTTGTGCACGGGAAAAAAAAAAAGATAAAGCCAGTCTACTGTAAAGCCCAACATGTGTACGTTCACACACGCATTAATTCTCACGCAGGAAAAAAACTTCTCATTTACGTGTAAATTCTTTCCAATCTCCTGGCACGGGAAGCGTTCACCTATGTGTGGCTCAGCAGCCGGGTTCCCATTCCAATTCCGAGCTGGTGGTGCTGCTGCTCCGGCTGTGCTCACCCACCCAGCAACCTGGAGGTTAATCCACCGCAAACCTCCACTAGCATGCCACGCTGGCCCCTGTGTGTCCGTGTGTTTTTCTGCCAATTTTTTTTTTTTCATCTGTGTTTTGATCTCTGCAATTCCTGATGGGATACACACATGACTCCCCAGACCACTCACGACTTGCAGTCCAAACTCAGCGGAGTATGGACGCTGTAAATCTCTGGGAAAGTAACATTGCGGCTCTCCAGCTGCTGGATTTTCCTCTTAGAAAGCTAAAGTATGGAATAGGGCAGACTGTAGAGAGACAAACGTCCACCTCGCTGAAGCATCCTCGTGCAAAACAATGATTTCTTTCCTACTTCAGGGTGCTGTTGTGTGGCTGACCCTGACTTGTGACCTCGTGCTCTAGAAGCAAGAAAAAACAATCTCCTGGCATGGATCAATAATATCGCATTATCAAAAAGCTGTATTTGAGATTTATTTCACCACGTCTTTAGTCTCTTACCGGGAACTGGTGATAAACAGTGAAGGCTTGTGACCTCTGAGGAAGAAAAATGTTAAATGGAGTACAGTCAAGGTGAATGGTTGTTCCCTGTTCAGTCCATGTCAAATCTATCAACTTAATGAAGCTGTGTGTCTACTGGCTTATCGTTTTCGTGGAGGAGTGAAGGATTTTAATCCAAATATGTATACGTCTGATGATAAAAGAAGAGCACTGAAGATTATTTTGAATTGATGTAATAAACTCTATGATGTTATGAACTTATATATCCTTCAGGGACAGTGCAGAGATGCATCCCAAAGCTCTGTAAATGTACGCCTCTCTCATGGACACGCTGGTGTAAATGACAGAGAGAGAGACATACCACATCCCTTCAAATTACCCCAGCTATTCATGAAATATTCAAACTGTTTGACAATACTTAATTCATCTTGAGTGGCTCCCCCCCCTTTCCTCATGAAGCTGAATAAATTATCAGGTGAAGCCGTTCACGCGTGATTGACGGGCTCGCAGAAACAGCTTATGCCCCTTTGACAAAGAAGAGATCTGTCAGCAAAAACACAGACATTCTGGAGTGGATTTTAAAGAAACGTTTTATTTCTTTATTTTTTTGCTTTAGTTGGAAACGCGCCATGCCTTTAGAAACCGAGGAAAAGAGGAGATGAAACAGCATTTTGATGGGAGCTGTTTGGCAAAAAACAAGGCGGTGGAGAGATTTAGAGAAAAATCTGGACTGCATGCAAAGAAGGGAGGAGGGAGGAGGGAAGAGTAAGGGGATGTGCAAACATGCACATCCCTATGGGCACTTGATTGCGATTCAAGCAAATGTCCATCAATATATCTGATTCGGAATACGAGGTGTGGAGGGTGGCTTGTGTGCGTTTGCAAAAAAAATCCCATCACGCAGACAAATCTAACTGTTAAACAAGAGGAGGTAAAGCAGAAGTAATGTATGCATGATGTTGCTAAGTAGAGCCGAAAAAACAACAAGCCTCCACCCCTCCTTCTGCCAACCCTCCACCAATAACACCCACCCTGGGACCCTGAGGGGCCCCCCGCAACAATACCATTACAGAGGTGGTCAGACTTCTGTGTGTGGTCAGCTAATAAAGCAATTGTCTGGCCTTGAAAAGAGGATTACTTTAATCTAGTAATGGCCGACGTCGTGCGGCCTATAGCAGCGGGGTAAGAGGGTCACTGAGAATTGGCTGAGAAGCCCATTGTAAAGCAACCGAAGCACCCCCACCACCCGCCTGCCCCGAACTGCCCTCAGCTGACCCTCTACCCCAATCAAGACTACTGTAGTTCACCCATCTGGAAAACCAAAAACACTCTTTAACTCGACCTCAACGGGAACGGGGTTGAAAGGAGGCGTCCGTAGACAATGGGTGCTACCACCCACCCACCCAACACTCACACACACACCCAACACTCACACACACACAACGCATTAATTATTGACCACTGCACTGGGACGGTGGCAATGAGCACCTTCAAGCATTCCTCACCAACAATAAGGCAATTCAAGTGAAATGTTAACAGGGTGATTTAGGCCGTGTTCAGACCCTCTACAGCCTCATCATTCAGTTCAATGTGCAGCACTGTCGAACAGAAATGTGCTGCAGAATCAAGTATTCATGAATGCCAGTTGTTAGTGGATGTTGTAATGTTGTAACTTTGAGAAGGAGAAGAAATGTCGTGACATCTTGTCTGAGCACCTGTTAATCCTCTGAATTCATGCATGGAGCACTAACATAGACCTCCTGGAACAAATCTTCATACCTGTCGTAACACACCAACACAGCCCCCCTGCATTAGTGTGGTATTTTGGGTTATATGATGTTAAATTTGCAGCTATAGTGTTCATTAAAACTTCTTCCAGTAATGGTGGGAAAATGTTTGCCGGGAGATGGATGGCTAAAAGCTAAATACAGAGAAGGAGAACCCTGACAGTTGCTTGTAAGTCTGTGAGCTCTGTCTATGCTGTCTCATTGTCTTGTAAGCCCTGTCAATTTTCTCAGTGGTGTATCTTGTTGTTTGCACACAATCACAGACACACACACACACACACACACACACACACAGCCCTGTCATTTTCTGCATGTGTGCGGTTTTGTTGTTAGGTCGCTGACTCCGACACTGTATACTTTCCCTGTTGGTTCCTGAGAGGTGAAGAAAGTGAACCGTCTGTCATCAGCGTCTTGCCTGTTGGAGGCAAACCAGTCTGGCTATGCCCCCCCACCGGCACCACCACCACCGTCACCTGTCCCTGACTGCTAACGCAACTTAGGGCGGAAGCCCAACCAAAGCCACAGTTCTTCCTGTCAAATGTATGTGAATGTGTTCACATAGCAGCAGCAGATGGTCAAGCCTTGTATCCTGCCTTGTGCCCAGCACACTTTTTACCCTGTTAGCGTTGCCATGCCTGTTCATACCCCTGCACTAAAAGGGGAGGAGGTGGCGGAGGTGGTGGTGGTGGTGGTAGTGCGATTGGGGGGAGGGAAGAGCAACAGTTCCAATTTTCCACCCTGTCAACAAACTCCAAAAACAGATGGATCTTGGAGCAGAAATCCATTTAGCTCCACTTGAATGACTTAAGCCCCCATTCAATGACCTTTTCTAAGTCCGAGGTGGGAGCACGTCTTAAGGAGAAATGAATCTTCTACAAATACGCACGAGTAGAAATCAATAAGCATTTTCCACAGCTGTTCATCCTCGTATTTACCATTTTCAGACAGGTCAAATATACCTAAATCGCCCTGAAATACCTTCTTTTTTCCCCTCAAATAGCTGATGGCCGGTATTACTTCAGCCATACCAAACACTCGAAGGTGAATGCTTTTGTCGATATAAAAGTTCCAAAGGTTAAATCATTGTGAGAAACGTCCTTTAAAACAGTCCCTGTGCTGGTCAAAGTCAGGGAATTGGAAAGACGATTGTTGGGACTGAGAAAGAAAAGAACGAAGACGCTCGTACTAAAAGCGCATCCAACAAGGCTGACAGAGAGTATCAAGCAATCGCTGAACACGCTGTCGCTCAAGAGGATTCTTTATATAACAGCCCCCAATATACAAGGAAAGAACATAAGCCCCTTATTTATATGCAGAGGGGGAGCCGTGTCGATTAACATAATGCTAATTTAACATTTACCACCAGTGATTTGGAGTACATTGATATTTTCTGCCACTCAAATATTAATTTTCCACCAAGTGCTTAGAAGTTGCTGCACTGGAGATATTGCTTAAATGTCTTGTTAGAAACCATCACCAGACTTCATCAAATTAAATCGTGATTTAACTTGACGGTGGCCATTGGACTGAGTCGTCCTTTAAGTACAATGAAATGCCAGATAACCAGAATTCTAACTTGACTCATGCAATCACTAGAATAAATTGTCTTATAATTAAAACGAGCTGGTAAATATGAGAATTGCAACAATTAGAAGTTTCCCGCCAATTACATTGTCCATTAAGTTGGGATACGATAATTCCGCTGGACCGTCCAGCAACTAAATGAAGTCGGGCCATGTCAATTTACCGCAATCCTCAATGTCCTGCAGCTACTGTGCTCTGCGCTGTCCTTTGAACAGGATGAAATCATAAATAGCCACAATCTGTCGTTCAATAACAAAATGATTTTCCCAATAACTCCACTGATTGGTTCAATAATTGCAACAAGCAAGTTGAGTGAAGATCGCTTTGATTCTTAGGAGACATCACCTAGCAGTTCAGCTTTAACTCCTACACTGATTTTCCTCCCACTGTTCTTTAATGTCCTCCATTTTTATCTGTGCTGTAATGATGCTCTGATTGCATTTGATTGATTGGTTTGAACTGTGTATTGATCGTGTTGGCCTCGTGCTCACTGTCTGTCATTAATGATGCCTGGAACTCCCCAGATGTTTCCTGCTTCTGCGTTATTTGTGATGAATTGGTGCTTTTGTTTTGAGCCGTGTCAAACTGTTTTCCATTTGTTGTCTTGTCTGACTTGTTTCTTATCATGAAGCATCCTCAGACCGACTTTAGGAGTGCATTACAAAAAAAACACAGGCTCCTCATTACTTTGAACGAGGTTGCTGCATTGGCACAGAGATCTGGCTCAAAAATACCAAGCAGTCTGGAAAAGGGTTTATTCTTGCTCAACTTCTCCTGTGCAGTGAAACATCTGGCGATACACAGATCAGCTACAGGTAAATCATGTATCCTTGTAGCGTTGGAGCCGCTGCTGTGATCACTTCCTAGTTTCAATTGTGGCCCAAATGGAGTATAAACTGCCGGGCAGTGTCTTTGTGTCTGGTAAGGCTTCAAACTAGACTTCCTGTATTGTATTTCTTTTCTCTTAATCTTTACCCTGAAGCAACACACACACACACACACCAAACAGCAGCCCCTTGTGTAGTTTTGCCTGAGGGCTATTGTTGGCCTCAATGAGCCAAAACAGGAGGAGGTCATTTGCATCCTGTAAGCCCATGAATAATGACTCTCAATTAATTACATTCTTAATCAAGATGATCAATTTTGTTTTAATGTCCTTAAAATAAGAAAAAGGGGTGAATTAAAGCTGTTGGAACTTTGGTTTTATCATGTTAAAATAAGAAATAAAACAATTAAAACCTGATGAATGTTAAATTACAACAAAGTCGAACTGCTTCAGTGTATCCATACTGCCCCCCGTATTTCTTTCCATGTGCGAACCCCCTTTACCTACACAGAAATATACATCCACACATAAGGTAACCATCGAGGACAGTCGTTTACCGCAGAGGGACTGGTGGGTCTGGCAGAACGGCGCCTGTGATCAGCTTCTCAGAGAGATAATGGGGCATGATTGGACACAACGGTTGGAGCAAAGGGGGCCTTTATTGTTCTCCGCGGCCCCCGTGGCCCCTGTGCTCCACTGTCGTTAAAGGGGAGGGGTTAAAGCGCTTCCTCGCACCACCTGTTGTCAACACCCCCCCCTCCCTCCATCCCTGAATCACCCCCGCCCCAACCCCAACCCTTCATCCTTCTGCTTTTGTCCCACTGACCCTTTATGACACACAGAGAAAACACACACACACACACACACACACACTCATGTCACACTCGCCTTTAGTATGGTCTAATTAATTCATTGCTATCCTCTGGAGGAGGTTTTTTTTTTTTTGGCTGGTGGGCCTGGCTCAATGACCGGCAGACGGCCGGATCATACAGAGGGGGTTAAGCCAGATCGAGGCCCGTGGCCTCACTCTGGCCATCTGATCCCACCCCTCCTCTCTTTTAAGACCCAGAATGGCCACTGGCTGGGTCCTCCACAAGGCTGGGACCTGCAATCCCATTAGTGAAGCATGAACACACCTCAGAGCTCTCACACACACAGATAGTACATTTTTACATGCACACAAATACGGAGCGGAGAGCTTGTTATCATCAAGCAACTGGCAATGTCACTGCTGTAGAGGTGACGGCGTCACTGCATGTACTTCCTCTTGGATCAGTGTGCTAATTATTAAACCTGATTCTTAAGTATGACGGTATGATGAAGCGTGATGACACGAATAAACTGAACAAGATATCTCAGCTGGGGGGGAAAAAAAGGCAGATTTGTGCAGAGCTGAGTAGGCTGTAATTGGAAAATAAAACTTGGCAGAGGCTGTCTTGACAAACGGCTCTGAATGGACAAAGTGTTTCAGACAGCTGGCAGAAAACATCGTCATGCTCCCGTGGATGCACAGGAATATGAAGCTGCATGCCGGTGGGACGTGTTCTCACAGATTCTGATTCAAAAAGTTTTCTATTTTTGTCTTAATCAGCCCGTCATGGTGTCAGCGATGACAAGGACGAGGACAAGGACACTGACTACATTTACATGCACACTCGATATGACGGTGTTCCAAATTTGATACAATCATGGAAACAGCACATCCCATTTAGAATTTGGATTTATTCAGATTTATGTAGCGTTTTCTAATTAAAACATGTCGGATATGTTTATTCGGATACCGTACACACACTAATTTTAAACATTATGAAAAGAAAGAATGAATGAAAGTGCATTAGTGAGTATTAGGCTGCATGTAAATGGGAATATTAATCTGAATTATCCATGTGAAAAGTCTTTTTCAGAGTATTTTGTTCATGTAACTGTGGTCAGTGATGACTGGTCGAAAGATAAATCTAACAGATAATATCAGTTCATTTAAAACAGGCTAAAGCGGCTCGCTCAGTCTCTTTTTACAGTGCACAGACTGGCATTTAGTCTTGAGAGTAAAGGTTTTCATTAATGTTATTTTAACATCATGTCACATTTTTCTTGATTAGCACCGACCGTACTCGTGATCCAGTGATTTATAATGCTCACAGGTCTGTGCAGTTCAGTGGTCACTTCAGCCGGATCCTGCGGGTATTGTTCAGTCTGTTGGTTGTTGAATGTACAGATCAGTGTGACTGCACTTCCACTGTGTATGACAGCATGCACCACAGAACTCCAATCACAACCCATATGGCTCCAGACCACTGGGGTTAATAACAGGGACAGAGGGCAGCTCGAGGAGAGCATGGACAGTGGAGGGGAGGGGGCAGAGGGGAACAGCTAAGGGGGGAGGGAGGTTGACTTTATCTTTTATCAGAGCCGACGCAGCCAATGCTTCTCCAACGCTATAACTCTAACACTGAACACCCTCAAATCATTTCCCCATTTCCAAATCCATAAACCCTGACATGCATTTTTCTGCACAGAGGTCTCAGTGATCAAAAACAGCATGACAGGTGTGTGTGTGTGTGTGTGTGTGTGAGAAGGAGATGGAAAGAGAAAGGACGATCCAAGTGGTGACAGTGCTGTTCAGCTGTTTCACCCACACTGGTGTCTAGGATTACTACGGCTGAGAAAGTTGGCCCTGACTACCGTTACAAAGACTTACGGATGTACACACACACACACACCCACACACACGCACACCCACACACACACACCACACACACAAGCTGATTCACACAAAGGAAAAGGAAGACAGAGGTTTCACCACATCTTCACCTGTTCATTCCTTAAATTCCACATGACAGCTGCCATCTTGCCTCCAAGGCTTGACCTCAAAACAACCTTTAAAAAAAAAAGTGGTTTGTGGGCATAAAACCCCTCAGAGGTCACTTTTATTTGAAATACCTCTGGCCCCGCCCCCAGAATCTTAGAAAAAGTACCTCTACCCCTCCCCTGTTTGCGTGAATATTCATGAGCCATAAAACCAGGCGGTAGAGACGTAGCAGGCATAATAAAAACGTCAGAGGTATAAAACACTCAAAGAAAGAGCTGCCAGGAGCTTGGGCAAGTCACTCTGAATGTCAAATCCCCACCCAGGGGTGTCTGGCCCGTTAGGTCTATTGTGCTTGACTGACTTTTATGCATCTGACATGAATTGGCCCCTGCTCTTGGCACATAACTTTTGTAGGCCACATTTTCGGGATCAAAGAGTCTCTTTTAATGCGTGAAATCGGAAAGGATCGAAGCTCGAAAACACAACGTTTGGGACGAAATATTCAGCCGAGTGGTATGTGATCTGTTCTTAATGGGAGATAATGGAATGTACAGTTTGGACAGCGCGCAAAGGGAGGGATTTTTTAAGGCTTACTGCTGGATGACAGCTACACTAACGGTACATATATGAATTTAGGCAACTCGTTTTTATGGTTCCAGCATTTCCTTTTGATCCCACGAGCTCTGCGAGTAATCTTTAATTCATGGTCATGTACCAAGATAAAACGGCACAACTACTGTAACCTGCCAGCTACATACCATCCGAGGTTAAACCTACTAAAGCTCGAGAGCTTCGTGTATCAGACATTCATTCATCAAATGTGTCATTAGTAATATGTGGAAACTGTTGCCGAGGTAACTAAGCAGAGCCGTCCCTAATGAGTTATTGAATGTCTGATTGTCAGTATAAATGTTTGCAAAGGATAAATGGTCGGCACTTTTGAGAAATGAGTAAGAATCTATTGAACGTATCCAGAAAAAAAAGATCATTTTTTAAAATAAAAAATGAATTTCTCTGAATGCCTTTTTATCTTACAGAAAAACATCTATCTTTCCCATAAGTAGCTGTGTCTATAAATTATTTATTATAATCATTTATAATTTAAAACCCTTGGAATGATATTGATCCATCAAATTTCCAAATAGTACGTGCGCGTGTACTCGTGGCAAAGGCCTAGGGAATGCAGTCAGTCCACTGTGAAATATTGCAAATTGCTAGATTGCCCAGATGATCAACGCTCAACCCGGTGAATCTTAATTTAATAATCTCTTGGGTTTTTATCTAACACCAGCGATAGTGCAGTTCAAATCATTTCTCCTCATGTCGGGACAAGGCACCGAACCCGTGTCCATCACACTCCGATGTTAGGAGCAATTCCAACGAGAGGTGTGGGAAATACGAGTGTGAGCTGATTACAATGCAGGGCTTGTGTGAAATACTTTTTGATTTATTTTTTTTAACCATTGGATTAGAGCACAGCCGGCTGAATCCAAGCTACAGCAGATGTTCTCCGTCAGTGAAAAGTCTACTTACACCAGCAGCACCGTTCTGAGCCTTCACAGGGCGTTTGATCTTCAAAAAGATAGATTTCGGGCGGAGTATCACTTAAAAGCTGAAATCCATAACTTTGCGCGCTTTCAAACTACGGCTGAGGTGATGGAGTGCCTAGTATTATTTGTTTGACCTCTGAGGACTCATTCATCAACCGCCGCTTCAATTGCACATGAGAAAACGTCTAGACGAGCCGTCTGTGGTAAAGGCTCTGTGCTCTCGTCCCCTTTAACACAGCGAGCTAAACCGTATGACTTGAAATACCACAGAACAAACCACCACAAGACAAACTCTGATGTCAGGTATATTTGTCAACGCTGCAGAAATTCTGGCCAGGTCATCCATACTGCGGCTCAGTGCCCTTCATCACCCTGCCTGTCTCTCAGCCTACAGCAGATGGACTGTGAAGGGGTTAAACCTCCTGAACCTTCCACCCTTCCCACAGTGTTGGCTCCCACTCGATACCAAATATACACACCAATACACAATGCGGCTCCCACTCAGTTCGCCCCCAGTGCTTCCAAGTCACAGGCTGGGGAGCAGCGACAGTGACACCATGCCACAAAGTGCCATCTTGCACCTTCTCTGGTTGCCATGCTGAGCCCCCTGGCAGCTCCAGGCGGGCTTGTGTGCCTGCAGGCCTTATCTCCGGCCCCATTGGTGCCACGTAGAGGGGGCTGGCAGGCGCTGGCACTGACTTGGCTTTGGCACCGGCCACTGTTTGTTCAATACAACCTCTCGCTCTCTTTCTCTCCCTGGAGGCAATGCTCTAAAAAGTGTGTTTGTGTGGTTTGTGTGGGTGTGCAGGGCGGACAGACAGACAGACAGACAGACAGTAAAACTTGCATTTTTCCCTCTTCCACCATGGATTAGGGATTCTTATCTGTGAGCTGTGTCCCTGTGCACGCGTCTGTTTGCAGACAGCTGCGCAGAATGTCACCTCCCGGAGGAACACAGCATTAGGAAAGAGGGCAACAGAAAGCTAGATACACAAGAAACCAGATGGACTGATCAGACGCGTGGCCTTGCAGAGTGAAAAGCACTGTGCAACCTTGCAGAGCCTTGTCTGAGATCCTGTCAGTGCCGGCCTACAAGGAAACGTCCAACTCTCTTGTTACCTTCAGGAGCTGCCAGAAATATCAGAAGGGTGCTGGCAAAAAAAATAATCAGAAAAACAGTGTGTCCTTTGCTTTGGGTGATCGCTATCCTAATGTCACGAAGTAAGAAGGAGTAAAAGACGACCTTTGCTCAGAACTGTGCAGAAAAACAGAAGAAATTGCTCGCATCTGTTGCTGCTCTGTCCCTTTGCTCTTTTTCATAACCAGTTCTATGAAAAGTGAGGCGCAACACCTCCACCTATTCCACTTGCTTGCTTTTCTACGGCTTATATCACAAATACCCTGCAGCTCTTAATGTTGATACCTAAAAAAAAAAGGAGCACGGTGAAAGGTAATTCTTCATGCCGCTCGAGGAAAGCTTTTAGAAAAAGGTGACGGACACACTGCACAGATCGCAGCTGTTTTAAGACGATAGAGAATGAATCATTGGCTGTTTTTCTACGGAGGAAGTCAGCCTGATTATTAAGTTAGAGAGGCTGGAGCCTTTCAGGAAAACACGATGCCCAACCGAAAAAAAAAAAGGTGTTTGACAGGAGTCTAGAGTTTCACCGTTTTTTTTTTACTGGGAACGGAGTTTGTTTTATCGCGTTCAGCTGGTTTGTGTTAGCGCTATGAGAAATTCCTGAGATAGTTTCTGTTTTAAAGGGTGGGTGATATTAGGAGAGGCCGGAGTGAAGGGATTACAGGAAATGTTTGAATCTTTCGCTGGTGTTTTCTGCTGAAGCTGCTCGCGGCGTGCTGCTGAGACTCCTCTTTGTCTGAATTAGCAGATAAGCAAGGACAACAGAGGCAAAAGTTCATTTTGTCTTTTAGTATTTCAGTCGTGTGACGTGGCTGATTTGTAGTCACACAACAAAGCCTGCCTGGATGCAGTACGTTTCCTTACATTACCTGCTGCTGCTGCCGTCAAAACAAAGTTAGACTTCGTGGTGATCTTTTAACATCGACGGTAATGGCCTAATCTGAACAGCAGAGATTTAATTGGCCCTATCTGCATTTCATTAAAGTGCAGAGTGATCCCAAACAGCCTCGCGATGGAGGAAAAAAATCAAGAGGTGTCTGCTGGAAGCCCATCTGACAGGAGTTTGTTGTATTTTAAGGAACTAACATCTGCTAGTGAGACGTTGCCAACCAACAGTGGCCTTTCCTCCCCCTCTCTGCAAGAACTTTTTTTTTTTTTTTTTAGCTTTCCTGTCCAGTGGCGACAACTGTTATCTTCTTTGCAGGAGCTAGCTGTCATCCATCTACATTAACAGGCTTGCTCACAGAGGCCCTGGTCACAACACGACAGAGGCCAGACTCTCCGGAGCGGGGAAAGGAGATAGGATGTAATGTCTGCGGCTGGATGACACAGAGAGAGAGAGCGGGGGGTCTCGGGGTGCAAACTGCCAAGAGATCTGACACCAAGGTCAGGGGTGGCGTCTTGAGTTAACTCAGCCGAGTGATGGCGATGATAGGAGACCTGAGAGTACTTTAAAGCTCCTCTGCTTTTATAGTGCGGCTAATAGCATTACCATCTATCTGTGATTTCATTTGTTTCTTATTACTGGAACTACATAATGCATAACATGATGTCTGACATCTGATATGTGGACAAGGACTGGCCTATCTACTGGACTACAGTATTGCACAACATGTGGCATTCGCTTTGTTCTGTGTGTGATCTTCTGCCCCTCTTATGGGCATTATCATGAGTGTGAAATGATTTATCATCATCTAAAATTCTCACACACCAGCCTAAATAGCAAAACTTCAAGAACACTTACTTGCCACCTCCAGCGATGCATTGCGACTGACCGCCTCGCCCAGGTAGTTTCGCGCCACGCACACGTAGACGCCCTCGTCCGGTTTGCTTCGCCGCCCGTGTACGATTCGCAGGAAGAAGAGGGAGCCACTGGGTAAGAGCATCCTGTGGGATCGAGGGTCCTCCCGGTCCGTCTCGACACGCTCGCCGTCTTTGTACCATTCCACCATCGGGGTCGGTCGACCTTCCGCCTTGCAGTTAAGGGTGGCGGGCTCGCCCTTGGAGACGATCAGGTCGGACGGGTGTTCTATGATGCGTGGAGCTGCATCCTCCAACCTGGGCCGCGATCCTGGAGAAAGGACGACACAGGGAAGAGAAAAGGTTCAAATGTGGTTTATCAAAGGGCAGCATTTGTGTCATTAGAAGAAGATGGAGAAGAAGGAGAAGAATAAGAGATGTGTCCGTCTCCTGATCAATCTCGAGCTGATTGGTTAAAGTTTGCCCATGACAAGTGGCGATAGACGGATGATTCATCCAATCACCTGCCGAGTACTTTCTTAAAAAATGCCAAACAACAACTTCCCAAATGGTTCTGTGTAACAAACCATGTTTGTCAGATTATAAGGTGCCAGCAATGGGACTGAAATTTAAAGTATTTTGTAGTAATTAAATAAACTCATCTCTGATCCGGAGCCAGTTGGTGTTTTAAATCTTTTTTTTTACAAAAGACAACAGACTGAACTGAATTTCACACATTTAATTGTTCGTTAACTGTTATTGAGAGAACACAAACGATACTTTCGCATTCACAGATTTTCCGGATGTAGTGTGATGAACGTGGCTGCACTTGGGTAGGAGTATGTACTATAATAAACAGTTTTTTTTTTAACATTATGTCGCTGCACACGAGAGGCGAGGGTGACTCAACATATAAAAACACACTCGGCCGTTCTCTCCGAGCCTCTCAAGCCGGGCACGTGAACAGCAGCAGGAAAAAAGAACACACACACATACACACACACTTTAATCACCGACAACACGGCTGTGTGAAATGAGCATGTAATGTAATTGCTCAACAGTTGCATCCAAAGTATAAATCAAGAGGACGTGTGAAATTACATGCCCTGAATTCTGCATCTATCAAACCGAAAACCAAATTCTCCAGCAGTGGAGGGGAAGCACGACGGCAGTAAATGTGGTTGAACTGCATTAATCAGGAGGGCACGGGGAAATAGGTTGACTGGACTACTTAAATATATCAAAACTATACAACCAACCAGTGCATATGTTTGTTCATTTGACTGGGAAGTGAAAATACCTTTAAACACATTTAAACTTGTGTTTTCTATTTAAGAAAATCGCTCTGCACAGCGCAGGTATATTTAAAATCCTTCTCAATATAAATGCACTGTGTTCGTAGTCGGTGCTTATGCAGTCTGCAGAGTCTCCAGCTTTGAATGTCTGATTGAAAGAAATAAATGAAGACAGAGACAGAAGCAGACGAAGACGGAGGCGAGGTAATTCCCACAGGTTTTTTCTTTTTCTTTTTTTTTTTTTGCAGGCTTTGAAATTGCTTTTTTTCCCCTCCCCTCTATCTTTTCTCTTCCTCCTCCAATTTGAATGACAGCATGTTGGCGGTACAATTATGTATGAAAAGCAATAACACAAACTCAAGCACCACGAGGCATAAGTGAAATTTCCCCCTGGAGAGCATATGAAAAAAGTGACAACCGCCGGTTGCATCGCGCCGGTGTTTTTTCAGAATAACCAAGTTTTGTTGGAGTAATGATTGTTGCAGCATTCATGACTTTGCAACAGGGTATTTTTGATTTGTCTTGCCTTCCCACTCAACCAGCGAGCGATGCTGTTTTTCACCTAAAACCAATTTTCCCTGTCGCAGTGTTGCATGCTTTAGCTGAGCCATATAGCAACGTGTTACACAACTTTTGTGCTTTGGGAACATTCACAGCGGGAGATTTGTGGGGCTGCTCGCGCACATAACAGGAATATAGAAAACATAAATCGCTTTGTTCAGCATTCAGGAGTTTTGTAGCTCTTGCATTACAAAGCAGAGTGTCGCCTGAGTTTTGTTTCTCTTCTATGACGCTGCTCTCGTGGAGTTCAGCTGGACTGATCAGGTATGGGCAAAGAGGCAGGAGCTCCTGTGTTCGCTCTCCCCGTTGGAAAGATAGCAGACAATTAGCCCTGTTTACTCAGAGATCTTGGAATCAGGTCTAATATGAGGGAAAGAAAAAGGTGATAGTGTTCTTCCCACAGGTGCGTGAACGAGAAGGCGTTCAAAAGGTCCAGGCTTTTCCTGATAACAACTGATGAGTTCAAAAATTCCTGCTCTCCAAGCGACAAATCCTCTATAAGGTTTTGGGGGATTAAGAAGTGCTTTCCGCTGATGGGAATATAGAGTTCTGTTTGATGGCCCTACTCTCAATGCAATTACATTCACAAAGATGGAGGAAGAGGAGGCTCTGAATAGGAGGAGATGGTGTTGTGGCTTTGAAGTTGCATCGAGTTAGAATCAAACAGCGGCCGGGTTTCTGACTGACATCACAGCGCAGCAGGATGTGTTATACCTTTTAAGGTGATATTTCACTGGCGTTAATGGAAAACACACAGCTACCCTTGCTTTGTCTGCTTCTTTCTTAAAGGTGCAGTAAGATTTAGGAGGCTGCGCTCACAGAATATGGAGAAAATGGAATATAATATGCATCATTACGTTCCCATTAGTGTACAATCACCTGAAAATATGAATCGTTATGTCTTTGTTAGCTAAGAATGAGCCTTTTCTATCCACAGACCTCTGTGACATTCTTTTGCACACAGTCCGCCGTGTTAAATGGACAAACTAAACACTGGCTGGGGCCTTTTGCACATTTAATGGCATAGCCGCCATAGTTCCTCCTTCATGCCAGGAAGGAGAGGGCGAGGTGACGCTTTGCGACCTGGAGCTACGGCGACAGCAAGATCTCTACGTGGTTGAAGCTGAACCTCGAAAAAACTGAACTGCCAAACCTACAATACACCATCAACTTCAGAATTGACTCCCTGTATCTCGCCCCTACCAGGGTGGTGAAAAACTTCACAGCATCAGAAAAATCAGGCCTTACCTAACTCAACATGCTACCCAACTCCTGACACAAGCCGTGGTCATCTCAAGACTAGATCACTGCAATGCCCTCCTGACAGGAAACCCCTTCAGGTGATCCAGAACGCGGCGGCTCATGTGGTCTACAACCAACCCAAAAAGTCACATGTACCCTGCTGCTCATGGAGCTCCACTGGCAGCATTAAACACAAATCGCTGATGCTCGGCTACGAAGTTGTTTCCGGTACTGCATATGTTACCTCCTCCTATGAACGACGCCTGGCTCTGCCACCCGTTCTTTTCAAGGCAATCCAAACTTTTCTAATCCGTAGTTCCCCGTTGGTGGAACCCACAACCAGTTCCTAGCAGATCAGGGGCGTCCCTCTCTACCTTTAAACCCCTGAAGACCTCCAGCTCTTTGGAGAGGGCCTCCTCTACAACACTAACAACAACTGAACATGCTAAATCTACCTCTTCAAGATTCCACTAAATCCTACATACTATATATATATATATTGTTAATAATCATAACTGACATATCTATCTGAATCTATTCACAATTACAATTAATTTATTTTCATTATCTTCCCAGACCACATGGTGACGCCTGAAAATGTCTTGTTTTGTTCAGAGATCTTCAGTCTCGTTTTAGAGGCAGTAATATAGTTGCGGTTACTTTCAGAAAATATTCCTGGGCTGTCAAATAAAACACTCAATTTAATAAATCAAATGAAGATGATGAAAAAGCCATTTTTTTCTCTCAAGGTTTCTCTCCTTTGGAATAAAAATGAAAAACAGTCATTATTTTGTTAAGTGCCTCTTCCCCCTCAAGGGCTCTTGGCATATGGCAGCATACTGTATATGTATCAAGGCTGACCCGAGTCTGTCTAGTCGGTGGGGGTTTGGAGTGGGGGGGTGAGCGTCTGTGGCGAGAGCTCAGCAGGACAGAGCCTTTAAGAGCTGACTCATAAATTTTACAGTGCAAGCTGGTTGGAACAAGCCATGTGGAAATGTAAAGCAAAGGCCTTTAAAAAGAGGAAGAGACCACCGTGTGTGTGAGTGAGCTAAATATCATCAAGATGACATCGAAGTGGCAACCGCTGAACAGCAACTCTCAAAGATGATATGCCTATCACCCGAGGAAATGTAGACTTGACGATCTCTACAAATAGAAACGCTCTGCCCCCCCGTTAAACATTCTGAAGGATGATGAGACATCTTCTGAATCCGCACTGACGGCACGATAACAACGTGGCTCCCTGCACAAGCTCCTTTTGTGCTGCTGCTGCAGGCCGTGCATTACGGTCGACAATGGGTACAGATCTGTGTGTTGATACAGACCGACTGTGCTGCCACACAACTCAAGGATATTTGAATCTCTGAGCTGCGTAGTATTCCCACATGCAGCTGCATAGCTCGCAGTCAGCGGCGATGCATGTAACAGATAAGGGCGGCAGCGAAAGATGAACTCAAAATCAGGTTAAATGGACAGCCGGTGTCTGGACAGTACATCTGGTTGCCTTGAGAAGGGTGTCTAATAGGAAAGTCTGGACCCTCTAAGGACCCATTAGCTCATGCCCATGGTGTACTAAAGCAGGACGGCAGCAACTCTCAAGGCTGCGTGTGAGATAATGAAAGCACAGGGATTCTGTAGGAGTCCAGCCAGTGTTGGACAAGAATGGTGCACGGAGAAAAGATGAATTACTGTCTAAATAGCAAAAGACAGCTGTAGTCTTTGACTTACAGATCTGATAGTTGTGAATGTGTTATCTTTCCTTTAGAAACACAACCTATATTTACCGGACATGGCAAATTAAAGGGGGAAATCTGCATTCACGGGTCTGAAAACATCAACTGGCAGGAAGTCTCATGACTGAGTGACTCATGTTTATCTGAGTTGATGCAAGAACCGGGTGTTTAGCTGCACTTACTGCATGTACAGTATGGATGACTGCAAAGGCAGTCGATAGCTTTATTTAGAACCTGGATGATTATGGGGTGAACACGCTGCAATATTGTTTTTCCGACGGTCTGCAGGTATAGCTTTAGAAGTTTTGAGAATCTTTGCAACTGACAACTAAAAGACTGGAAGTTCAAATACAGCAGCAGATTATTATTATTACCTATGTTGGCTCCTTCGTACCAATGGCAAACAGTGAGTCACTGCTTCAGGGATTACAGTATCTCCTAATATAAAATAATTGAATTGCTCTTGTAGTGTAATTATATGGTTGGATAATCCATCAGAAAAAGACAGAGTGCTATTTATTGTAATTAATTCTGCTCAGCAGGAACTTTTCCGACCCCAACCTACGGCGTGTCCAAACTGACAGACTCAAACTCAAAAAAAGGCTCATATGGTGCGCGCTATATATAGATTATATTTAAACATCAGGACAAAGTTAATTACTGTCAAACAACCTCAAAGTATTTTTAACTGTGGGAAAATGAGAGGAGAGAATAAAGCCAGAGAAGGTGACAGAGAAAAAGAGTGCACGAGACAAAAAAAAGAAAAAAGAATGAGAAATATTGGAGGAAAACAGCCGCGGGGAGCACAAACTCCTGCAGCAATCTCCTTTTTTATAATGGAAGATGGCAAAGTGCTGAGGCAGAACTTTTTTCTCATCTAGTACAAGAACAAGTGGCTTGGCGTGTCCTGCTGATATAAAACAAGAACAGAGGACAACTGCCAAAGATCGACAGTGGAGAGATCCCCCCTTCCTCTCCACACATCCCCACCGCTCTCCATGCCTCTCTCCAGGCCTTATTTCATCACAAACACAAGTGGGCTTTCATCCCTAAGCAGATTTACTACAAAAACATCAGAACAACACCCAGTAACTCAGCCACATTGCTCCGGTAATCTTAACTTGCATTTAAATGCTGCTACAATGGGAATGAGGGGGGGGTTCATCTATTTGCATATGACTGCTGGGCTGTTGACGTTGCTGCTTGTCAAACTGAGAATCAGGTATCAGGCTAAAACAGACACATTTTGAAGAATCATTTTCTATTGTAACAGCAGATTAGTGCAGTGAGTAACGATGATAACGCAGCTTCTTCTGACAAGAAAATAGCCAGAAATAATCACCTTCTAAAAAACGTCAACTTGTTTCAAGCATGTGATTAGAGATGTGCTCACTATGCTGCTGACAAAAGATCGTGACGGTTAATAATTGAAAAAAAAAAAAAAAATCAGGGAAAGTAAGCAATTTATGAAAAAGATGTAAGGTAGATGGAGGATGATACCTCGAATACATCTTCTGATTTGGAACGTAGAGAGTTGTGGAAAGTTCATTCCAGCGTAATTCCACCTGACAAGCCATCTGCTGTAAGTGACAGGCTGTTAAACCTTTTCCTACGTCTCTATAGCTCTGTAGAAAAGTGTGCGCTCACCCCTTTGCATCTTTGCCAGACTGCATTTCTCAGACTCAGACACTATTTTCCAAACACAGATGGTCTAATACTCAGATGACGGTCTGACTCACGCCATAGATCAACTGAAAGGTGCCTTATTTTGTCTGATATTTGCATAAGGCTCAAATCTTGAGATCGACCAAAATCCTCACACCTACTTACCAACTGTCTCACTGCTCATGGTCCAGAAGGCTACCCCACCCCACCCCCTATCCATCCTCCCCCCCAAAGCAAAGCCTTACCAGCTCATAGGGAACGTATGCGTCATCACACATATGATCAAAAATATTCTGTTCACTGCGGCACTGCGGGGGAAAAAGACATAAAACATGGCAGGAGCATCAAGCCACATCAAGTCCTTCACACAGACAGAGTGAGAAATGCTTTTCATACTCGGCTTGAAGGACTTGAGAATAAGTCAGAATACTGCTATATATCTAAAGCCTGCATGCCTTATCGCGGTGGTGAGTTGTGGTAAAAAGAAAGATTAAGCCGTGCTCTGGCTTAGCAACTAAAATTAAGGCTAAGCTGAGCTCACCCAAGATAACCGCCCTCCCCTGCCAAACTCTACTTAATGAAATACATAGATGTTAAAAGTCTTTTTGAGCTGAAACTCCAGTGGCAATAAAAGTACCTGTCACTGGTGAGCTGAATAAGTTCGTAATCTTTAAAAAGGACCGAAGAAGAGACCGGCAGGGGCGTAAAGATTACGATCAAAGAAGATTCAACCACTTTCCTATTCCCATCCTTCCCTCATCTGCAATTCTTTTTAACAGGCCGGCTCCCCTCTTACAGAATTTGTTGTTTTACAGCTTTGTCACCTCCTCCTCTCTCTCCCTCTCTCTCCCTCTCTCGATCTCCACCAAAGCCACAGGAATTGATTTGCAAATGTGCATTCAAAGTTAAATTGGCAGCGGTGAGGAAAGGCAAGCTGGAGTGCTTTTCTCTGCAGCCTCCCACTCTTTGACCCTGTGGGGACAACAAAAATGAGGCACTTGCATGAGAATACAGAGTGCTGGCCATAAAGAGACAGCCTCCTTAATTGAGCCTGTGTTGATGCTAAGCATCTAAAATGGGCAGGGTCAACTTTGCAAAAGGAAATTGGGTGTTTTTTTTATCATGTCTCTCTTGAGGCCATGAACAGATTCATGAGTAGGGGCTGGAGCTGCTTCTTGTTTCTCTTCCTTTAGAACAGGGGATTGTGGAAATTGGGGAGTAAAAAGATCCAAACTCCCACAGCAGCTCCACTAACCACTCTCTTTCATGCCCCCTCTGAGTATGGCCTCTTGCACTGGCAAAGCAGCTGAAATTAGTTTTTGGCTCGATGTTCAGGCGAGTTGACAAAGCAGAGGCAGCTTGCTGTAGATAGAGAAAACAGTGGCATCTTTGCTGGTCCAGCAGGAAAAGACCGTAAAGCCTAACAGACCATTTTACACAAAATGTTACTTATGATAAAACATAGCTGAGAGCTTTGGGAGTTGATTGAGCTTTGATTCAGTTCCAAGTGCCGAAACAATCAAATAATCAAGTCTTGGCTCCATGAAATGTCAGCATCGATAATGCGGAGGATGGTTCAGCTACACTATTCTCATATTTAATCATTAAGAGGACTTCGAATGCAACTTAGAGAAGCGTTCCCAAGGAGAAGTCCCGAGGACTTAAATACAACCCACTCCGGCGTCCTTCAAGTTATCGTAAATCCTGCCAAGAGTTGTCAGTTTGACTTCCAGTAGCCCGCCAGTAATAAGCATCGATTTTCTCCACCGAGTCCACCGAGGGGCTTTTTGGATAGGGCTCTGAAAGAACAAGAAAAGCAGCGACTGCATGTGGCGACTACAGTCTCAATCTTCTCTCAAATTTTACGTAAGTGTAAGTAACAGAAGGGAAAATCCTGGAGCGAAGAAGTCGGGGTAGATATGGGCAGCATCGACGACGCTTCAATCGTACTCTTTCTTAAATAAGGTCGATGGCTGCATGGTTTCTTATCAGTAATGACGGCACAGCAGTGCATGTGCGCGCTATCACTCATGTTAGGAAGGAAATCCTCGAGGGCCCTCCAGGACGGGCACACCACTGGTCGCGGGTGGCCTAGCACAGCTGCAGGGAATTGCCATTGGTTTCCTGTCCCACAGCAGTATATTAGATCCGTGTCCGCCTTACACACAGACACACACACACACACACACACACACACACACAGGCTGACTGCTATTTGCTCCTATCTGTCTTGACCACATAGATCACACAAGTCACTCCGAGGGGAGGAAAGGCTTAAGACCAGGACTTCCTGAACTCAAAAGAAACACAATCAAAGTTACCGAAAATAAACCGCGGTGGGTCATTTTTAATTTTTGTACAAACTGATAGCGATGAGAGTTGACAACCACGTCAGAGTTAACAAAGGAGATTTGAAGCCCATTTTTCATTCTTGAATTAAACTTGAACTAATCTATAAATAGAGTCTGGTTATAAAGTTCAACAACGAGCAATGACGGAGAGTTCTGACACACAGCGAACCATTCAACTTGCTGACAAGCTGCTTTGTCCTTCTCTTTTCAGTCGAATGAACAGAGTTCAGTGTGCTTGTACTTGATATAAAGTTTCATTGATCATGTTTCGTCATGATACACTGCTGCCACTGTCAAGAGACTAGACGATGAAATCCTAAAACAAATGGAGGCCTAATCATATATGAAACACTCAGAATGTAGAAGTAATTGTATTAGTGAAAGAGCCGTTATTTATGAGTGCGATAGCAGGCAGATAGATGTGCCCGACACATGCCGCTGAAGAGATTTCAAGGAACATTCTTCGCTCTGACGTATAATTAAGTTTCAGAAGAGCGAGCGATTTTGAATCCAGCTGCCTATCACTTCCCTAAATGCTACGAATGCTTTTGAGCTTTGTGGTGACATAACAAGAAGAGGAGGCACTTTAATTGCAGCAAAAGTCACATTTCTTTTAATAAGCACATCCCTTCAGGATATTATTGCACAAGCGTCAGCCATCAAAGCGGAGCTGCTACAGAGGAACAAATATCCCAAAAAGACACTCTAACTGCCTCCAGTCCCAGAGTCACTTTTTGTGTATCAACACGCCCATCACAAACTAACAGGTACTGTCCCTTTTCAAAAAGGAGCTGTCTCCCATCAGTTCCAAAAGCCAGCCATTAAATCATCTGCGGCAGCTGTCAGCATCACCTTGATACACCGCTGCAGAAAATGATCTATTATCAGTTGGCTCTTTCCTCACAGCGAGCTTTCAAGTGCCAGACTCTCACAAACATATCCAAACACCTCCGACAAAGTCCCGGCGGCGACAGCTGCAGCTATACCCACGAGGCTTTCCTTTTGACTCCGCGGCAGAGTTTTTGTTGTGCTTCTGTGGACGATAAAAAAGCAGGTAAACACAGATCTGGCTCGCCAGCTAAACTTGATGAAAACCATACGCTCAGACACTGAAGACACAAAAAGACGGGATGTTGGTGTTGTGTAAAAATTATTTGAAAACACTTTTGGTACACCATCCAGGATTATTGTTTGTGTGCAGACTTTCTCCAAATCAATTACAAGCAGGGGTGTTATTTCCATTAGGGATCGCTGTTCAACATGCTATCCTAAGACAAGATAAATCATGACCTCTGACCCTCCAATCTCCAAAATCCAGATGGGCGAAGATGTGAGTTCATAAAAATGTCACTTGTCTGGTTCACCTTCAGTTATTACAGCGATTCCAAGACGTTTCCCCCAACGCGTAAGACGCCCTACCTTCTTGGTGGAGGTTGTTGAGCCTGAACGCAGCCCGTGAGGAAGATAACTCTCCAGAAAAAACAGTCAGACTTTGTCAACACTGTATTCCAGGCCTGTGTGTGTGTGTGTGTGTGTGTGTGTAATAATAACAATGGAGTGAATTCTTCCTGTGGGGGATTAATAAACTCATTCTTATTTGTATTAATATTGAAGGTTAGGTTTAGAGTTAAGGGTGTGCAGGTTGTAATGCAGCAATGAGTGTATCTTTTCTGGTGTGTATTATGTATAATTTATTATTCTAGATGATATAAATGTAAAAAAGGAAAACAACATATTACTTATTCACACTGTTTGTTTATTCCAACTCTGCGTCCTTAAATTACACGAGCCCGAACGTCTAATATTTCTTATAAAAACAGAAACTGCTCACACTGTACCTGCAGTAGCCGTGCAGCTCATTTATAATGCTCTGTGAGACTGTAATGACTTATAGATTGTGTTTATATTATTCGACAGCACCTCCGTGGGAACCCATCTGGTTCCACATCTGGGATTTGCTGCTGCATTGGAGATTTACCATTTAATGACTGTGATGAATTATGGACTTTTACAAACCTCTGCTGTGTATTTTAGTCCAATTCAGGTGAAATGTTTGCCCATTATGCTTAATAAAGATTTAAATTATGGGCAAAAAGAAAATCACAAATACATCTACGACTATAAAAGCTGGAAATACGATGTAATATAATAGAAATGGTGTGTGTAGGCCATGTCATATTATCTATACCACACACTGGAGCAGGTCTATTAGAAAGCACTGAAGATGTCGCGGATGCGCTCGAGGGTGCAGGGGTGTAAGATGCATCTCTGGAGATGAAGATGACAGATTTTTTTTGCAATGAGTGCGTGATTGTGACATTTTGACACAGCGTGTAAATTTATGCATGACACTTTTTTTTTCTCACCCCCCCCAATCACTTTAATCCTTCGACAGTGACAGCGAGGAGTGATTATAAATTTGACACAGCTCTCAACAACACCTATTCCACCTGTATGGTCCAATTAGAAGCTGCACTATCCCACGCTGTTACGCAGCACCTCGTCTATGTCGTCATTCTGACCAGGTCAGACCTTTTAAAACCATTGGAACTAATGTTGGGGGCCATCCATCTGTCTACAGCCTGAGCTGGGAGGGGGGGCTCAGGCGGTATTGTGTCTCGGGACCCCTCAGGCGGTCACACTTGCGACCTTTAAGGAGAGGGGTTAGCTGACTCGTCCTGTCAGCGCACGTTGCTAAATGGAGCTCCTTCTTCGGGTTCAGTCGCTTTTCTTTGACGCCACGTCAGAGAAGTCTCCGGTGCCTCGTTGTGACTGTGTTTATTTTGGGCCCGTGTGGTAGAACCATGCGGGCGGCAGATATTAAGCGTACGAGAGGGAGGCAGCAGCCCTCGGCTGGCAGATGGTGTTGTATGTGATTACATTTGGAAAGACAAAGTGACGGGGACTTTATTTATTTTCATTTACTACAGTCGAATGCACAAATAACTTATTAATGATGCATCCTGGCAGCGTCAAACTGTTGTGTGATAAATATTCGGATCTGTGAAATTCTATTATCATGTGTATCTACATGAGTGGCTGAAGTTACAAGTTATTCGATTACTTATTTTCAGATTTAGCGAGCCAGGAGCTGAGTTTCAAACTGCATCTTCAGCGCCCGATTAACGCTGCTGATTGGTATTTCAGTGTATCATACCAAAGCTAGCTGAGGTATCGACAGCTTAATTGATCTGTAAAGAACAGATGGGCAGGCGGGTGGGGGAGGGGGAAGGTACACATTGCATGAGTGCAATGTTTGCTCTCAGAAATGACTACAAAGCTCTCTCTCTTTTCTTCTCCGCAGGAAAAAAGCCGACATGTCGTCAATACGTCGATAAGAAAAAACCTGAGCAGCTGTGTGTCACCTCGCTCTGCTGTAAGGACTCATCCGTGGTTACACTACACGTCTGTCACATCGTCAGTGACGTAAGCGGTAAGCGGTTAGTGTCACAAACAATGAGAAACAATAAGGAGCTGGATCTGGGTTAACCCTTTGTAGTGTGGATAATTAATTCAAGGGCTGATGCCCTGAGCGCTGAGATCGATTAGGTAATATGTAATCAAAAAAACTGGATATGCATCACAGATAATGAAGGATAAACAAAAACAGTGATATCTCGCCATGCAGGCAGATTTGGTTTCACAGTTTCAGGTTGTATCTTTCCAGGAAACACAGACCTGAGATTCTTTAATACAGCCAAAATAATTAGTCTGCAGAAAATGAATCAGAAACTATCTTGATGTAAATTAAACTCATTGTTTAATTTATATTTTAAGCGAAAATGTCAAACACTTCCCAGTTCAAGACAGTCAACTTCATCTGAAGAGATTTCTTTTTACTCTTTGGCATTTTATAAATAAAACAAATATCTGCTTAAACAGCCACGATAATCTTGACGTTATCTTATGCAACAGAGCTTCCTGTCAACTGTTTCTGTTAGACCAACTTTCTGACTCGGAGCTCTCAGTCTGACCCGTCTAATCTTGCTTGGTTGCCTACCGGGAGTCCTCGAGACCAACTTTGTACCATGAAACCTGCTGGCTGTGAGGCCTGTTGATTATCCAGTGGAACAGGAACACCACAAAATCCATTCACTTCCACTGGATTGGTTTGGAGACAGATTTCTTTTATGGGTAAAACTCACTAACTGAACCTTTAACCGGTTGATACTCGGGTTTTAGGTTAACAATTTAAATGCTTTATGCAGTACAGTTGTCACAAGTTCATTCCCAGCAGCAGCTCTAACAAACAAACTGTCTTTGACCACTGTATGTCACTGAGTATGACAGCATGTCGTAAACACCTCATGTGAAAAGGTCACAACTTCCTGCCCGAATCCAAAGCAAGAACTTTAAAACAGCCATCTTGATAATTGTTATTTCAGCCACATCACCACCACCACCACCACCACCACCACCCTTCCCTCCCTGAAGGAGTTGTACGCTGACACTGTAATTACAGTGTGTGGTATCAAGGTTTGGTGCAGGGCTATTTGATCTGGTTACTGGTCTGTTTGAGGACACACACAAGACAACAAGGCAGCTTTTTCTTTTCAAGCCGTTCAACGAGAGCATGGGCAAACACATGGCCCTGTTTGACGAGAGCGGCAAGAAGACTGACTGACTGTATTGACTGATAGTGACAGAGATGACTGGCAAAAAAACAAGAACACAGACTCCAGTGTCACCTTACTGGACAAACAGTCTGAAGACCAGACAGCTGAAACGGGACTCTGACGCCACATGAAGGGGCCCTTCAGATATGAAAAGGGAAAGGGAGACAGGAAGCCAGAGAGATTCTTATGTTCTTATTATCATATCTTATCATATAAAGCTGAATTCATCGTGTATGTATCATCGTGTTCCTCTCTCTTTAATGTAAGTAGCTCTGGATGATACTGTCAGAATGTGACACAGGTGTGTGTATTCAAATGTGATGTACTTCAACTAATAAAAGCTGCAAAACAGAACTTTTCTTTATGAGAAGTCACTGTGTGTTGTGCTAAAGTGAAAATAAGTAGCTTTAATCCAGCCTTTGTAGTCCCGCAGGAGCATCTGGAGTCAGTGAAGGAGCACGTTCACAGATGCTGAGTTCATATGCTGTGGGTTCATAGCCAATATTTACAGCCTTGTAAAAAGGGAGGCTCAGCAGTCGGTCCAGGGCCCCAAAGACACCACGCTGTCACAAACTATCACATCACAGTCACGTTGGGAGGAAAAAAATGCTTTTGTACATCACAGTCGGGGGGTGTTTGTGTGTAGAACACAACGACATAGGTATGTTGACAAAGAGCCTGTAGCCCCACTGGTAGCAATTTACAGGTCATACATCAGTGATTGATGGTGGATCTATCGTCTAATCTCAACCGAGGAGGGTTTCATCAGCCCAGAGGTGACTCAGCCTGCAAGTGAGAGTCCTACTCTGTCCTCTGTCTGCACACTGTTTAGTGTTTTTGTGTCATTAAAGGCCAGAATGCAGATTTGAGAAAGAGGAAACTGAGCTTTGTACCACAGAATATATCTTCATCATCCGCCTGCTCGAGATCCTGCATTCACACAATACAGCACAAGAGTGCAAGCAAGCAGATGGAGACTGGTCTAACATTTAACATGCAGCATCTGGTGAAATCCAAAAGCATTGCAATAAAAAGAATTCATACATTTTTAAAGCAGTTTGTCCACAGGAAGGAAATCAAACTCCCGGCCCCTTGCCATGCTCACTTTACAGTACACCACCGCATCAGTGAGGGCAAACGGGCTGTATCATGCTGCCCAGGATATGTCTTCACCTAATGGGCCTAATAATAGAGATAAATGAGGAGGCTAGAATCACAACAAAGTCCGATTTCTGTGGGGGAGCAGATGCTGGTGTGAATCCAGGGTCCCTTGGGCAAGAGCACACAGCAAAGCTGCATATGGGCTGTCTGCTGGTTTAAGTGGCCTTTTAAATGACATCATGCAGGAGGATTACTCACTTTTTGCACATATACTCACATATGTGCATGGAGGGATCCTATATTTGTCTGCATGCCAAGGATCCATAAATCCACATATGGAAATAGAAACTTCCACATGAGTGAAATTAGTGTTGAAATGCATTTTCTCCTCATATATTTGTGGGACCCTCTTTCTTTGGGGCCCTGGGGAGTGTGTGTGTGAGACCTAGTTTGGGAGCCGCTGATATGAAGGATATAGGCTCCATCTGTGCAAACATAACCCAAAAACAAGCAGCCAAAGCCATGCCAATTTAAACTTACCATATGCCAAAGTTCTGAGTGCAAATAAAACCAGTAGGGGAACCAAAGTGTGGCGGTACTCCATTATACACTCTGATTTTTTTCAGTCTTCACTGTTTTGTGAGACGGGCTGGTGGTATATCCAAACACACACAGTGAGAATGATTTCCAGTCTATGGGATGAAACCTCCGCAAACCGCATCAAACTCCACGGGCAGCATCTCAGCCGCCGCACAATTAAACCAGAAGTTCAGACATCCAGCACGGGGAACTTTTTTTTTCTCCACAAGTCCAACCAGCGGAGGGTCCGCGAGAAGCAAGCCGCAGGTGATGAGCGCAGAGGCGGCTGTGAGTGCGCGGCTGGCCGGGGAGCGCCCCGGACGCTCAAGTCAAGTCCCGTTTTTTTTTTTTTTTTTACGTTAATATCAAAGAGGAGAAACGTTGAAAGCCGTTTCCTCTCAGAGTGAGTTAGTCCTGAAAGTGTGCGCACAGGAGAACTCTTCACTTTGTCAAACACACCGCTCCTGACTCCTGCAGCTCCTCTGCTCCGTTACTGGGAATGAATTAACTCCAGCAGCCTCATCACAAAACACGATGCTGTGCACCCTGCTGTGAGAGCAGACACAGTGAGGCAGGGAGGATCCGGTCACACTTTAAAAATAAAACTATTATTATGATTATTATTATTATTTTAAACCAAGGAGCAGGAACACTGCTGAATGATTTCCTATCGACATGAATATAAAAGTAATAAACTCAGAGGAAAGTCTGTGGTAATTGACCATAACCTTCTTTTGTTATTGTTGTTATTATTATAATTATTATTACTATTATAATTATTATTATTTTGCCTACAAATCCAAAATAAATATCTAAATAAGAGTCCTTTATTATTATTTCCACACACATCCCTATGCAAATCCAGTGATTAATTATATTCTTCAAATTATGTGTAATTATGTATCATGAGAAAAGTTTCTGTTTTTCTTGTCACTCGTTTGTTGTTGTGCCGATACTGGGATTTTATTCTGAAGTCTCGCTCAGCAGCTTCCGGTTTAGTCTCCTTTGATTGTGTCTACCTTCACATTCCCAGCAGCTCTCCCTTAAAGGGCCAGCGCACTCACTTTCAGCCACTGAAGGGCTTTACTGTTGAAGCTGGTTAAAGCAACACTGTGTAACTTTTCTGCCATGAAGTAACAGATTTTAAATCATGCTGGTGTTACACTGACGTGTAATCAGGTGTCACTCCCACTCTGCACCCTGTAAGACTTCTGTACTATGTAACATTGTGTTCTGGGCACAATCCCCGATATTAAGTCCCACACCGCCAACTATTTCACTGATTTTGGTGAAACTGGATCATATTTCATGGAGAAAATGCATCCTTGTTTTTCCTCTGATGTCCTCTGGCTGGTCTGCATCGACTCTCTGTGATTTACAGAGTTTCCTAATGGACAGTGAAGTAAACTAGTGCCAGGTGTAGCTGCTGTCAGCTCATGTTAGCTCAGTTTGTTAGACAGGCTGACAGGACTGTGAGTTCAGAGCTCTGAGCTCTGAGCCAGTGTCGTGCCAGAACCAGAACCGGAGCTGGGCAGGCAGGCAGTGTAACCGGACGTAGCAGCCTCTGTGGGACGTTGACAGAGAAAGTCCTCTATGTTGCTCTTATTTTATTGATTTCATTATTTTAATTTGGCCACATGTTGACAGCATTTTAATGGTTAATTGGGGTTGAATGATCATCTAAGGTCATATTGGATTCAGTGTTCTCTTAAATGTTAAAAAGGTTATCCATCTTTAGAGGGTAACATCTACAAAGACATGGATGGTGACACAAAACGCTGCATTTCATATCTTTGAATCATTTGGTGTGAATATTAATATTTTCATACTTTCACAACATGACATGTATAATCCTGTACTATAGTATCTATTGCAGACAGGTTTCCAGCAAATGTGAAATGTACAGAGGCCCTTTATAATCCTATAGATTCAAATCCATTTAGAGACAACCCTTTTTCATTGAAGTCATGCTATTCAATGTGGTGCAAATGTCAACATTTATCTCAAAGCTGTTATCTAACCAGAGAGGCCTAAATTATGTTGGCAGTAGTATGAATCCAAATGCAAATTTGTCTTACATGTGAAAGACCTTTGATCGTGCCGACTGTGGTGCTATGTATACAAATCAGGCGGTGGAAATGACTCAGGCACTAAGACATACAAACAAACCCCACACACCACTGCAAAATGTCACGATTTATCTAAGCACAGGCTTTGCCTGCACTTGATGGAAAGCGAAAAGCAATATTACATGTGCCAGGAGATACGGCGAGCTGCAGCCAATGAGACTTGACATACCAAGAGCCACAATTCTGCAATAAGGAACGATTGGGCTAGAGTGCTGTTGAGCTGAATAAATATTAGGGGTCAGACAGACCTAGTAAACACACAGCTCTTGACATTTATCGAAATGCATTGGATGGAGGCATGCATCAAGCAGCGCATACTAAGATGAGATTTTATGCCACACAGGGTTCTTAAAAAATATATTTTACATCTCTAAAGTCAGTGAGCCAGCTGCAGAGGGCTGAGAATAAATGCTCTCTTTTTTTGGGAGCACTGAGAACCAAGCAGTGCTTAAACACCCCTGATATTTCTTTCATGTTTTATGCATGTACATGTTTAATTTAATTGCAAAAACTGATTAATTGAGCATCGCTCTGTGATTGAATAAAACATGATGAGGCCCTCCACTAAATGCATTTCCGCTCGCCTGTGACTGATGCTGCTACTTTGGTGCCTTCGTCAAACATTTGGCGTAGCTGTCAGTGGAATCAAGCACTCCATGAATTTAGACTAATTATCCACATTAGGTACTGAATTACAATGACAGCCCATCAGTGCGGTTTGGTGCTGTTCTGCACACTTGCAGCTGAGCCATAGATCATAGAATTATGCCACTCTCCACACACACAAAGGCTGGTTTTATGTAGTGATTTTTGCCATTCATTCGAATGTATTGTAAAGACCTTCAGAGTCAGTTTCTGGGAAATGCCAGCATTAAAACGTTTCCTGGCGGCCCTATAAAAAGATCTATGGAGTCTAATTAATCGGAAAGGTTTGGTCGGTGTGTTTTCATTTCCTTAGCTCGGGACTTATCTTTTATACATCAGTGTTTGAAATGGATGCTGGGATTTTTTAAATGATAAATTAAAATTGGCTTTTCTATATGGAAGGAGTCTGAAAATCAGCTTTTTGCGGAAAGAGCGTGCTTTAAAACTTTCTGTGATAAATTACATTAATACATTTAATTATCACAGATCCACCGAGACAGCTGAAATTTAACATGCAAAGATCAAGACATAATGCATCATCATTTTCAGCCAAAACGTGTGTTATTTGCGTAATGCATCGGCCAACTGGGCTTCTGTTCATAAATAAAGTAATGACTTTAAGTGAATTGAGACTATGATGTATCCCTGACCTCTGGATTGCTTATTTCTTTTGGCTGAGCTTGTGCTGCCACTACAAGCAATATCATTATTCCACACTGTTTGGAGTTGATTAAATGCTTTCATAAAGAACGAAAGAGCAATATCAAGTGTCCGCTTTTTCTGCAGAAATAAAAATTCAATTGCCAAGAAGCCCAAATGAGCAGCTCTGAAAGCCATTTGGACTTATTATCTCACTTTGCATGTCAGCTCCAAAAATAATGAATGAGAGTGATTGCAAAAGTGTTATTAATTTAAGAAGAGACGCAGTCTGCATAGTCATTTAGTTCACCACGTGTCTAATGCTCCTCATGCGGAAGACACTCTATTGCTCAAAAGGATTTCCTGGAAACTTTCAGTAGCTCTGAAAAAAAGATGCAACAATTCTATTTGTTCGATTATTTTCCTTTTGGCAGCATGCATAGGTCAAGATGATTCACGAACTGTCAGACAACAACATTTCCCGTCAGTGCATACACATAGATGTGAGTCACCTTCTCACCTCTACTGAGAGTATAATAGGTGAGCTCGGTGTTGATTAACACAAAAAAGGGCATGGTTCAGTTGTTCATATCTTATTTCTTTGTGGGTTTAGCCTCTAATACGGAGTAGATGACTTGTCGTATATCTGTTCAGCACAAGTACAAAAGGTTCTATTCATTGCTGTTACGTGTTTTGAACACATTTCATATCATGTGTGTCAAGGTAATCGAGTTTAACCCAAGGCACATGTGAGCATTGCACTCTTAGACATTATGAATCAGTGCTGAACTGAACAAAAAGAACCATCTATCATATTTTCCTAAAAGAATTTGTTTTGCAAATGATAGCACATAGCGATAAAGAACCCAAAACATGAATCAGCCAAGTAGCCGTACTGTAAATTCATGGCGTGAAGAGGGAATGTGGATAGCTACGTGACCCAAACCTTGCTATAAAATAGCCCAAAATCTGAAGAAAACAATGGCTGTCTTGTTCACTGGCTGAAGGCGAACAAGATTCTTCTTGTCCTCAGAACACTTATGAAGTTATATACTGTTCTGCCCACAAAGAAATGGCCAACATCCTTTTCAGAAAGACTTCCTTCCTGGGTATAAATCACGTTTAACATGTATGAACTACAGTGATGGCGGCTCTGATATTGTTGGGAGTATGCCAGAGGAAATACTGCATGCTTACAATTAGAGCTGATAAAGTTGAAGTTGTTGCTGGAGGTAATGGGGAAGTCCCAAAGATGTGTGCGCCCACAGCTGTTGATGTCAAAGATTAGCTTTCTGTGAATTCATTTGTTAAGTGGGGACAACACGCAATGTGCAAATACTGGAAACATTGCTTTTCACTCGCGCTAACCTTGAGCTCTGATTTACTCCTCAAACACTGCTTGCTCAACAGTGTTGTTCATCTTTAAAGTACCTTTACGACCCCCGCATGGCTGGCCATGATGGAACGTTTATTATGAGGTTATAGCCGGTGCAACACCGCCACCAAACCTTGAAGCAGAAAATAACCGTGTATGAAGATAACATCAACGGCGTACTGTCTAGTAAGCAGCCTTTACATTTTGAAAGTCACAGTCAGTCTAATGCATGTGTCCCTATATCTGATGATGCAGTAGAGCATGGAGAGTCATCAGGGCTGCTGCTGGTAATCTTGGTGAAAACATAAGCACTGCTTCTTAAATGCCATTAAACTCCTATCACCTGTATCTATAGACAAGCATTTGAACCCATTCCAGTTTTTCCCCCCATTACCAGTAATGAGACCCCTATATGTCTACACCCTTTCTGACCCATATCTGGTAATGGGAGGACGGGCCCTTTAAGAGGCTCCAGTGAATGAATTCTATTATAGATTAATTGATTAAGAGGGTGGCGCACCGAGATGACAATATATCTCTTTATTGATCTGCCTTTCAATGAGATTGGCTGTTACCCAACCTCCCTGAGGGATGAAGAAAGAGAAAGAGAATCAGAGCGGGGAGAAGGAAAAAGCAGGGCTGCTATTAATGGGGCAACTAATTTCCTGTTTCTCTCTCCGGCTTCCCTCCGTCTTGGATTCAGTCCCACAGTACGAGTGCAAGGACATATGAGCGATCCGATGGGCTGCATTCAGGCCAGAGTTCTCTTTCACATATATCATCTCATTTCTCCCCGGTCCCTTCACACTCTCTCCTCTGATCTCATTATATAAGAATCCACCTCTCTAGCTCCCCCTTCTTCACCAAGACCTCTTTGTCTTACCCCTTTTCTCCATAATGAGGGGCCCCCTATTAATTTTGGTGCCGTGAAGCGAAACACACCCTCTGTTACTCCCCCACGCTCTCTGCAAATCTACGAATTGATGTGGGTGTATGAAGATAGAGCGGGCTGGGGCGTCTCTGTCTGCTTGCCACCACACATCATGATGAAAAGGGCAGATTGGAGTGTCAAAGGCGACATTAACCTCTTGTCTATCTACTGGGGTTTAACCATTCAACTGGTTTCATATGCTGATTGTATTCTGTAATGAGTGGGGATTACTTTTGTCACGGGCACCTTAAGCTCTATGGATCTCTCTCTGAAGGCAGCAGTTGAGTTGGTTGCCAATAATGAGAATCGCTTATGAAAGGGGACTGAATCCGGTGACTGAATGTTTATCCAGAGTTTTGCACCTCATGTCTTGGATTTCCGTTCAATTCGTACAAGGACGAGGACATTTTCATTGGCACAGTGGAATTAATTTACTCTACAATCTCCCTTAATTGTTTACTTGCTTGGGTCACAGAGACACAGATGACATGGTCTTTATATAGTTTTAAACCACTAGTTTCTTGACATGTGATGCTCTGTAGATTGACACTGCCATCACAGATGTACCAGCTCTCAGGAGATAAATTCTTCCACTGAAAGTTCTTTTTCGTTACATGAACCTAACGAAGAAAAATGTGCTGCCATTCACTAAACAATGTATATACAGTGTCATCTCCTTTATTTTGGAAGCTGTCCTTACAGCATTGGATATGACAACCTTTGTTCACCCATACGCCGTGAGCAATAATAGAGAGTGCGGAGGATGTGATGGTTGGACCAGTCAACAAAAAGTTGACCTTTGACACAGAAAACAGCTGTTCATTTTCCCATTTTCAGCAGTAAACGCTGGTTTCTTAGGTCGCTTTACCTTGATGAAGGAATTCTTTGAACCTCAAACAACCCTAACAAAGTCATTTTTGATCCTATAAGTATAATCAACTATTTTAGATTTGTACCGTCTTTGAAGGGCACTGACAAATGATGCAATCACACTGATAGGGTGGAGTCGAATCAGGAAATGCTTTATGAGTCGCCGGATGACAAAAGACGTCTTTTGTTGTTTAATTTGGACGACTTGTTGGAATGATGACTTCTGTCTGTCAGAAGCAAAGGAAACACATGCTCGGGTAGATGATTGGGCATACAAGGCTTTGTCTTTGATACCAGAGACCAACAGTTTGCTTGAAATACTAAATTATAGCTTTGTAAAACAGATTCAACTCGTGGTCATTTATAAAGGCTGCAAGGTAGTAGTTCTTGTGTTATTGTTTTAAACTGCTGGACACCTTAACAACATATCTGGAGCAGTGAGGGAAGATCTCTCCAATCATTGTTCTGTCCAGAGGTAATATTTATTGCAGGGCTGTTGTCTTGGATTGGATGATATTATACAGGATGTCATGTCATTGTGTCCACCCCTTGTCGTTTCTTGTAGAAGACGTACATCTTCTTCGAAATAGCCTTTTTCTCGGGCTCCAAGTGGTGTCAGGACGGAGGGTCAGAGTACACAACCGGCTGCCACGCCGCACTGCTCTGTAATTTAGCCTCGTCTGCTTCCCCACCCCACGGAGCTCCCATCCGTTCGTTTCCTCTGAGATGAAATGACTCTTTCAATTCTCCCAGTCTGCACCGGGGCTCCAGGGAGGAGGGGTGGTAGTAACAATTATGCCCCCCCCCCTCCTCTCCAACACACAAGCTGCTGGACACCCTGAACAAAATAGTCTCTGCTCGTCCGGCACCATTCCTGCTCTCACCTGGCATTAACAGGCATCTCTGGCCTTTCATACAAGCTATTATGGTGTGTGATAGGAGCCATTCAAGCCTAGCAGTTAGTTGGCCTGCCCGAGATGCCGTATTTTCAGTAAGAATAAATGGAATGCCATTGGCATGAGGGGAAGAAAGGGCATTGATCAGTTGACATGCATAGGTGTTTCTAGTGCTGAGGGCACTGTAACTGTGGTTGTCATACAGGACTGCCTTTTTTTTATGGCATGCAAAAGCTGTTTTTTAAATCAAGAGATCTGCAACAGGCTTACTGAAATAAGAAAATGGAGATAACATTTGTGGAAAGGAGATTGCAGCCTGATATTATATGCCATTTCATACTCCTGTTTCATCATATCCACTTCCAGGGAGTAATTATCACACACACAGACAGATCAGACAATGCTATGTTTTGCCAATTGATTGCAAACAGAAAATGCCAGAAGCTTTTGTCTCCTGCATTGAATCTGACCCCATCTCATCGGACCCCCGCTGAGAGGTAAGCTAATATTCTGTTATTACTTTAGCTGTGTTTGATGCAAAATAGCCCCCATTATATTTCCAGGACAGAGCTGTTGTGTCTGGCAAATTGGAAAGGGAAAGTAATTACACAATGAATATACACAGCCAGCTCATTTGTGGTATTGAGAATGGATCTAATAAAGGAAAATAACACACACGGCAGAGATGTTCTCATTTTAATGGGAGATGGCAATAAATGGTGAGATACCGAGTGCGCATATGATACTGCAGTGACTTTTTTCACATAGCACAAACCACACCTAACATGTGGCAAGAGCCACTGTGGAATAAAGCGGGAGAGCAATTCATCTGTAATCAGGAGGAAAGGTCGATGTACTTCAGGCCACTTTGGTTTCAGAAGCTTGTGGTCTTGCCTCCGTTTTCCACTAAATCGCTTCAAACCACAGATTTTTTATCGCTATTTTTGAAGCGTCTTTAAGTTTTATTATTTTAAACAGCACCTTTGTTGGTTTATAAGTGATTGCAATTATAAATTCCGCCATTACCGCAATGCAAAGGTCATCGGAATATATTTGCTTTTGTTGTTTGAGGACGGCTTTATGTCCTCCTGCTGCAATGTATCTACAGAACCTGATCTACTTTTCTCAACTAGATCAACCAATTTAATATCTCCACTTACAGGCGTGTACAAATATCTTAAGAAAAACTTGTGATACTATGGAAAAGTGATCTCTAGTTCCCTCATTACAGATGAGCTTGAGTTGTGGTCAGAGGTTCAGAACGCCAAAACCCCAACGCCTTATTATATCTGGTTCTATCTTTTAAATTCACATGGATATAATTTGCAGGTACAAATAAGTGTGGGTATACTGCCCTAACATGCTGATAGAATTTAAATCTGTGTCATAGGTTTGGCATATAGGACACGTTTTGCTTGGTTAAAAGCAGTAAAAAGCTGAATAGACATACAGGTTTTACAGAGAGGTGGAAAGAAGAGCTATTTCCAGCTTGTTATCTTGCTACCGCTGACATTCTAAAGACTCTGGGAGTCAGGAAAAGAATAGCAGCCATACAAAAAGATATAGTGTAGGAGCATGACAATTTATAATAGCCGTTTCACGCTGAAACACAAATAGCTAGAGGTGATGATGTAAAATATCCAAAACTGGGATGAGTGTGGGCCACAAGACTGGTCGTGTTTTTAAGCTTTGTTGTCTTTGACATTCACAAAGTTTTATCTTTCAAATGAGACATCATACACGGTGTGTTTGATGTTGCACTCCCGTCTCTGGTATACGTGAAAATAAAGGTAGAGATGGGCTTTTTTGCTTTTATCTCTACAGACCATGAATGTCTGTAGAGATATATTCTTTTGTGTGTTTGGCCTTGTGTATCTAAAATCACCACATTTACTGTCACGATTGAAATGAAGTGACTCAATCCTGGTGACAAAAGGTGTGAGAAGTATAAAGAAGCAGGGAAATAATTCTCATATGGTTGATTTGTGTTTGGATTTGCTCAATATTTTTCTACCCGAGTGAAAGTGAAGTTGTATCAGCCTTGTATCTGCTCATATAACATTTCCTGTATGCTTCTCACGGCCTGGAAAAAGAAAGAAATGGAACAACCATGAACCGTGAGCAATATCAGATAGTTTGCTCTTCTTTGATTTATTTTTGTCCCCGCTGCTCTAATTGCGTTATTGTCTTTCCACTGTATGAAGCACAACTTCACAAGGGCACGTAACACTTTAATGATCAAGCCTGTGAGACATCAACACCAGCGTTGAATAGCGCCAGTGCAGCGTGATTGCTCATCAGTCCTATAGAAGCTTCTCCGGTTTGAATCCCCCTAAAGGTCCCTCAAGGAGCTTTCTCTTTTTACACAGAGCTCGCTCTCATGCCTCTCGGCGCTTTTCCTTCATAACTCCACTCCCCCTGTCTGGTGGGCAAATGTAAAGAGTCCAGTGAAAAGTGGCACTGGCTTTCCGCACCGACCCTCTTCACAGGCTGTCAGGGTTAAGCCTCGCTATACCTCAAGGGGAAAATGTGAGATGAAGGGTGAGAGCCAAGTCCAAACAGTCGCCGAGGTCGGAGGAGGGGGGGTGAGAAACATTCCACAAGGCTTGGTTACCTCTGAGACTAAGAGAGAGAACGAGAGATACCTGGGGCCAGAGGGACAGGTGGAACTAGGTAAACCTACCTCGACAGGCTCGCTAAACGAGAGAATGGAGAGACCATATATCAACCAGGAACAATTTGGGGCTGTATGAGGAGAGGTTGATGGGAAACCTGTTGTGCATACTGATTCTGTATCTTTTTTTTATTTTTATTATTATTGTACAAGCACAGCCAAGTTTTACTCAATGTCCTTCCAAAGGACAAATAAATATAAAATAATAATTAAAGTCTGGATCATTAATCCGTGTGATGGTTTTACTCCCATAAATACATGTTGGGTTTTTTTTAATGGTTGGCATGGCGATGGGAGTGCAGCGAGGTACACAGAAGCACACAAACACACACACACACACACACACACAACACACACACACTGTCTTATCCCTTTCATCACTGCCTCACTTCAGCCTCTTCCCTCTCCATCAGCAATTCCTTTTTTTTTTTTTTTTTCCCTCCACCATTGTCAGAGATGGCTTTATCCCTGTGAATGCAAGGACATTGCTCGGCTGTAGGCTTGGCAGCGCTGCACTGGAAGAAAGCCCTTCGCAGATGATTTCAGCTTTCTCTTCCCTGACAGGGTAGAAATCAAAATCTCTTGTTCGCTGAAAATTATTGCTGGATTACCTTTGTCTCCCAGCGGCAGCGCTGTCAGAACTAAACCCAGCCCGGCCTGGATTTATGACCTGCGTGGGCGTGCCAGTGACGCAGAATGCACAAGAGGGCCTACACATGTATTCGTGTTTGTGTGTTTTTTTATTATATACGTCCTATCTAAAGACATCATGTGCTGTGTCCCCATCCCATGCCTCATCACCTCTTTGTCCCTTTGTCTCCCACGCTGCCTAATGATGACAGGAATGGCCATGCTTTCAGAAAGCCAGGTTCGCCCTTTAATGTCTCCTTGCCTTACTGCCTTGCTCTCGGCTCAGGTTTCTTCCCACCCCTGCCCTCTGATTTACAATGTCCCCGGTGGCTGATGGGGAAGAGGGACAGAGCTGGAAGCATGGAGAATGGGGGATTCATTGTTCTCTTTCTCTCTCTTCCACTGTCTCTCTTTATTTATGACATCTCCAGCATGACCAGGGACACTGCATGACCCCAGGGAGAACGCGCAGCCCACAATACGCGAGCGGCGGTGACCTAGCCGAGTGTTGTGGTTCTCTGACTGATTTCAAGACAATAGCCCTCATGCCTATCACTCTGAGGGAGTCAGCTGGGTTAAAGTTTGCTTGAATGAGGGCTATCACGGGATTGCACGCAAGGTTTGACCATGAGGGGTGAATAATGGTTAGATTTGGGAGCGCAGGGGTGAGTGGGAGGTTTAACGCATTAAGTGTAACAATGAGTGTCTCCAGCGTCATCTGACATCGTCCCTCGGGGGAGGTGTCACATGTTTTGCATTGTTGTCCAATGTTGTTGATGGAAAACAGCAACCCTGAAGCTGGGCAACTTGAGGGACAGAGAAGGGATTGCTCTGACATTTTCTGTTCATCATCTGTCTCCTCATGTTTGTGGGATGTGTTTTCCTCATGTCTTTAATCTACAGTTTCAACACATGTGCAGGACAGTGTTATAGCATCAGGTTCATCAGTCCTAATCTTCCATTTCCTATTTTTAATGAACATCTATGAAATACCATATTGACGAACGATTTCTTGAATTTAAGATCCAGTTAATTAAAGATCCTTCTAAACATGCTGATGTTTGACACGTAGCATTTAATGCAAATCATATACCCCATCTTAGTTTGGTGCGAGTGTCAAACATTTCATAGCATGTACCACCTTAGGAAATAGGTGCCATTCTTTTGACAGCGTAGGCCGATCCTGTTCAGCTACACACACGGAGGCTTTATTTCTTTTGAACAAAACCATTTCAAGAACCAGAGTTAATCTGGTAGAAAAGTGTTACTCCTGATGTGCACTTATATTTCCCATGTGGAGCCATTATTGCCACGTTTTTGCTTGCATTCAAGCATTAATTTTATTTATCCACTTAAGTCACATTTCAGCTAATCAGGGATGTATGCGCGCACTTTCTGAAAGAACGTGACAACGTGTCAGGCTGAAAATACTTCAGGAAATGCAAATCTTATTTTAAATGACACTATTTCAGAGATTCCTCCAAGTACTACTTCAGGAAGGTTCAGCCTCAGGGCACATGAACATGTGTACCAAATTTCCAATCCACCCAATGCATGTTGAAACATTTTAATTGTGAATCTCACAGTGGTCATTTGGATACATCATCTGGGGACCATGAACCTCTGTAGAGATTGACATGGCAATCCATCCAATAGTTACTGAGATTTGTTTTAGTCTGGACCAAAGTGGAAAACTTACTAAGACACCAACATTCCCCAAAGCTATGCTGCTAGCATGGCCAAAAACATTTGTCATGGACAACTGCCTTTTGATAGGTAGACCTACCCGGCAGAGCAGCTCTGACTCAGCAACTCGTGTCAAGACATGAGTCTGCAAAGAGCAAAGACACATAATGACTTATTTGTAGTTAATAGGTTGTCGGAGCACTAAGTGGTGTGAACACCTGTTTGACTGAGTTTTAGAGCAGGTGGGGAGGCCAAAGAGCAAAGGTCTGAGCCTGTTAAGAAGTACTTTGTACAAGTCAACCATTGTTGTGTGCAGCTGAGAATAGCATCCTCAATAAACACAACAACTGATATGAATCAACCTTACAGCTGCTCAGGCAACTGTTATTGCACATTATTTACGCTCCATTACCTCTTCCTGAGTCCTGTGGCTATGGCCATGACAGTGTACACACATTCAGTCTGTGTTCCAGAGGACAGACAGTTCATCACAGCAGCAGAAACAACTCTCCACTTGCATATTTAAAGCTTAAATTATACTCTACCAGACCTTCTTTAGCTGATTTCATGATTCATAATTCACATTCAGAGTACATTCACCCAGCGTGTCAAAAGGGGCTGACATTCCTATAGAAAGGGCATGCACTGTCTATACATTTTCTTCTTTACTGAGTCCGGTTAACATTTATGAGGCAGAACGCACGCTGAGTTAGAAAATCTGCATAGCAAATCCCACAAATTGGACTTGGGAGTGGAAATATATTGTGCAGATCATTTAGGAAACAAAATGAATGCAGATAAGGATGGATATACCGTGAGATAAGAATTTTGATGAGGACCTTCCAATTAAATCTCGCCTCGTTATGATGCATGCCCTCAGACCGGTTTATAATGAGGAGGTTTGTCGCGGGAGTGGTTACAAGATGAACTGAAGATAGCAATTTATTCTAAATAGTTGAAACTATGACTTCCAAACTTCAGATTTGGCTGGCAAGAATCAGATATTTCATCTCAAGCATTAAAAACACAAGCTTCAATTAACATTTCACAATACTTCTACATGTCCACTTAAAGTGCTTTGTGGATCCTGGAGACTTAAAACAGGAATGTAAACAGAACTTGTAAGCACGGTTTGTTAGACACTAATGGAAGGAAAAGAGTGCATCACTCATGCCAATGAGGTAAGGTCAATGTCAACAACAGCATCTGAAGATAAATCGAAGCACAGAGAGGAAGAAGAGGGGAAGTAGAAGACATAAGTATGAAGCAAAGAGAGGCTTTGAATGGCAGCGTGCGTCGACTGCGATTCCCGTTCTTATCATTTCCACTTCACACCGCAGAGAGGAGTAGAAACGGCAGGGTGAGCTGTGAAGCCATGAGAGCATTAGATGCATCGAGACCAAGTTGTGTGGGCGCAGAGAGCTGCAAATCAACTCTCAGTGTCTGTTCGCCTCATCGGATGCTGAGAGGATATGCATCCTGAGATCTGTTGTTTTCACTCCAGCACTGAAACTGAGGAGCACAGTGGGAGTTTACCTGGATTGACGGGAAAATGATTCCATGGATGTTGAACTGTGTATTTTTTTTTTTGTTATACAAAGTCACGCACGTCTGCTGTCTTCCAAATCATGCTTCCAAAAACATTTTTCGAAAAACTGATTCCAGACTTTTTGTCGACACTGTGAATTGTGATTTTCTGGTAAACTTGTTTTGCAGGTCTGCTGACTAGACAAGGAATGGTTGAATGTAACTTAAGAAGTGTGAAGAGAAAAAAGGGGGTGCCTTGGGGATTTGCAGCATGAAAGATTCTGAAACACTCAGCTGGCTGATCTCGTTGACCTCATGTTGTTCGCTGAAGCCTTGGGTCCACTTAGTCGGTGTACTGCACAGCACCATCTGCCCAATACCCATCACAACCCAGTTCAAACTCGTACTAATGCTGCCTATTCACACCAGCAGAGTTGAAGAAGAGTGTGAAACAGTTTGCAGAGGTAGCTTTGTATTGCAGTGCCAAAACGTAGCTCACACTTTAGCATGACCCAGAACAAAAACAAAATTTGGCGTTCACGTATTTAGAAGGGCAAGATCACCGGTGACTCACAGATGACGTAGGTGTAAAACCTCATGTCATCTCTGTCTTTCGCTGCGGCAAATCACTGATTTATGTCAGAGGCACAACTCATTTGAAACACTTACTGTCAGTCCCCAGCTCCGCACTGAAACAAAGCCAACAGTCACTGCTGCATGGCTGCGAAATGAAGCATGAAACCATTGCCAGAGAGGTTTTTTTTAAACACACGCTAGCTTTGTTTCCATCCAAACGTGCTGCAGATCTTCACTGAATTTGGAGTCATTTGTTAGAATGCAAATAAATGCTTATTTCTATCCAATATGCAAATATAAGGAGCTGGTTCATGAGACGAGCAGTATGTGGCACCAGTTCTCCAGCTGGGAAAAACAGAAGACGAGCGTGCAACGAGATGATGTAATTAAAAGAAAAGTCAGTGGGATCTCAATCACAGAAAAACAATGTAGGAAACGAGAACATGTGGCATTTGTGTGAAGTTTTGTGTAAGTGCTTATGTATAGAGCCATGTGGGACACAGCTGATTTAAATGTTCGCTTCGCCAGAACTTAATGCCAAATTAAAAACACCTTTTTCAATCAATTACCTTCTTCAAAACACATCTATGGAAACATGGTTGCTCGTCTTGATTCCTGTATTGCCAACAAACATCCCTGCATGAAATATTCGGAGCTGTTCATCGTCCATCAGCAGCAGGCTTCAGTGAGAGAGAGGATACGGAGCACTCACTGCTAATATTATGTATGGATTGTAATAGGAACAGAACAGCCTCTCACCCGACGAACAACAGCTGACGAAATCAAAAACAGCCAGTGCAGCTTCTGTCAGAGCCGACTGGGGCGATGCGAAGCTCCCGTTGCTAATGGCAGACATCGTTAGCTTTGTAGCCCATCATCAGTTTCTGTCTTTTCATTGGAACTGACCCATGATATTGTGATGGTCAGCTTGTTAATTCACAGAGTCTCAAGCCAGAGAAAACATCCCAGCTATGAAATTGGCCAATTATCTGCTAGTGTTTTCTTTCTGGGTAGGCGAAGCGGAGCTGGCATGCCAACAACTCATTAGGATTTGACTGGCTGTGTCTCCCGAGCTGGACTCCCATTTTGATATCCATAACGAGGCCCGTGTTGGAACATGGCATCTCAGTTTGCCAACAACGAGTTAATTCTCCGATGACTCAGATGTTGGAACCCAATCAAGGGTCATGAGATGAATACGAGGAGTCAGAGATGATGGATACAGTCACAGAAAACAAACAAACAACGTTCGCACACTCGCACACTGCTCTTCATGAAGCGGCCAAGATCAATAATTTGGTATGAAGCGTGGATCACGTGACCTGCTTGCATGTGAGAGGTGTCGGTCACAGTGACAAATACACATTTATCACCTGCCTCTGCAGCTCCCTGCAGTTTTCAGCTCATTGTTTTGATTTTCCGTCCTAAAAACCTTAATGGCTTCACTCTCATCAGCATCCTTTTTGGCCACAGCAGGCAGCTGCTTTCAGCAAAAATAACTCATCACTGCCCGTTCAGCACCAGACAGCAGACACTACAGCAACTAAACACCAGACATTTTTCTTAAGAGTTGATGGAGATCAAAAACAGCTAAAGGGAAAGCGACCATTGGACTTACATTCATCAGGTAGTTGCTTTGCATGTGCTTGACATGTATAGGAGTTTTTAAGAGGGGGGACTTTGAATTTGTATATTTGAAATATTTGCTTGTCAACAGATGACATGGCTCATGAACAAAGCAGCATATTCCTGCTGTATATCCTGTATTATAATCTGCTGAGAAACCAAAACACATATTATTATGTATTATGTATTATAATCGACCGACGTCAAACAGTAAAAATCTGCTTTTCCTGCAAGGAGATGACTATTGATCTGCCGTTTAAATCCTCTTGTACAATCGCTTTATAAAGCAAAAAGCATTCTGACTTTCAGTCAGAGTAAGAGACTTTTATAAAACCGACATACACAATGACGATGAAGTGTTTAGTCATAAACTGCTGTTAACTTAACTCAACAACTGCTGTGTTGAACCGCTGAAATATAAATAGAAGCTGTTTTGTCACACTCCTCATTTCTTTAACAGTATTTCATGCATGACCGTGTTACTGACTAAAAATATCACTGGCATAAAAGCTCTGACAGTGGGGCATGAATGATCTATTGACTCAGGTCAGTGTGCCTGGACATCAAGACGTTCATTTATTTTAAACCTGAAATACCTTGGCTGCTTTTAGTAGCTACAATGAACTTGTCAACAGTTGCTGTTTATATTGTTGCTCATTCACACATCCATTAAATTTAGTTGCTAAATGCTCCACTATGTTCATCCGCTAGTCGTTGCTGTAACTGTAACTGTGTCTGTCTGCTGTGTCATGAGAGTGAGCTAAATCAGTAAAGCTGTAGACCGGACAGCTGAATAATGAGCCGAAACTCAGTACAAAGCTCTCTAAAGATGGGCAGAGCTGCAAATTCAGCTGATCATTTCCTGTAGGTTCATCACTATGAGCGATCGCTTTCACATTTTGCTGCTTTAAGCATTAATACTGACAGTTAAGTGGAAAAAGCAATATATCATGGACAGATAATATTGGCCAACAAACATTTTTCTTACACAGATAGCGTACAACAAATTCTAACTTTGACCAACAATGCAAATGGAAAGCAGCTTTCTTCTCAGAAAGGCATTCATCACTTTAACAAAGATCAGTCAGTATTATAACATATATTTTATATCTTTATCTGTATCTATCAAAAACATCTTAGCAGTTTTCTAGAGTCTAGATTTTGTCCAACAGTCCAAAAACTAAAAATATTCAGTTTCTAATGTTATAAAATATTCATACAGACCTTCGAGGTTTCATAGTATTAATTTCCCGTGTGTTCCTGCTCACGGAAAGAACATGAACTGAGACCAGGGCTCTTATAAAATGTCTAAATGAAGTGAAATACCGGTATTTACTCATTCATTGGTATTGATTCAGGGAATCTGTAGCCAAGGTGAGGCCTTGTGCATGAACCTTTCATTAATAGAGTTGCAATCATGAAGCCAATGGAACGAGCAAATGATTTACTGCACAACATCCAAATAAAACGAGCTGCAAAAGAAAGAGATGGGGCTCGAGCGTGACCGTCAGATGGTCCTTGTGAACTGTCGCCTCATGCATCTATTCCGCCCGCGACACACTGAAATAAATTCCAGTAATTACAGCCTCACCTTCCAACATAGCCTGCAGTACTGACAGAGCACTGTGCTTAAGCCAAAAGGAGCACGCCTCTGACTGAGCCTCGCTACTCTCAGCCCAATTAAATGAAACTCATAAATAACATAAACAATGGTGTATTCCCTTCAGGCATTGTAGTAATCAGCCTAAAGACGCCAGGGCAAAGAGGAGAAACAGCACACACACATGCACGCACACACAAACACACATAAGGACAGGTAGAATACACAAGTGATTAATGTGGGGATAAAAGTTTAAAAAAAACAGAAACATATTAAATTATCTCTGCCTACATGCGCGTGTGTGTTCACATGAGGATAATCACTGGATTACAAAGCTGTTTTATCAGCTGATGTGACGCCACATCTGGCCTCAGGTGACACGAACCTGCAATACACACGCATGACATTCAACCAATCGTAAAAAAAAAAAAAAGATGTTATATAACTAATTATATATCCAACCCTCTTCACTAATTGAGTCGTGGCTGAGTTTCTTCGACTCCCAGAATAGTTAAGCAGTCGTCTGGGAGCGCAGATCTCTGGAGCCCGCATGTGCACAGCGGCTAGCTTTTTTGTTGCTTTGTTTGACTGTCTCCCCGACGCCGTGCATAGCTAATGCCGACTCACAGCCAAGCACAAACACGCTGCATATTGAAACCTTGCACTTTCAGAAGGCTCCCTGGATAAATTGGCTGAGGCTTATGCATACAGATTGCAGTTATTTTAATTGGCTGTTGTTTTTCCGACAAGATTATGAGGCATTTCTATGAAAATAGACGACGAGAGACACACACACAAAAAAAAAATGCACATTCTTTGACAGCAGCAAAGGGATTGTGCCTTTGGCCACAGTGCTCAGTGTAATTGTCAGATTCGGAGCCGCAGATGGCCCTCCGCGGCCCTGGGCCCTTTGCTCTCACATCACTGGCACGAAAACAAGTTCACATCATTCACTCCTGACTCATTAGATGCAGCCTCCCTTTTATGATTTTTCTTTGGCTGCTTAATTCCCCACGCTGCTCACTTTTAAATCTGTGTATGACTGCGATTAAATTTTAATATACTGCCACCGCTGTGACCTTGAAGCAGAGCCTGTCCCTCGTCAGCTGTAAAAGGGGAAATTAACAGAAATGTATTGTTAATGTAGGATTTAGTGCGAGGGGGAAGGCTTTGTTTGGGCGAGGTTACGGGATACAGGAATTTAATTGAAGCTGTGTAATCCTAAATCATGTCTACCTGCCTATAAGCTTAGAAAATGTACGTGTACATTTGTAGAAAAATGCCAAACTCATGGGTCCGTTTCCGAGCCAGGATGTAAAACACCTTGGCAAGTTGGCCAGCACTGACGAAAAACAATGGATGGATTAAGCAGCCAAATGTGAATCATCACATTTCAGCTTCGCTTTATAATTATGATGCAGCTCTCTCTCCCTGGATTGCTGTAGGAAGTTCAAGAAGCACAATTCTCATTAAATACAATCACAGGTAAACTTCTCTGCATGACAATATGCTGAAATGTGAGCACTGCAAACACCGAGCCACTGATGATCCCGGTTTATTGACAGCTGGTAGTAAACATGTTGCATAGATGAAATGATGGCACGTGTGTGGAGGATGTTTGCAGAGAACAAAAGGTGTGTGTGCGCATGCATACAGTGTCTGTTTGCTAAGCAGGATCTACACGTAACCCTCTGACACCCCACTCTGCATGCATGTACACACACACACACACACACACACTCGTGCCGTCATTCTGGGCTGATGCCTCGTTTGCTCCCATGAGGAGGGTCTATTGATCAGAGAGGAATCTTCCTAATTAGGCCTGAACTGAGTAGGATGGAGAAAGAGTGGAGGGAGGGGGGAAAGAAACAGTGGGAAGGGAAGAAGGAAAAAGGACAAAAATCTGAAGAGACAGTTTGACTTGTTGCTGCGCGGTGGATCGGGACATGACAGCGCAGACGAGTAAACAACAAAGAGACGCTCACACGTGGAGAGACGTGAGGAGGGAGGAGAGAGGATGACAGCCCGGAGCGCATGGGAGAAGAGGAGGCGCGAACAAACGTGCGCGCTTAGGGAGAACACAGTGTAAAGGGCAGAAATGAGATGGAGGTATAGATCTGAATTTAATACAAGCTCTTAGATGATCACAATGCATCCTTCTAGTTTGTGGAAGAGCGAGGAAACAAAGGCTGAGGTTGGTTTGATTCCAATCACCCTTCGAGCATTTCAATGCTCCGGGGATTCAATTAAAAGATGCAATTATCTTTTTCACAAAGCACCCCACCTCCTCTTTGTTTTCCCCCTACACCCGTACCTCCACCGGTTACTTCCCCCCGCCATAGCTGGAGGTTTCATGTGTGTTTACACCAGTGTCATCTCAGCTCAGCGTGGACATAATAAGCAAAACACATCACCATGAGTGCATTTTTCAGAGTGGGCATTGCTTAGAATAGTTGCACCTGTGGTTCACAAAGAGGGGGGGGACAACGAGAGCATCAGCACTGAAGCATCCTCTCTGTCCAATGTTGAATTATTGTTTGTCACTTGTTGAAGGATTTCAGCTGTGTGCATACGAATCCATCCATTTTATATGACAGTTTCCTTAAACGGGAACCCCGACCCTGACCCTATCGTTCCTGAAATTATCATATATGAAAATGTCTCAAAATGAAGCCTCGTAAAGCTTTCTGTTTCCATGTGCTTGTTTGTTCCAAATCAGGTTCATCTAATTGTCTGCATTCCTTGTTTCAACCTGATGAATGCGTGTTTGTGAGATTTAATCATTAAAATAATCAACAGCCCCAAATCGCTAAATAAGGAGACCCGCTCTGCTGTGAAATATGCCAATAATTATCTTTTTTTTTAAAAGAGGCACGTTGTATTTACATTCTACAAGTGTTTTCCTAGACGTTAGCTCCTATTGATGGCGGCAATCTGTGCAAGTACACAGGAAATGTCTAATTTTGAGCTAAACTCTGGGATCGGCATTGTGTAAACATACTTTGTGGGACCACCGCTTATTCAACATGCCTCTAAATTAAATGATTAAATGAAAATTTTGCATTATTACTGAGGAATCTTTTCTCCCAGGAACCAGAAGAAACAGCTTCTCCTCAGCGATGAAGCATGAAGCTGATGATACATCAGAAAATGGACACGACTGGTCCAGCGGTTAAAGAGTTATCGTTCAACCTGATAAGCTGTTTTCAACTCTTGTGTCAGCAGAATCCACGGTGCCGACCTTGAGCGCAGCCCGTGTTCTGTGTCATAGCATGTCTGTGTCGTGTTGATTACATTTTTATACCGCTTTATTTCTTCCTCTTCACGGCTGCACAGCAGATTTGTGGATATTGAAGATGTCATATGGGATAAATAGCTCAGTTAAATACGCATCATTTTTAATTGTGTGGGCCACTAACGCAGTTTATTGTTAAGTTAAGTTAAACCAGGCAGCTACTGCAGTGTGTCTTTGGGGATGGCTGTGGCTTCAGACTGAAATGTTCCTAATCAATATCAAACCACACCGTGCAAGAAAAGATTCTTTATGCATACAACATGAAAGGCTTTTTCCGAGGCCATTGTCTATACACATGAATTCCTACCTCTGAGGAAATTCAAATGTCTTTTGATCCCATCCGGCAACACCGCGTTCACCTCACAGTGCGGTACAGTCGGCTCCTGCTGTCTCGAGCCTTTTAATTTCAGCTTCTGTCACCAAACAAATTCACTTCTTTCCAGCTAATTGTTCAAATACTAGAAGAGGGAAAAAAAAGGCAGATAATTAACAAGATCTAACAAATTAAATGTCTGTCTGAGACATGATTGAGACGTTACAAGACAAAGAGGATGCCTGCTAGTTGGGGAAGGAGGCGGTTCCCGGCGTCGAGCTCATCAAGCGGTCCATTTTCACTCGGTCTGTAAATCTAATAAAGCTCTGCAAAACGCTCGGCAGCAACATCAGAGAGAGCTGTCTCACAAAGCTCTTCCCCTCGCCGCCTCCGCTCGTGTCGGTCTAAAATTGCATGGGCACATTGCCTGAAGTGGTTTGGAATGTCGAAGGCTGGTGCGGTAAAAATGTGTTAATTACGTGGGAGTGGAAGTAAATTTTTGGAGTATCATTCGTCTGGAAATGTGGAAAAACCGAAGAGCTCGGTGGCACGAAAGGCCAACGATGTGATTGTAAAGTAGAAAAAATCCTCGTCTGATGTCCGGAGCTTTGTTTTTTTCCTCTTCAAATGACTCACTATGCCTGAAATGAACTCAACCCACTCTTCAATCCATGCACGCAGAGACATATTGTAGCAATCGAACTGTAATATTTTGAGATGACATTGATATCAAGTCAAGACATGGCATATCTAGGTGTGCTAAATGTAATACAGCTCAAAGAGTGCAAAGCTTTTCAACACAGAGACGTCTCTTTCATCTTTTGACCTAAACGAATGTTGCAGTCGATAACAGCTTCCAACGTCTCAGCGTGTGAATTATTAAAGCAAAGGTGCCCCATCACATTCTAAGTCCTCATTTTTCAAACAGACCTCGGTTCAAGTTCTCAACCTTTTAGTGGATCGACACTCTGCGAGGAGTATGTTCTCATTTGAGGGAGCAGACTGGTGTTATGACATGTTTTTCTCATCTTCTATGTTCATCTGTCTCCCCTCATCAGCCCCTGCTGTTTACAGCCCATTTCCATGTTGGTGGGTGTTATTATTGTGTCATGTTTACAGCTCAGCTCTAATGTGCACATGCAGTTCAGATCTGAAGGTCAGTTTATATTAACTCTTTTTGTTTTGCCGGAGTCTAAAGAAGTCTGAATATGTGGAGTGAACGGGTTCACTGACTGTACTGTATTATTTCATAACAGCTTACAGATGAGCATGTTGGTGTTGGAACAGAACACGCAGAACAAAAAACAACTTGGAATTCTTGGTCAGCTCCAAATCTGGAATTTCAGATCTCAGCCAGACTCTGATTTTGGTTGGAAATTCTGTGAGACAGGTTTGAATGAAAGTAGGTGTGCATGTGCATTAGGTACACCTGGCTAAAACAAACGCAGAGGTGTTGCTGTATGCTGGTTTTTGGAGGATTTAGTTGCTGTTGAACTGTATCGTGTTACACACAGAAACGCCTGCCCCTCATTGATTCGGACAAAAACGGAACATTTCAACCTTCACCAAGGATTTATTGGCAGTACTGTTTGTGTTTGACTCAAGTTGCAACTGCCTGGGCTGAAAAACTGAAGCCTTTGCAGAAGTGCCAAGAGGCTTCAAAAGTGATTCAATCCCCATAAGCCCACATGTTAAAATGCCCAACTTCACAGCAGAAATAAACGTGTTTACAGCCTGCTTCAAAAAATGGCTTTGGTCTCTGAAGCTAATTTCTCCGTTCATGACGGTACTGTACTGAGACGGAATTTGTTTTTCCACCTTTTTGCCTCATCGATGGTAATTAGGCCGAGTCAGCAGCTGACCACAGCTCATCAGAAACCTGTGCGTAATGTCATCCATGTTTTAGACACTAGTATTTAGACTGTATTAGTTACATGCTAACAAACCTGCTAATGATGGGATTTCAATGTATTAGTCACAGCTGGAGAGAGGATGGCATGCAGCAAAGGACCCAGGCTGGAATCAAACCTCCACGCCTCGATACATGGCACACACTCTACCTCAACCCCACCTGTAGGCTCTCGTCCTAGACTCCCCCGGAGGAAAACTATCCCAGACTCTCCCATACTCTGCGTCGTGCTGCACCTGGTCAGATGTGGTTGACTGAAATTCAGATCTGCATTAAGCCAGAATTATGTTTCTGCAGAGATACACATGTAATCTGACCTGTTACTGATAAAGCAAATTTATAGAAGTGTGCATCCTTTTCAGATGTATGATGTGCTTTCTAGTTTGCATGTTAATTATACAATTATGATCACAAAAAAAGCATGATCTCTCTCAGCTTGATCGTCCAATTCAGATGTTTTGTTCTGTGTTAACAAGAAAAGCACCGACATGCAGAAAAGTGAAACAATCAGCAGCAGCTCTGCATGTCTTTCAGATCTGAAGTGGGCAGTTTTAAAATGTTGGACTTTTTTATTAACACGGTTCAGCACATTCCAAAATTGTTCCATTTGTGCACCTTGTGTGTTTGTCGCCTCGGTGCCTCGTGCTGCTGCTGCACACATCCCAGCTGGCATTGCAACGCAGCCAGCGCAGTGACCAGCAGAATAGTAGGCCATGTTCCCTCTGCTGCAATCAGCTTTTTTTTTTTCGGTTATCTTTCTGCGTGCACACAGGTTGGGAAGATGAAAGGCATCGCGGGAGAGAAATGAAAGAAAATTGTTGTAGTTAGATAAGACGGCGAATGCGAGCATCCTGACAAAGAGGTGCTGCTGCGGATGTGTATGAAGAGCAGCCGTTTGTGGACAGAGGCAACACTGGCTAAGCCGCTTTGAACTCTGGGAGACTTTACTGTACGTGTGTGTGTGTGTGTGTGTGTGTGTGTGTGTGTGTGTGTGTAATACAGCAGACAAAAATACGGGGGGACCTCAGGAACTGTCTTCCCTCCAGCCTTCATGCAACATTGATTGCTTCTATTGATTGTGTCTGTCCTTCAACATGAGGGATACAACTCACATAAAACACACAGAACGCCTACCTCGCGCACACACACACACACACACACACACACCTCATAACACACATACACCCGTGTATGACAGCCATGCCGCAGATACACAGGAGCAAATAAATGAAGGTAAAGCTCTCCTCTGTCTCACAAGCAAATCTCTCCCTCCTTCTCTGCGTCCATCCCTTCCCCTCCCTCTTTCCCTTGCAGGTAACAATGTGTAGCGAGGTCACGCAACAAAGAGTCATGGCTTCCTTGGTTTAATTTGTGTGAGGACAAGGTGGAAATCTCTTCAGTTTCAATTGCTTCAGCCGTCAGGCTGTTTTCCAACAATGAAAAGCGAGCAGATGACCTTGTAAGGCCAGCGACCAAGAGAGAAGGCATTAATATTTCATTCTTACAGAGCCTCCTCTCCTCCCGTCTTCTGTCTGCCTGTCTTTGCTGAAGGGGGGGATGAATAGCAGCTCAGGACTGGAGCAAGACCAAGGTGCTGTGCACACAGCTTTTTTTTTTTTTTTTTTTGCTATTTTGGTGAGTTTGAATTCATAAAATGGTGTCAAAAAAGTATGTCATGTATTTGTATGTAAAGTGTCTGTCCACATGCGCATAGAATAAACACATCAATACATTTCCCATTTACAGGATTAGGCCAAACTGAGCATCTGTACAATGAAAAGTAAAGTACATATCACAGCACATTTGCAAATATGCACCTCAAAAACAGATGGAAACAAAAAAAAACATTCATATTTTTTGGTTGATATATGCAAATTTATCGTCACATGGATATCTGGCTGTGTAGTGTTCAGTCTTTTCATAGTGCACATGTCCGCATACACAAAGCCGCCATATGTGAGACCACCCTCAGAGTTACACAGAGCTGCCATTTGTGTCATTCAATTACCAAAAACAGGTTGTAATTGTATTTAATTGAAATTGAGCCAATAAAAACCCATAGCCTTGCCAAATTACTACCCACAAAGTCGTCCTCGGGCGGCGGCCGCTGGAGAGATGTACGGCATGCATGTTACAAGCATGTCAAAAAAAATGACCTTTGGGAAAGAATTAGATTTAGCAGCAAAGTAGTTAGAAATTAGCATATCCAGATGTAGCCTCCTTGATTTGATTTCATTGCCTTAATTGGATTTCATCTGCTGCCGTGCGGCAATAGCCATAAAAGTACATGCCTGGACTCCACGGCGGCTGCGCGTGGACCACCATCACAGCTCTGGGATGATATTAAACCGATATGAGCTGGGAATGTTAATGCAGAAAACTGTTGCCACATGAGGCCCCCCCAGGTACATTTAACAGTTATAAAGCATCATGGCAAGTGTGGTGAATTGTAATTTCTATGTTTAGACACTCAACGGCTGCAGACAGATTGCGAGGAAATGTCGTAGCTGTGTCTGTTTTCCATTTTCAGCTCACTTAAGGAATTCACAGGCGGCGTGTCGGCTCGGACCTTTTGTATTACATGCTTGTTAAGGTTGTAGCTCTCGCACGGCAATCGGAATCAAAATGTCAGAACGCGTGTATAGGTCAAACGGTGAATGTTCCGCAATTATGCTCTGCCATATGCTGTGTACTGCGCTTGAGAATGGAAATGAAGGTTGAATGGCTGGATGATCTCCAAGCTGATTGCAGAGATTCTGCATATTTTGCCCCCACGCAATTATCAGAGATCACTGGTGCTCAAAGTCACACGGTAAGGTTTGATTCCATAAAAACCTGTGAGAAGTACGTAACGCTTTACGGACAGTAAAGTAAACTGTTGCCAACTGTAGCTGCTGTTAGCTCAGTTTGTTAGCCGGGCTGCCCGGACTGTGAGCTCAGAGCACTGGGGAAGTGTTAGTGTTTGCACCACAGGCAAATGCGTGAATGCAGACGGGAAGTGGAGCCGGTGTTGTGCCAGAACCTGAGCTGGGCAGGCTGGCAATGACACCAGGCTCAGCAGCCTCTATGGACATAATGACAAAGAAGAAAAGACCGAAGAGGACGCTGACAGAGGAAGTGGAGAAAAAAGAAGAAAGTGACCAAGCCACATGCCATCAGACTAAATCTGGGACTGAGCTTCATGAAATAAAAGGTTGACAGACAGACAGAACTTGCTAGTTTTTGATCATAAGTAATGTCAACATAACAAATACACATGTCCATATTTACCACAGTTATTCTTTGAAACCCAGAAATACAGGTTTCTACACAGTCCTATATGAGTTCCTGGACAAAAACTTTATCAAGTAACTATGTTCTTGCTCTCTCACACACACATATGTACTTTCCCACACAGCATAAATCTCACCACGTACACCGTTTTTCACTTCAAGGCCCAGCAGGTAACTTTTCATTTGCTCTCCCTTGACCGTGACTAAAAGCCAGTGGTCAGACGCCTGTGGAGCCCCTCTCCAATCATTACCATGTTAATATCTGCAAAATAATCTTTTGTAGCAGGAGCAGGGCAGCACCAGACAGCAGGACATACTGGGATAAGGGCAAGAGAGGTGTTCTTTATACCCACAGCACAAGGAGGGGGAAATTGGATGGCTGAAATGAAGGTGGAGGAATAAACGTGGAGAGGTAAAAACCCTGAGAGCGGTTCTGTTTTTAATTCCAGATGATTTCCTCCAGTTTCACCTGAGTCAGGCCAGAGATGCACTGATGGAGATAGCAACCCCTGCTAGCCTCATTAGCTCTCTCCAGCTGTTTCTGTGACATTATGCACTCCATCCAAACCCCCAGCGTCCGTCTGAACTGCCGCTGCTGCCAGAACACTTCAAACACACGAATAGTAATTTAGTCCAGACCTGGACCTTCTGAAGCCTGAATAGTGGCCTTCTTCCAACAAATAAAATTGCTGTGTGTGTGTGTGTGTACACTTACATTTGTTTTTTTTACCTCCCACACCACCATCAGCTCCACCAGCGCCAATATGGCCACCGCGAACAAAGAAATGGTCTTCCATTAACGTAATTGGGCAATTTAGCTGCTGCTGCAGCCGACGGCAGCTTTATGTACAAGTGGCTTTTCATGAATAACAAATTAGCGGTTACCTGTTGACTACAGGTCCGAGTGTGTCTACCCTGAAACACGAGCACTTATCAACAATTTAATCAGAGATTTGTTGTTTAACTTTGGATGAGTAATTATGACCATGTGTACTTTCGCTTCATGGGATGCTCTTTGTCTCTTATTGCGGCGTAAAACATGCAAATACAAAAAGACAAATGATTTGTTGCCTCCCTTTGTCACTTTGCATCCATCTGTTCACAGCGATATACATGGAAGCTCTTTGTTTTTGCCTCTGCAGCCGATATAAGCATAAAATGTAAATATAACTTTCAGTGTGATATCCACATTTTAGTTAGACTTCGTTGAAAATTTGCAAAATATCACAAAAATGGAAAAAATCTGATGAATAGTGTCCATCCCAACAAATCTTGACAGTCAATAACAGAAAGAGGCAAATGTTTGAACACATTTATTCTGTTTTCTGTCTGTCTGTTTGTGAACTCTGTGTTGACCCGTGTCGCAGCAGCCAACTGATGAGCTGCCATCAAAAAAAAAAAAAACCTGAATGACCTTTCTCCACCTTTCCTTCGGCCATCATGTGTGTGCAAGGCGCGTTAACCCTTCAGGCTCCTGCAAACAAGCTACAATCAAAGCCTACGGGGAGCCCTGTGTCTGCTTTTTTTTATGGCTGCGGCACCTCATTTCAATTCAATGCAGCTCTGATAAGCAACTCGTGATAGTCGGGCAACTGCCATTCCCTACTGTGTGTTTTTTTTCCTCTTCCTTTCTTTATCAGGCACGCTGATAACAGAAATAACAGAATGGGACCTCTAACTGTCTTGATTCATACAAAAGAACTGCAAAAAAAATTAAATACTGTGAATCTGTGTGAACGATTGTGCTCTTAAAATAAAGACCTGAACGGTGAGTTTGTTCAGAGTGATTGATTGAAATTCGTCCTCGCCTCCCCTTTGGGCTTCTTTGCACTATTTCACATTTGCTGCAGCTGACCACATCATTTGTTACGTCTTCCAGAGCAGACGCTCCCTGCACATTCTATTGACATCCTATCAGTTTGCATTATTTCTTCCTTCATTATGACTTGCATCTTTTTTGGACTGTAACATTGTAATGTTTTAGCTTCTGTCTCCTCCCAGACGTCTTTCTCCAACGTAGCATTATCATTTTCAGTATGCGAGCCCCGTGGAGACTGTCATCAGCTTCACCGGTCACATACTATAGCGCCGCGGTCGAGCCTAAAGCCAGCCTCTCCTCTCTGCCAGTCAGAAGTAATGGATTAACATGAGAATCGATCTTGGCTCAGCTGGCTCGATCCGCGATGGCAGAGTGCCAGAGAAAGCCAAGTCAATCACGAAACACAAGATTATTTAATAGATACAGGAGAATATTAAACCCCCCAGACTGGATCAGAATCTGCCTGTCACTGCACTGTAATTATCTAATCTCTGTTTCACTGCTGCTCTCCTCCTCCAAACACATAAATCAGGAGTGTTTGTTTGTCCACACGCAGCCGTCTTGTCTACACACTGTCCCGACTCTCAAGCTTTGAGACCACCTGGCACCTGGTTTGGGAACAGTAATGATGAGAGGAGATTGTGGCACATGATGCTGCAGGCTTTGCATTTACTACACATCCAACATCACATTCATCTATTTATTTCCACACTGTTCAGTGCATGGGTCAGAGACAAAAAGGATGACAGATTGAGGGGGAGAAAGAAAGAGAGACTTGATTGATTGGCTCTAAAAGGATCGACCTCTGTGATCGGCTCTTAGATATGCCGTCAGTCCTCATACAGTGCTGGAATGCAGCAGAATGAAGCTGCAAAAAATAGGTGATGTGACTCAGTAAGTAATTATATTTCCCATTCACTGATTTAAATTTCATTTTGTACTGATATGCAGAGATCTCTGCTCGTGGAATTTTCCATATCTGACTTAATATTTCACCTGAATTCTCTGAAAATGTAAATAAACCAGAGGTGGGATGAAGTAGTAAACAATTAGCAAGTCACAAGTCCTTCCACCAAAGTCAAGTAGACGTACTGTTACATTACAGATATATCACTCACTGACAAGTAAAACTATTGATGTTAAGATCTGCTGCAGATCATGATCTGGCTGCAGACAAACAAACAAGAAAAGTACGCCAAAATCGACTTAACCATAGTAATCTGAGTACTGCCATTCATTACTTCCACCTCTGGTTAAAACAGGCATGTTCGAAGTCATGCAGGAAGAGAAAAATCTGACATGAAATCATGCTGATGTCCTATAGTCTATGTGTTATATTTCTGTGTGCGTGAACCTGCTTCCTCGGCTTCATGCAGATTATTTGCTAACTTTATCTGCGTGCACCTGATGTGACCTGCCACTCTGTGGCTCTGTTAACGTTTTATCTTATCGTCATCTCTCCAGACCAGTGCCCAAAGACAACACTTCCCTTTGTTCCAACACACAGTGGCTGGGTTTTTTTTTTCTTTTAACGTGGCCACAAACCAGTCAGACCACCTACAACATGGACGACTGCAAAACAGTGCAAGAAAAATATCCTCTGTGCTGGGGTTAGATTTATAAACTGGGGAAATCCAATGTCCATGCTGAGAAATAACATGAAATTACATGAAATCCCTTCTTAACGTCCAACCATGGAAACAGTAGAGTACACACATTATAAAACATCAAAAACAGTTCATATTCAGTCATAATGGTGATATTGGTTTGTGTTACACACAAACTGAAATTGCCAATTTTTCACTTGATTTGTGAAAAACACAGAATCAGACTGACATGAACTGACATGAAGATGGATATGGAGGGAGAGCGGCCCGATGGAATTACAATTCATTTCCTGACATGAATGGAAATGAAAGCGAAGTGACCCCTGCCAACCATAACTGGGACCCAGACAGCAATGAAGAAAGGAGATGTCTGACAAAAACAGAGTGGTTCGTAGTGAGGGGGTGACAGAGGGTGACCCCCGTTTGCACTTGGCCGTGTTGTATATATCGTCAGATGAGGTCTATCTTTTTATTTAAAGAAGTCAAAGCATGGTGCTGCATGGCTGTGGATCCCCGCCAGATGGACTGACACATGGCCTGAGCATTGTCATTCAGATGCAGCGCGTGCTGCGTCGCTCTTAATAAAGCACGAGTGCATAAATTCAAACGCTTTACTGGGGCAATATGGAAATGTGTATCATCTGTTACCGTGTGATTTGGGATTTGAACATGTGTTTGCTCAACTTTACACAATGTTTTTCCGACAGAGTGTGTCGGCAAGCTTACATTATTTTACAGTCTAGACAAGCGAGTCTGTTACCTACAATCACTTACAACACCGCCTCCAGTAAATTCAATTTATTTTCTGAATTGTAAGGCCAAATATAAGTTCAGGGGAAATGTTATTTCATATGTAGGAAGAGCTTTGTTTTGTTTCTGTGAAAAAGTAATGCAGAGGCAAATGGGGCTGTAGTTTATACTGTTTCTCTACAGCACAGAAGGGTTTGTATCCCCGAGTCCTGCATCTGGTTATAGGTTTAGGCATTTTGGTCAGGGTTAGGAAAAGATTGTGGTTCAATAAAGATGTCTTGTCTCATGCGTTTAGTCCCTTGGGACCTTTTTACTACTTCCTTTGGCCACTTGGGGTGCTGCAAAATCAAGTTTTGAACACAACGCTGACATTTGATCACTTTTTAAGTTTGTATAGAGAACTTGTTCACAAATAGCTGCTTATTTACACATCCGGCATTTAGGTTGCGACATTAGATTTCATCTGGAGTCATGTCTCCGGACAGTATTCTCTCTCTTTTAGCTCCGTTTTTGGTATCCACCAACTCCCTTAGAGAAACATCTGTGGCTCTTCAGCTGTTAAATGCTCCACTGTGTCCATCAGCACGTCTCTCTGTGTCTGTCTGCTGAGCGGATAGTGTACAGTACAGATTGATAGAGCTCTTTCCCTGTGAACTGCTGCCGACTGTAAACACCGCGGGAAGATTTGTGACAGTGAACCAAAACAGTGAAGTTGTGGGCCAGACTACAAACGACCTTTCACACTGTGATTTGATGGATGTTCTTCTAAGAATGTTCACCTAAGACTTTCTTAGTATTTATTAACGTCTTTTCATAACCTTGGTCGGCTGCTGTGGATGTCTAAATAGAGCCATTAAACTATGTATGTAATGTGTCTTTATCTATCTTCAGAAATCGCTCTTGTCTCTGTATTTCTGTGTCAGCAGTGATCGACTCGGCTGTATTCTGAGCACACAATCCTTCCAGTCTACTGAAGCTGTGCTTCTGAAAGACCAGCACACACTGCAGGCAGTAGGTGATTTCGGGGGTGGGTCCTGCTATTGTTGGCGCACATTATTTAATAACTCACGCCTGTTAAATATGGAACCATGGCTTAGTGGAAAACTTGAGGGAAAACAACAATTTGCCTGACTATCATTTCCACTGAATCTGAATCAAATTGCCCACGAGGAGTGTGCACACACACACAAACACACACACACACAGCTTGCTGTAAGCAGCTGGACCAAGTGCAAGGACCTATATCTCTGTGATCTCCCACTCAGCTTGGTCCACTGAAGCAAATATAAAAGCCGGCGAAGCTGACAGCAGCAGAGCCAAGCCCAGAGCCACAGTGACCATTTGAAACGAGTGTCACAGCCACACATCTGACGTGTCCATGATAAAAAAGAAATTATGCTTACTGCTGGACTTCCATCAAACACTTGGCTTGAAAATGTTAATGATTTTTCTGACTGATGACTCACAGCTGCAGTAGCGTGACTTATATTTACTGAATATATTCTAAGGTATGAGAAGCATTAGGTAAAGTATGTGGTGATGATGGATGGGATAAGACACTATGGTTGTCTACTGGGACGTGTTAAAATAACTATGCGAGGAAGAGTTGTAACAACGTGGGGATCTATAAATTGTTCCAAGTTAAACCAGGGTCCATGTCCATGTGCAGGCTTGCAGACACAGAAGGAGAAAATGGATTTTGGGGGAATGCAGTCACAAATCCTGCTGGACTGCAGAGCGAGCATCGTATGAGTGTAAATCCAGGGGATGAACATTCTGTCTGATCTCAGCAACAACCCTGCCCTGCTCTACAATCACCCTCCTGTGCAAAGAGGCTACAGCCGTCTCATCTTATCTCCGACTCTCCTGGCTCTCCTCCTCGTTCACCTTCCATCTCCCCACGCAATCTAACTGTACAAGACCAGGTCCAGCATTCAGGTGCTCTCGGAGGAGCTGTGTCGCCACTACCTGTGGCTGGGGATTTCCAAAGTCATTATCGAGGCATGGGGACTGTGTGGGTAGAACAGGCACAGAAGGAGGAGATAGTATATCTGGGTGTGGAGGAGGGATGTGAGCAGAAATGGTGCAATAGCTGGAGACATGCACCACAATTCTTTCAGACTCAGAAGATCGCTGGCTGAAAAAGAATCTTCAGTTTCAGTTTGATGCGATATGTGATCTCCATTTGCATTTTTAAGAGGTTCCGGTCAGGAAGAGGTGTTCGACTTCCACTTCTGCTTCTCGGATTTCTGTATTTTCCTCCATAAAATAAGAGTCTCCTGTTACAGCAGGATTTAGCACTGTCAAACCAAATGAAAAACCAAGGCGACATTCAAAATACAGTGGAAAGCTAGATGTCAGACCTCAAATTATCTACAGGAAGTCGACAATCTTTAGACAAATCTTTATTAATTTCCCCGAAAAATTCTCCAAATAAACTAAAAAGGACTGAAACGCTGAAGAAACACACAAAGCTCATTTATATGATGTAATATACTCTTGAGTTCTTTTTATAAGGTCCATGGCCCTGTCACAAAGATTCATGTCTCAGATTTCATTCTAATTGGCTTAAAAAAAACAAAAAACATTCAGATTTCATCGAGCTTGATGCAACTTTGCGGACACCTCGAGCAGCCGGGTAGAAGATGAAATTGAAAAAGAAATGGGGGGAAATAAGAGAGACTGTGGAAAGAAGGAAGGAAGAAATGGGGGGGAGGTGGAGAGTCTGCGCCAGCAGATGCAAAACAAGTTCACGGCATGGTGAGAAATAAAGATTGTAAAAGAAAGACATATGAATAAAAAGCGTGTAAGGAAGTGTGCCTTCCACCTGAGGGGAGCCGAGAAAAATAACAAATGAGAAGCGGAGCCTGTTTGGAAGTCTGCGCTCTCGCTCCGTACAGTCACTGATCGATACCAATGGCTTCTCAATTTTGCCGTGCAATGAGTTCTCAATAAAAACGGTGAACGGGCATTACGCCCCCTCCCTCCTGTTACTGAATCCAATTCCACAGACAACTCCAGACTTGCCCATAATGGATTCTCTATTTCATAGGCTTTGGCTTGTGTTCCTATGGCGCTTGGTTAATATTTCAGCCCGCTGTCTCTCTTCCCTGCACAGCCCACTTTGTTGTATTGATTTATTTGTGCATCCCCCCTACATACCACCTCTGTGGTGGGAAGACGATCTATTATGGAATTTAATACCTTTCAAAGAGCTCATTTTCTTCTTTTTTTCTAGCAGATGATTGGGGATACAGTATGTTCTGGGCTTGATAGGAATGGTCAGAGGAGGTGATGTCATTTATCAGGCGTTATCCTCCGACTAACAAACAGGAAGTGCCTCGTTTGGCTGCTGGTTGAAATGCATCCTTCAAACCGCACGCACAGATATGAACCGCATTCGTAGGAGTTAAATTAGAGGCTGTAACACTGAGAAGGAGGACTTTCCTGCGTGTTTGAGGGGAGGAAGCGGCGTAGGAAAAAAGGATGCTCCGTGGACAGATGTGGACGAGGAAGCCTGAACCCAGGACACACAGCCGAGGTCCTTCCTGTATCCTGCATCCTACGCCGAACACCTGGTCAGTTCATTACAATTATCATTTTCCTCCGACACAGTGACTCTCAACATTGTTGAAGACGAGGGGATGCGCTTGTGAAATTAGAGTCAGATGGAAACAAGAGAGAGACAATCTGTTAATGAACCATAAATTACACCAGTGAATCTGTCTGCACTGTATGTTTCAGTGCAACAAGCTGGTGAATTGTTAGAGAACTGCAGATAAACAAAGTTAATGGAAAGTCAATATGTAGCATAACGAAGGCAGATGCTTCCCTGCACGTGCATCACATGATACAATCAAGGACGTGCCATCACAGCAAGCTCGGCGTAGAAATTGTTATTTTTTGTGATTTAGCACCTCCTGGCTCAGAGTGCAAACCACTGTGATAAATATGGACAGCATCAGCATTAGCCCGCACCACAGGCCGGAAAGAAAAACCCTCCTCTTCCTCCTTGTGTTACAAACACTAACACTCCCACTGAGCTCACAGTCCAGGCAACCCAGCAAACAAAACTCACTTAGCAGCTCGACCTGTTGCACTATTTCACTGTTAGCTGACTTGATTGGTTCAACGGGAAGAAAGCGAAACGTGGAGGAAATGAAACCATGCTGACACTGTATATCAGACAAAAAGCTGAATCAAAGCAGTTTGGGACGCACCACGAAAACATGCAGACAGACATCTGCAACAGGTACAGTATACTAAGAAATTTATTAAAGGCTGCAGATGTGGATTGAACGGTCAGCTGTCTTTAGTGTTGTGTTCATATTAAAATCTTCTCCTGACTAAAAAACATTTTAGTTTAGATGACAATGCCCTCTCATAAAGATACAGGGAGTCACTGAATGGTTTAATGAGTATCAAGTGAAGTGAATCATGCGATATGGCTTTCGCATTCACCGCATGTCAACCAAAATGAGCAGCTACAGGAGATTTTTGTTGCACGGTGTTTTCCACCACCGTCATCGACAAACACCAAATTCTTCAATTATCTTTTGTTCATCCGTAATGACGAGCAGCGGCACTGAAGTGTGTGCGTGTTGGATGACAAAGCCAAAAATAAGCACAGCGTTGAGTTTATATAATCTGTTCTGATTCATAGGATGCATTCTTCTTTAATGGACAGCAAGAGGAGACAGAGACAGAGATGACTGACAGTCACAGAATCACAGGTTTGGGTCTGTCAGCATTGTGTTTGAGCCAGTAAAAGCAAGATTTTAAGAAGTGACTGATTGGAATAATCTAATTGCACAAAAGGAAACTCCGGGTTTGTCACAACTATTGCAAAAGAACTAATCAAATTACAGAGTCTCGAAAACCTGTCTGAAGAGACGCTGATAAATAGATTTACAATTAGGACAATTCAATTGTAAAATCATAGACCATACAATGATTCCCCTCGTCTCGACATAATGGTTGATGACGGCTGTGCGTGATAATTGCATTCTGCAAATTACAGTCTTTATAAATTAACTTACAATAGATTGTTTAAGTGCGTGCTGTATAGATTTTGTAGTCAAACTAGAAGTAATCGGACAGTGAGCACAAACCGGTGGATTTCATTTACTTTCGTATCTGATTGCAAATTCCAGCAGAGAACAAAAAACTAGAATAACTCCATGCAGGGTATCTGCAGTACTGCTGTTGATACACACTGTATCTCCTCAGAGCTAATCCATGATTGAGATGCTTTATTTAACTGACAGTCAATAGTGAGTCTACAGGTCTTGGAGGTCATTCCGGGACTGCTTTGTAACATATACTTATCAATGATGATTAAGTTTAATAAACAAGAAGGAAGAAAAGACATGTTGTGTTCATGCACAAACTTTGAAAATTAACTTCATAGAAGAATACTGGTGAGATTTTAGAGAGATGTTCCTGTTCATTACATGCCAGTGAATCGAGACCGAGAGAAGACCAAGACTTTGAAGGATCAGGACAAAGACTAAGACCAGAGCGTGTAGAGTTGAAGATATTTCTAATTAGAAATGTTAGTCAAGGAATGCAACAGTCAAGGAAATAGGAAACATTGGTGATATCCCCACAGACGTGCTCTTGACCTGTCTTAAAATAAAGTCCGGAGAAAGTGGCGTTGATTCCAAGAAGAGAACGAGACCTTCAAAAAGACTCGACCAAGACTGATCTTGAGTACTGCAGCACTGATGCACGCCATGCTGCGTTGTGACGTATTGATTATTTGTTTTCAATACAATCTTTACAATGTCAAAACCATCCTGCAATGAACAGCAACCACAGCTAACAAAGATGCATGTTTCAATATGGTGATTTCCTGTCTTTTGTCACTTCCTGCAGCTGTCAGGTGATTGACACCAAGCAGTAACGCATTAACTCAGACACCATTAGATAATGATGCAACTGTGACCAAATAACGGTCTCGTGACACCATGACTAAGCTGCCGCTCACCGAGAAGACTGAATGTTGGCAAATGTTTTCCTCGGCAGAGAGTTAAATGAGCCCTGATGTTTGCAACTATGCTGAGACACCGGAAGGAACGGAGGAAGAGGAATGGGTAGCAGATGTTAAGCAATACCTGCAGTGTGTTGTTAATAAACACGAAGCCCTTTTCTAAAATCGATCACGAGCTCGAGGCTGGCTCCTAACTCCTACATTAGTACCCTAAAAAAAAAATCTGCATTTCTGATTGATTTCTCTAATCACTCTATTCTTGTGTGGAAATCTGGCCCAAGTACAAGTGCACGCCTCGTGTCCACAGTGCAGCAGGCATAAATCACGCCCCATCGGCAGCAGCATATATCAGAACTATATTGCTTGGGCATCGATCGCCTCTCAGACAAGATTGTGATGAGGATTGTGGGAAGGTGGAAGAATGAATTTCACCCTTCAAGCATCTCGACTCGATATCCCAAACTAACCAGGCATTGAGGGCAGGGAAGGGGGGAATTTTCCCTTTCTGCTATACTGTGTTACTGTCTCACAGTCAACTGGAGATGATGGTGGTACATATATGTTTTAAGCCTGTTCTCCAAAGATGTTGTAATTATTTGTTATGAACACCAGAGTGTAATAATTGAATATCCTGGTAAACTGACTAAAGCAAATGACAAATATTCTAATTAAAACAGGAATAAACATGGGACATGACTGTAAGATAAAAGGCGTTTTTGGCTCCAGCAGCTCCTTTCATCTGCTGAGCAAAGAAACCCATTGTGGTTTGGGAGGCTCACATTTAAAAGAGACACAGCAGCGTCCTGCTAAAATAAGAAAATAAGACTATTGTGGTCAAAGTCTGAAGAGTCTCTCTGGGTTTACATTCAAACATCTGAGCTGGAGAGCTGAACCAAAGGGACACGAGACGGGCCCAAAAGCACAAAACTCCATTTAACACACACATACCGATTCGAGGACACACACACACACACACACACACACACACCCACGCTAAACCGAAGAGGTACACTTGCACATTCTCACACACAGACAGCGGATTTCAGATCAATACGGGAGGAAAATCGATGGACGTTGGGGGCTGGGAAGGCAAAATCGCTCATGGCAAAGATATATTTAGAAAGGTAAAAGAACTGCAAGCGCGGAGAAGAGAGTAGGAGGAAAATTAAAGAGGAGAAAAAAAAGGGGGAGGAAGAGGAGAGATTCTGTGGAGTTAATTGATTTAAGTGAGGTTGAGGATGGGGACGCCGCTGGAATGCACCCAGTCTCCCCGAGGTGCTCATTGATGCCAGATGCTGCTCACCTATAGCAATTACCTGCACATCTGATCTCCGGGTCCCACGTTACCCACATAAACCATGTGCAGGCTCTCGCAAGCCAACAAACTGCCAGTTCTCTCGCATCTCCTATATTCACTCGTACGCCTCCTGAAGAAAGTTCTTAAGCGCTTACGATCAATTCAAACACACAGCTGTTCAGTTTCTCCTCCGATTCTATAGGCTGGAGCATTGTTTGGGAAGTTTTTTGGGGGGGAGTTTTCAGTGGTGTCTCCGGTGGCATACTGTATGAACATATGGTGTGTTGATCCGCCTTCTATCTTTGTGCTCTTTAGTTCTGAGTTGCAAACATGGGATTTAGCGTGAGTTCACACGGGATCGGGTGTTGTGGAAAGATGTAGCAGGGTTGTCCGGTGATGGGGAGCTGAGGTGGGTTGCTGTGGGCGTGTAAATTGCAAGTAGGACTCAGATTTAGAAGCTGGGTACATGAAACAAACAAAGTCAGAACACACACACACACACAGGTAGATTATCAGAGTTTAGTCCATGAGTCCACCTGGATAGTCTCAGCTTCAGAGACATTTGACCGATCAGAGTGTCTGATTGGCTTGCGGAGCGTGGCGTTGGGATCCATTTTCCCAAAAGTTGGATCTGGATCAACCTCTCTCCCACATGCTGGCATGTTTTATGCCTGTGTTGTAGACTTTCCGGTCCGGAAATGGACTAGCCTCCATTGAAATGAATGGAAAAACCTCTGTTTTTGCTGGAACGCCTGATTCTGTTTGAATCTTTTTACTATTTCTTCTCCATTATTTGATAATAAGTAGAACTTGAACTCAAAATGTCAAGGCAAACTGTTTTATTTTTAATTACAGACTCTGAGTGAGTAAACATCTGTATAAATCAGTGAGAATGACTAAAAGATTACACAGACATTCACACGCTCAAGGCCAGAGGCGAATTTGTTTTTCCGTTCAAACTGCCTGCTATTGTGCTTTGTCCTTTACTTAATTTAGGCTTTGCATAAAACATAAAAGCACCTACTGTTGAGGCCACATGCATATACATTTATACTTTCCACAAGGAAAGGACAGTGGACCCGCCCACACACAAACAGCATATCCACAAGAGATGGAGAGGGGGCGTGTCAGCGTGCCAGGGAGAGTGATGGATGAAGGTATGTCTGAGGGCGGGGCGGGCCAACAGTTTCAAATCAGTGACGCCCACTCACCTGCCATAGTTCCCCAACAAAACCCACCAAACAACAGGAAAGTAGCATTTGATATGTAGCGAGCGGACAATGCATACGGTGAAGCCGTAAAATGTTTATGAGAGAGGGTTCAGAGAAAAAAACAAAGCTGTGAGACAACAGCTCAAGTGCATAAATCTGAGGTCACATTCCAGAATGTTTGGTACATTAACATGTAAAACTATGAAATAGCAATATTTTCTGATACTGCAAAGGAGCCACCGTTTGCCTCGACGACAGCTTTGTACACTCTCAATCAGCTTCATCAGGGAGTCACCTGGAATCAATTAACAGGTGTGCCTTGTCAAAGGTTAATCAATGAAAGTCAGAGTGTTGGCAAGAACTTTAAGAAAAGCTGGAAATCTTTAAGACCTTTAAATATGAGAGAAGATAAGTTCATTACAGTTATCAGCCTCTGAAAATGCCACTTAATTGCACATCAGATTAGAGGCCCACATAAATGCTTCACAGAGTTCAAGTAGCAGACACATCTCTACATCAGCTGTTCAGAGGAGACTGCATGAATCAGGCCTTTGTGGTCAAATTGATGCAAAAAAAAAAAGAGAGAGAGACCAGCAAGAAGAAGAAGAATTGCTCTAGGTTAGACGAGGTGAATGGATGGTATCTGCATGTGTGGTTCCCACTGCAAGAAGATGGAGAAGCTGTGATAGTGTGGGGGTGTAGTGCTGGACATAATGGCAAAATTCAAAACGAGCACGGTTGCCATAGTATCCTGCAGCCAAAATCCCATCTGGTTTGAGCTTAGCGGGATCATTATTTGTTTTTCAAAAGGACAATGACCAGAACACACGGTTCGATTTTAAGGGTTCTTTGACCAACCAGGAGAGTGACGGAGTGCTGTCCTCCACGGACATCCAACCTGAACCCAGAAGAGATGCTTCAGGATGAGTTGGAGCACAGACTGAAGGAAAAGCTGCCAGTAAGTGCTCAGCATGTATGAGATCTCCTTTTAACACTGTTGGAAAACCATTCAAGGTGACTACCTCATGAAGCTGATCGAAAGGATGCCGTCGTCAAAGCGATGTAAATATAAAACATATCTTGCTTTTAGGGGAAGAAGAAAAACCATTGAAGAATGTGTTTCCAAACATTTGATGTACTGAATATCTTCTGTGGGATTTGATGACAACACCAGTAAAGATCCATATCACCCCCTGGTGGTTAAATGTGAACACAGCACTATCTGAAGCTACAACACCTGTTATCATTCCCCATCAAAATCTGAAGAGCATCACATGTACGTTATATTTATGTGTTTTTACAATGGGTGATGAGGTTTTATCATGTCAGTAAGAGAAATTACTTGTACACAAACTATCGGCAGATCTGTATTACAATGACATAATATGAGAACATTAGGAACATTTTCAATGCTGCATTGGATAAAATGTTAATCCTCAAAAGTACATTTACCTACAAGTACTTCACTACAGTCTGAAGAGGTGTATTACCACAACTGCACAAGCCAATTCATAGAGCCATTACTAGAACCTTGAGCACAACCATCTGTTTGCATGCCTCGCTCCTTGTGTAGTGGTGTTTGGAATAAACCTGCATTATTACATTTTATTAATGTCCCAGTGAAGACCTGGACTAGACCTCCACATCAGAAGCTCCAATTACTGAGCAGCACTGTGACGTGTTGCTGACATCTGGTGTTTTAACACAGGCATTACACTGACAGGACGATTGGGTTTGGTGGTATCCCCATGGGAATTCACCAAGGGCCTTTTCCTTTCTGCTTCTTCTGTCTTCATGAATGAACCCTGCAGCTGTCAAAGCTCCTCATCATCAGTCATAACGTATGAAGACGAATATTGAAACAATTAGTGAAGGGTTAAATAGTTAAGAAGCTTTCATGGCGGGGATGAATAGGTTTGAGTTCAGGTATATTCTGGGAGATCTTTATAGTCTGAGGCTGAGCTTTACCCATCAGACCACCAGAGGGAAGCACAGATCTACACAGCCAGCACAGTGTGTGAGGCAGCATTAACATGTGAATGATGTTTTCAGGCTGTATGCCACACAATAGTCCAAACCTGATTTTGATTTGTCATGTTTTTTGCAGTTAGTCACGCAGAATACAAACATCTGATATCTGCAGCTTTAAAGCTTGCTTTCATAAGATGGCCTACATCTAATAATGTTCCACTATTGTGTTATATTACTGCCTCATGCTAATTTTAGTTCCATCATTTCAGTACACTTCCACATATTTAAATAATATTAATAAATATTTATTTAAATTCAAGAGCTTGTTCTTATGCTGCTGTTCTGTCTGCCTTATATGAGACCACCTCAGAACGTCAGGGTCTCCTGCGATCCACTGGAGGTCGCCCTTGTTCTTACATATCTATCTGCAGCTACAGTATCCTTTACTGGTTTCAATGGTGCCAGTACATTACATGGTTTCTCTGGACTTTTTACTTCACCCGTGGCATCAGTTCAAAGACTGAGGAAAAGCAGAGTGACCAAAAACATCAAGAATATCTTTTATCCTCTTCACCTCTACCACAATAATCTAAGAGATAATTATTCTCATATTCCATTGCACAAATTAAATACAAGTTATCCACTTTGGACAGCCTGCAGGAGCCAAAAAAAAAAAGAAAAAAGGATGTGTTGTCTCTCAAAATCAGATTAGTGCTGTTCCTTTGATGAAGCTCTGTCAGCGGCAGCCTTTGCCCCCTGACATTTGCTTTTATGTGCGAGTGCCAGCTCTTTCAAATGCAAAGCTGGAGAGAGAGAGAGAGAGAGAGGGTATGAAAGAGCACATCGAGGGATGAGAGGCACACCCTGTCCCCTGCCACCTCCCTCGCACTCCCTTTGTCGATCGTCTCTCCTACCAGGTTAGGGAGGTGGCTGCTAATTTGCAGAGTAAATGCTGTGGCATGCATCCTAATTGCTCTTCCCCTGGAGGAGGCGCTCTGGAGAGTCAGCGACGTGACTCCCGTGCAGGGAGAATGTTTCTGCTCCTAACTATTTTCTCCTCTTTTTTTCCTCACATTGCAAAAACTTGGAATCTAGCACTGTGGCAGCGTGTGTCAATACAAACAAAGAATCAGCTTGGTTCGTGTGAGCAGCATGGATGTTATCAAGTGTCTGAATGAAGCTGTGGAAACATGGAAAGTGTTTTGGATTTGAGGCCCCTTGGTCCATTCTCAAATATAATATGGAGGGAACTAGTGAAACAAATGAATATTTTATCCAATCAAATAAAACTCTGTTGTGACGTAAGAAAGGAAATATATTAAAAGGTCCAGTGTGTAAAATTTAGTTGCATCTAGTGGTCTAAACATCACCCTCACCTCTTAGTGTAAAGGAGAAACAAACTTTTTAAGGGCCTTGTCTGGAGTTAATATTTAGTTTAGACTATAGGAACCTCCATGAAAGAGGACCAGCTCCCACTGTAGATAGAAAAGGATCATTTTAAAGTAACAAAAACAAATGATTATATATTATATTATAAATTATATTCCATGTCTGCCTTATTCTGAAAATAAAGGCCACAAATCTTACACACTGGACCTTTTTAAAAGAGAAAAATCTAACAAATTATTGACTCTGAATTCATTTGCTTTTCTCTTTTGTCAAAATTTGCAATTCTGTTTCATGTTTTGTTTTGAAACACCTTGACAATCACACATGAACATTACTATATAATATAGTTTTATCCCATGCTGTCGCCTGCAGCGAGGGTGCTGTTTCAACAGTTAATTTCCAAATACTCTCTGTCTCCAAAGGGCCTTACAGTTTGTGTTGCAGATAAATCCACGATAAAAATGATTTATTCTGCAGCAAACGTCAACAAATAACTGAAGAACTGATGCTGCCCCCGTGAGGCTTCACTTCAATACAGAGTCGAAGCAGGCGTCCCTACATTTTCAAACTCAGTAAATATTTAAATGGAACAAACGCTCTCTTTGTTCTCCTACAGGAGGCCAGACATCAGTTGTGCTCATCAGAAGTGACGTCACACTGCACTGACTCACGGCCCACGTTGTTCTTTCCCACCTTTTACAAAGCGGCTCGTTCCTTTGTGTCAAGGTGAACACAGCTGTGGAACAAGGTCAGATGATGTGATACCAGGCGATGATATCATCCCTGACAGGTCTGCAGGATACAAATGCCCAAAATTGGTGAGGTCAGCCTCACCCTGCGTGTCTTATTCTGCTGTTCTCACCTGTTTTCATAGATGGTGTTTATAAAGAAATATGCTCCGACCTGTCCCTGTCCAAAATGTCAGAAAGTAAATGATGATACATGCATATTTTAGGCCGTGGAGCTGTTGAAATGAAGTCAGAAGTTTATGCATTTTGGTCATTGACCTTTGTTAAAACTTCCTCGCAGCTGTTTATTTTAAAAGTATGATCTCACACCAACATGTGAGTAACACAGAGTTGTAAGTCAAGCTGTAAGTCATCGTTTTGAGTCACCGGTATTGATTTATAGTGTGCTAGGCCTCTCCCTGAATATGTAGTATAAGTCCTTTACCATGTATTAGATTAGATTAGATATACTTTATTCATCCCACCACAGGGAAATTCACTTGTAACAGCAGCAAGATATAGAAACAAAAGTAGAAGAGGCCAAGACAAAAAAGACACAATAAACAGACAGAAATGAAACAGACAGAAATATCTAAACTACACAATAACCACGAAAAAGTAATCAACCTTCAAAAACAGACAAGTACTAAGGATAAAAGTGGCATGATATATAAAGAGTATTGTAGTGTAAAGTAACCATAGTGTAAAGAAAGTGACCATAATATAAATAATTGTATTATTGCACGAGTAGTAACTATAATATAAATGGCATTACAAAAATAAGTGACCACAATATAAATAAGAACTGCAAGGTATAAGTGAAATAAAATGGAATAAAATAGAAACAAAAATTGCAATGAACATGAACAGGAGACTACAACAATCAGGTGGTGCAGGTGTTGTACAATCTGACAGCAGCAGGGATTACAACTTCCCACATGTATTTAACAAATGAAAGTTCATTTAATAACTTTAAATTACAAATGTATTCAATGCATCTTGTAAGTGTAAGTGATGCCTGAGAATCCAGCATCAAGTAACATTCATGAATGTGAAGTGGGATGATAATGCATGAGTGGACAGCTCAAAATAATGTGCCAAATTATATCACAGTAAGAGTGACCTGTTGCAACTCACATACACACACATCCACACGCTAACCCCGGCCGGGACGCCCGCTGCTTTAGTAACACAAAAGATCCGGCGGCATCGATCGGTATAAATAACTTATGAGCCTAACAGGACCAGTGGGAAAGAGAGATGTAGACAAAGTGACCTGCTTATTAACTCTGGAAGTGTCAGTGTGTGTGTGAAGTGTGTGTGAAGTGTGTAAGGTCTTCAAACAGGTGTTTAGAGAATGCATTAGAGAAGTAGGCAGGTAGCTGTGCTCACGCATTCTTTACTAAACTTTTAATATTTATTCTGTAAAAAACAACAAAAGTATTGAATGAACGGTTGTGGTTAGGATGGAGTTAATTATAGAAGCTGAAATAACAAAGATCCACAGCCTGAGGAAGATCTTTTTGAAATTGAAATCATGCTTTTTAAAATGTATTAGGAGCCACTGACACAAGACTTTAACTGTGAACGGTCTGAATTTTAAAAAGATGTACGCCAAGATAACTCTGTTTCTACTACTGCTGCTAATACTGAGGTCTCTGAACGCTCTTTCATGCTTCTATGTAGTAAAAAATAAATCATTATTTTCTATATTCAACATTTTGTACGTGGAGAATAAAACAGAACAGATTCCTCTTTCAGTGTCAGGTGCATGATAACGCCTAAACAAGCTGCTGTGTTTCAACAAAACTATTCTTAAAACCTCAAAATATAACTGAATCACTGAATATCAGCTCAACATAGTATAGATTCAAATATCACAGTTTAAAATTATAACAAAATAACCTACATAATATTAATAATATAATAAATATAAATAAGAATTGAAGATTATTTGGGGGAAACGTGGTTACAGCAGTAGCAGCAGTCATTTATCATTTTTAATTTATTAATTTAATTTAAATTTAATATTTTTAATCATTTTCTGTGGTAAAAATGTAAATAATATATTTTGTGTCTAAATTATACTGATTTATCAACGTTACAATAAACATTATTCATACTTTCTTTTATTGAATATTTAAAAATGAGCTTTTAATTCCCTTTAAAGTTTTAATGTCTGTCAAATTTCCCCCTGTAGGAAATGTGCTGCATGAATAAATGTGTAAATTTTACCTCAGTTTAGTCTGGGTCAGATTCTGTTTCACCTTTTTTAATTTATAAATAGTGTATTATGAACTTAATGAAGTTCTTCCTGCCTCCACACATCACATGCTATAATATTATCATTTCCTGCCCTTCTTCTTTATTCATACCGTGATATTTATATTATGCAAATGTTGTTATTGTTTTAACCTATAGAAAATCTGCATACCAAATGTGAGCCTGCAGGGTCAGTCGTACTGGACATAATAACTGTTGAGCATTATCCACACAAACATGCTGCTGCATGTGTGTTATGAAGCAGCTGGCTCTGCCTCTGCGGTTTGAATTCAACTTTTAAGCTGCTGAGGAAGTAACGTAGACAATTAGCATGCACGTGAACATTTACCGAGCTCCGCATTTGTAGGGATTACGGTTAAACCTGTGCATCGAGGATACACGAGAGGAAATGAGTGTGTGAATTTGGCTTTAACGAGAGAATCTAATGGCTCGGGGTTTGCATACATAGCAGGCTGTTCGTGATCCACATGCCCACCTGGCCTTGTACTCTATGAGCTGATCTAATGTACTAAGATAAAAACGTATCTATCCGTATAAGCTGTTTCATGAATGGATGAACTACATATTGAGTGCCCTGAAGGCAGCGATTAGGGAAATAAAGAGTATACAGTGTGACATGTGGTTATTAAAAAAAGGAGTGCAGTATTTGGAGGATTGTATTTCTGATGGTTTTCAGCCCTCGCGCTCTGAGGCTGTGTACATGTTTGCTCAGCAGCAAGCCAACAACCTCTTTACACTTCGTGTTACTATATACAGCAATTTGGACTATAATGAGTGCACTGCAAGGACTCACACACTCGTACACACACACACCCACTTTGTGCCATTGTGTCTCTTTTCTTGCCTCGGCATTATGTGAGCAGCATGGACAAACCGGCGCTCGAAGAGGCGGCAGTGGCCCCCGCTGTGGGCAGCAGCGAGACCCTGATTAGTGCTAATGAAGACCTGCAGGAAGTGTTGGTGCATGTGAGGGGAAGTACACTGGGGTTGTGCGCATGTTAAGCTGCTGGAATGAGACTAATTGCATGTGAAATGTGTGCGTGAATAGTCAATCGGGGGCTTTTTTTTTTGCTCGAGCTCTGCTGCCCACCTGTAAGAGTCACAGCATATTTCATGAACCGTGAACTGGCCTTTATTATGGAAACTCCCCGCAGTGATTTCGAAGTCTGCACAGTGGAATTAATATCATCTCTGACCCCTCACCCCCCGCGCTCTGGATCTCTTCTCCACCTGTAAATGGACATCCACTATTCCCTGCTACCCGCCCAGTCTGTTTCCATGGTGACTTCCCCTTAACCTTCTGCCAGCTTTCCCCCGTGGTGTCCCCCCTCCTCCCCTCCTCCGCTCCTTTCCCTGTTGCTCTCAGCCTGAGAAATCAGCCTAATAAATAGCTTTATGGTAATCAGGCCAGTGAACGGCAAGTGGAGCTGCCAATCTTAATACACTTATTAAAGTGCCTGAAAATGTCAGTCTCCCTTGTTGCCCTGTGGCCCTCGCCAACCTCTCGCTTCACTTCTCACTCTCTGTGGTGGCAGTCACTCCGTGTCTGCTGCCATGATCTTTAATCCCACCTTCATTCATCTTCCTCTCAGTTCATGTCCTCTGTGATGATGCCTATACTTTGTCGGCGTGGACGATCTTGCCCCCCCCCAGATTTGGTCTGAATCCTCCACACTCATGATGACTCTTCCTGGCTGTTTGGTGGAAATGATTGGCTCCATATGAATTGATTTGAAGGTTTTTCTTATAATCTTTGACGTCCCGCATGTTCAGGCTCAGATAATCTCTGATCCTCACCAGGGGTGACCGGGCACTTATGGTCCAGCTTTGGAACTCCTGGTTATCTCAGATCGATGAAATCAGTTGCATCTTTTCAATTCACTTTTTAAAACTCTGTTGTTCCATGTTTTTCTTGTTTTTATTGTTTATTTCCACTGCATGATTTTTCTATTTACCTTTTTCCCCCTGTGCTACATAAAACGATAAAAAAAACGATTGCAATTATTATTCTGAATTTATTGTAATGTGGCATTTTGAGTCAACAAAAGTCTGCAAGTTAATGAATGGATTTTAATGATAATACTCATCATTATCCTGAGATTTAACTGATTTGTTTTTTATGAATCATTTGACCTTTCAGACAATATTAGAGGGAAAAAACAATAAATTACTGGCAGAAATATGAGTCATCATACAGCATCGTTTAAAGCTGCATTTCCAAATGAACTATTTTCATTGAGAGCTTATGTCACCTCTGCTGACTCCCCTCCACGTTTCAGCTCCCTTGACGCCCTCTGAAATATTACTTCAGAATAACTGTGTTTGGTTTCCTTTTTAAATATCCTCCACTCTTCCCTCAGAGAAGCAACAATCTCGCCGTTTGAAATTGAAGTCATCACGGTTTCCGCTCCCGGAGAGAATTGGCTACGTGGTATCAATCCACAATGTAACCTGACGGTGCAGCTGCTCCCTCCACGCGCTCATGTGATCTGTTTCTCAGGGCGTGTGTGTTTACCGACCCCCTTCTGTGAAATGCAACCTGGCATCATTGGTTAAGAAAATCCCCACAATCAATCCTCAGTAACCCTCTTCCTTTCTCTTTTCTTCTGGCTTTGACTCCCAGGTAATGTACTCCCACTGTCACCTGCTGGAGTATTCCTCCCCCTGTAGCAGAAGTCCATCATTCAAAGCAGCTCATAACACCCTGAAGCCATTTTCCAAGCTTCTCATCACCCGTGCAGGTCTGTCACGGAGGCTTTTTTTGCAAAGGTATAACTCCTTCTATTATTGGCACCTGAGAATGGGGTCACTGAGCCAGCGGCAGCATTGGCAGCAGCAGCGGTCTGGCATTGAATACTAGATTAGGTTAATCAATGAGCTGGATCTGCAGCGCTGAAAGAGTATGCCAGCTTTCTGAGAGATGGGCCCAATTAAAATACCTGTTACATCCTGAAGACTCGATGGCTTCAAGACAGACAGATAATTAACTGCCAACACTCACTGACTATACATTAATTAGTAAGTGGCTATACAAACTCCAAAGTTGACCAAAATGAAGAGAGTTCTTCCGACATGTCACGGTTTGCATTTTGGGTGACGCACGGCCTGAAGCTGTGACAGCACGGCTGCCGGTTTGGGGAGAGTGAATGAGTAAGACTGCCATCTGCTCCCCACTCGACTACACACTGGAGGACTGGTCATACTGGGACGCTCAGGTGTGGATGTGTGCATCTCTGCTTGCATAATGAGGGTGAGGCACAACCCCCCCCATCCACCTTATCCATCTGTCTGTCCGTCCTGTTTAATATTTCGGGATGCTCTCGTTCTTGTTTTGGATGTTTTCAAAGAAACTTTTTATTTCTTTTACTCAACTGTGCAAATAATGTTGTCAGCGGTCCATAGACAGGAGTGAAGGCGAGGCAAATTAAGCTGACATTCAGAGTTTCAGGCTACCACGTTATGCTAATTGCTGTGTCGTACAACGATTAATATGCAGCGACAGCAGCTCACTTGTCTTGTTGGAGCACGGTACAGCCATCGTCCAGCATGGAGAGGTGCCGGTTCAACTCCTCTGCCGAGGATTTCTTGAGCAAGGTACCAAATTCCCATACCGCTCCAAAGGCGCCGCTACACTATCTCTCTATCTGCATGTCTATGAGCGCTGTATCGGGCCTATATATGTAAACTTAATTAAAAGTTAATTTTCTTCTTATATTAATATCTCTAATGGGAAAACATGTCATCTTCTTATATCAAATATATCTCTGTTTGTTTTCATACAGTTAAATCACTTAAAATTGAATCTGAGTGACATTTACGTTATCGTTTACATTCTTCTCATTAGCCCAAAGTCAAACTTTCACATTCCGACTCGCTGAATACATCGTCAGCGTTATCATAAAATGTCAAAATTAGAATAATCTGCAAACATTAACTTGTGAGAAGATGATTACATTTATACGACGGCAGTTAGAAGTTCACTTCAGACACGACGGCTCGGTGTCGGAGACAGATGGAGGAGAGCAAACGGACAAAGAGGAGAAGCCACTGTTAACTCAAGTCAATTCACTTACGGGCCTTTGTTTGCTCTGTGTGTGTGTGTGTGTGTGTGTGTGTGTGTGTGTGTGTGAGCAGGTGAAGGGATGTCAGGCTAGGTCACACACTGACTGCACTGATTAATTAGTGTTTACTCAGTAATTGCCTAGTGATTGTTTTAGCTACAGCCCATGGGTAGTATCCTCTTGACACACACACACACACACACACACACATTTACAGTCTCTGCTAATGAATCAATATTGTCATGTGGCATGACAGATACACTGAAGACTAAATTGAGATCATGCATCAAATGATAATGAACAAATCATAACATGGATGAGTTACTGCTCCGGAATATTGAATATCATTTCTGTATTCGTCTCATATGGAATGCGTCCCTTTATGGATTTTCTAAAGAGTACAGCAGTTCTTCTTCTGGTTTGAATTCATTTAGATTTCATTTATTCAGCACAGTCCCTCTGAACTCAAGGGTCTTGTTTCCAAGGGAGATTTAGTCTACAATTAAATGCGGAGAGAGAAAAAATAAGAGGAGCAAAGGGAGGCGAAGGGAAGAGTGATTTTAGTAATCAAAGAAATTCAAACGGCTTCCTGCGCCGTGATCCGTTTTGTCCTTGCAAATAGAAAACAGCAATCTTATGATTCAGATCCTCCGTCTGACATCAGCAGAAACGACCCCAGACCACGTCAGGTGAAATCAAAACTCAAACCAAATATCAAAAAACTAAAGAAGGAGCTGACGCAAAACGTCATTTCTAGGAATAATGCGTAACACTCGCATCTCTGCACGTTCTCCTTTTAATTAACACACTAAAAAGTAACAGCAGGAGAACGTATCAGGCTTTACGACACAAAGCCACCGTGATCCGCACTTATCACACTGTTTTTTTTAAATATCTTGGTATTCATGGGCATGCATTACCAATCGTATTGACACTGCAGGATTGTCATTGCATGTTTCTTTCCGACCGACGGATTCGGAAGATAATTGTCAGTGGGATTGTGATGTGGGATAGACTCTATGTATTACAGTGTGTGTGTGAAAGAGATTTGTCATGATTACAGCGATGGCTTTTGTGATTTCACCTGTGCGTATATTGACATGTCGTTTCCATGCATATGTATTTTTACGTTTGTATCGGGGATAATAGACCACTCACTCAAATATTATTTTTCACTGCACCAACAGTCCAATCACTTCAACCACCATCACATGTTAAAATCAATTTCCATAAGAAAAACACACTTCACCCCTTCAGTCTCACTCCTGCTGCATTTCAAAGCACCCGGCACTCTGTTATAACTCCATTTGTCTATCATAGAAAAAGTGATTTGCTTGGAAGAGAAAAATTGCTATGCATACAAATGTAGCTCTCTGCCCATAATCGTGATGCAACATCTCACTTCAGGCAAGCAACGTTTGAGCTGTGACACCAGAATTTCCTGTAGGTACGTCTGCGTTTAATGCAGCGCCGTCCCGTGCAGTGGACAGCGCTGACATCTACTCATAACTAATAACCCTGTTTTGGAATAACAATGGTGCAGGGCAGATGTGATGAACAAAGGGAGTGTGTCATCACACTCAATACACCCAGGAAGATCGCTCAGTTAAGATGTAGCGAGGGTTGGCGGGGGGGTGTAGATGGGTTAAAGGTTGCAACCTCTCTGGGTGACCCCTGACTCATCAGCACACTTAACCCCTCATTCTGATTGACCTCCTCCTTGTATGTGAGCTCCCAGATGAATGCCTCTTTAATACACTGAAGCGTGGAGTTGTTGAGAATAAGAAGAAAGTGTGGCTCATTTATGGAGGCATCGATTGGTGTGTGCGTGCTCAAAGCGTGCGAGCGTTATGCGATTTCATTGACTGAATTGATTTAAACGTTGTGCATCTTAATGTCTTTAACACATTAAGACATTTGTGTAATTTCTGTAAAAAATGAATCTCCCTCAGCTGAGGGCGTTATGTTTCTGTTTGCTTGCTGGTCTGTCAGCAGGATTACAGAGAAAACTACTGTTCCCATTTCCCTGAAACTTAGTGGAAGCATGGAGCATGGACCAAAGAAGAATTCATCACATTTTAGAACCGATTTTAATCAGAGAGCAGAATCACAAATGAATTTCTCACATCAATATTGCAGGATAGGTCAATTCTAAGTTGTTTTTTATGGCAAAATGAACAGAATTTGTTGTGAACGCACAAACCGGTCGTGATTGATGTTCTGTGACTGAACATACGACACTTTAAACTGCAGAAACACGACACCATGGTGCAGGTCTGCGCTCTCCGAGTGTCCTTCTACTTAGAAGTGTCTTCATTTTGAGGAAACACTTATTATTATTTAGAGAAAGATTGAGGCTTCTTCAGTGCCTGTTTCATTTACATTGTGATTCTGTTGGATTTTGGCTGAAGTCTATCTAAAGTCAAAAATCACTTTCAAATATAAATGTATTCTGTGCATCAGAAAGTGGTGCAACAAAACTCATACACAGCACAGTTTGGGTCACTTATGAGACAATTAGTTTATTCAAAAGATGTAAATATACTGCATATCATTAACCATTCCTCTTTAGTGGATCACTTTAGACTCCGACAGAGGAGGTTCAGTAAAACTCTCCGGCTCTTCGGACATCGGCGGTGCCGAGACGCTTTAAATGCTGTCGTGACTGGGCGTTTAGACTATGTTGGCATTTGATTGACAGCTCAAACAAAACACAGTGTCCATAAATGTGCCTTTTACTGTAGCAACAAGTTCAGGACAGACAGCGTTTTGTCGGTCAGGGTAGATGTTTGTTTGGTTGAGTGTTCGGCAAGCCAAGGTGCAACATGTTCATGAATAAGAGGACGTCAGCTAGAGAGCTGCTGCAAGGTGTCAGATTCATTAGTGTCACCATCAGCCAACGGCCATGTCATACTGCTTAATGCAAATAAGTTAGAAATGAAATGATATGCATTGAATTTGTCTATATAGGTAGACGCTGTCACTCAATGCATAGACGGTGGGATGAAGCAGAAGATGTCATTTTTAAGGCACATCGTGCTGTAGCAGGCAAAGACATATTCAAGGAGAATGGAAGAAAAATAAAAGAGCAATGTTTTGAAACCAGAACGCTGAATTTCCATCTTTTTTTTTTGTAACTAGCCATTAAAATGAGATGACACAGTCGACTCCCAGTCAGCTTGTTACAATAACTCCACATGCCCACCGCAGGAACAAAACTGCAATATCATACACTCATCTCCCCCTCCCACAAACAGTCTGGAAATTGAACGAGCCACCCAGACAATTATGATTCCAGGGAGTTATCGCCTCCCCTGATCCACACTTCTTCTTTCTTTTTTTTGTGTGTGGCAAATACATGACACTAATCCCTGCCCCCCGTGCTGCACCTTATGAGTAAATCTAACAACCCAACCGTCTTATATCTTCATCACCATCCAATCTGCCTGCGCTCACCACCTGGAGAAATCCTCGCCGTGATGGAGGAAGTTGTCCAAGCTGCTATTAGCATATGCAGAGCTGTCCCCTGCTTACAAAGTGGGATCTCCTGCCCTTCTCTCTCTCTCTCTCTCTCCCTGTCTCTCTCCTCCTTCCCCTTCAGTGTTCATTTTCGCCACAGATGCTGCCTAATTTCCATTCCTGCTCGGTTATGTACATAATTCTGCATATTATCTCAGACATAGGGGGGCTAAGCATGGAGCGCACTGAAGAAAATGGCCGTCTGAACACTGTCGTCTTTTTCTTGGAGTAAAAGCAGAACAAAGTTTGTTTTTAATCTTTTTTTTTTATTCGTGATAAAGTGCTTCAGTGTAAAAATTCAAAATGTATCTGCATATCATTTTTTAAAAGCAATATCTTAAATCATAGATCCAGTTTTACTGAATGTAAATGGATGTATAAATTAAAAAAAACTAATGTGAAACTTCTTTGTGAGAGAGCAAAAGCTCAAATAACCTATTGAAGTTAGTAGATGGGGGGGCAACGATACAAGAGGGGACCCCATGCTGTAGCTGCAGATTGGGGTTTTAGAGTGAAACTGTGCATGATAAGCTTATCGGAGATGCAGCAGGCCGGTGCTTGATGGAAACTGAGATGAGGAGGCTCAAGGCTGATAGCGGGGCTGCAAATACATCGAGATGATTTGACGGTAATTGGGCTCCTTGCTGGACTGCTGGGCGCTGCCTGATGTTAGTCATCCTCTGCTGGAGGACGCAGAGGAGGTTTGTTAATGGGAAAGATGAGACAGATGAGGGATAAGGTGAAGAACGGGTGGAGACGGAAGAACAGGTGACTCAGACATGCTGTCATACACAAATATGTGCACGCAGGTATGAATTCAAAAAGGTATTCACATATGTATTTTCCTTTTGGTTATGTATTCGCACAACGTGGCACTGCTGTTTATGCAACGGCCATGCGGATAAATCAGGATGAATTGGAACCAAATTGAAGTGAGATAGAAGGAGGATAAAGGAATACAGGATGGATGACAGAGAGGCAGCACAGGTGAAGAAGAAGAGGAGACACGGGAAATGATTCCTGTGTGACGAATAAGGACAGCAGCATGCTCTTTGTTTGACTAAATCGGATTTTTGCACACAGTTCGATGTTTGAATCATATTAATTATAACTTTAACCCACTGTTCCTTTTCCTTTCAGCCCCATTCTTTCATTTTGCTTTCTAATAAAGACGAAGAAATAATAAAAATAATCTGCTAACAGCGACAGGTTAGACTGTAGATTAGGTTCTTTGTTCTGGTGCAACCTTGAAAAAAGCGGAAATATGTACAAAAAAGTCTAAAGAAGTACTGTGTGTCTTTAATATCATAGAATAATTTGTACTTTGATATTAATATCAAAGCCTGATCCTGCACTGCAACAACACACCATGTGAAAACTGGTGAAAGGTTATCGACGATTGAATGAATGAATGAAAACTGAACTGAGCCTATTTGGCCCAGATCGTGGAAAGTCAGGCGCATGCAGTTCCAAACCTCTAAATCATTTAATGATCCAACTGCTTCGTTATCATCGAGGTCCCAGAAACATCAAATTTACACTTCACTGTCCTGGGATATGACTGATGAGCTGGGGACTTGGCTTGGCAACCGGAGGGTCCAGTATAAACTAAAGTGTGGAAGGTCGACTGATACCTAGAGAGGTGCCAATTGACCTCCTGGGCATTGCTGAGGGGCCTTTGAGCAAGGCACCAAACCCCCTAACTGCTCTTAGGGCAGTCCATCACTTCACCATCTCTCTCCACATTTGCTGTGAGCCCTTTGTGTGTGTGTGGTTGTATTTTGGGTAAAAATGCATGTAAAATAAGGGATAAATAAAGTATATATTCTGTTCTATGAGAATAACTTTTTCTTACTCTACAAAATATTCTGCGTTTGAACTCTCCACATGACAAAGTGGCACTGAGAAAGTTTGCTGATGACCTGTTAAAGTATGATTGGTCCAGTTTAGTTGCTCTGTCAGGTTTTCCTTCATATCAGACATGACACTGACACAGAGGCTGTTAAGTCACTTCCTCTTCCTCCGTCAGCATCAGGTGTTCACAGTGCACCGTCAGTGTTTCTTCTGTTTTAGATGAAACGTTCGACTAAACGGCATCGAGAATCAAAGTGGCAGCCACGCGACTGCGTGTGCAAGCTTATTCTTTAGAAGGAATCGATGAATGTCATAAACAGAACTGCTCAGTGATCACTACCACTGATTCGACCCGACTCAGCTTTATTTGTGCAGCAGCTCACATGCAAACACGCAGCCTGAAGCGCCTCGCACACAAAAGAAGAGAGACAAAGAACAATGAACAAAGAATGAAACAGTGATAAATTCATATGCTATCAACGATTGCAACAAGAACAGCTCCACTGAGCATCATGGGAGAGTGCATTGTGCAGACGTGTGTGTGTGTGTGTGTGTGTGTGTGTGTAAGAGTCCTGACCCCCACCAGAATAATGGGTTTGTTTTGGCTGGATGCCATCAGTGTGTTGGTGTTCAAATCCCTCCACCTCCTGCTCTCTACCACAGTTTGTCTGGCCAGGCGCTATACCGAGCCCTCCCCGGTCATCAGACATTCTCTTTCTAGCCCACTACAAAGTCCCAGCCGTGGCCGCCACCGCCAGCATCAGCACCGGCGTGCGGAGAAAGGTCACATTTAATGATCCGGGCGTCACGCTGGAGCTGGAACCAGCTTTGACAGGGAAGTGCAGGGTCCAGAGGTGAAACCGTGTTTGTGTCTGCATTCCTGGTGACTTTGAATTAGTGTTGTTGTATCTCAATGCATTTTGTGAATCCGCATCTTAAGTGTGTATGTGATCTGAGTTACAGAGGGAGGCTAATGGTTGGCTCAGAATCCAGGTGAGGGTGAGTAAGAGAGGAGACAACTGGTGGTTCCCAGTGCTTGGCTCTGGCAATGAATAAAGATGTTGGGCTTCCAAAATGATCCCTAGCGATCTATTATTAATGCATGTCTTCTATCTAGTTTTTCGCAGTGAATATATGAGGGATGTAGCAGAAGGATAGTCGATCTGTGGTGGGAAGCTTTGCAAACTGCAGTTACCATTTTTCCTTTTGTGTTATAGGTCCAGAGCCCTCTGCAGGTCCCTCCTCAGTCTACACAGCTCCAGCTTTTGCACCAACCAGCCTGAAACACACTTAAAAGGAAGTTTAATCCTCCTCTCGGGGGGGTATCTTGTGGGCATCAGGGCACCATGTCGGTTGCTTTCCTTCTGTAACTCCAAACACCTCTTTGTGAATTCAGCACGTCTCTCTGCGGCGTGCAAATCGAAGGCTTGATTGTGCGAAACGCTGATTTGCAGCTCTCCTTCTGCACGAATACAAAAAAAATCTGATGTGGATTTTGAGGGGACGCACACTTTTGTGGGATTTGCATATTGAAATATTTAGAAGTAATTAGCTAGAAAATATGCAAACACACACACACACACACAGCGTTAATGACTCCCAGGCAGATTTATGGTGAAGAGAGCAAAGGGGAGCCTACTTGACCTCCATGAAGGGACAAATGGCCGCATTAGTGCCCATAAATTACAATAAATACACAGACGTAGAATTACGCAGCACGGCAGCAGACATCGCCGTCTCCAGCTGTCTGAATCCAAAGATGCCTCTATGGATGTGTGCACAAACACACACCACTCAACTCTGGCTTAAAGCATCAGAACCACAAGTTCATCTGCAATTACTTCATACAACAACACGATAGTATTAAGTTATGATTAAATGAACAACCCTAACCCTTAAATACATTTGATTGACTGCACTGTGGTCACTCTAATGAGGGCTTTTATGTCTTCATAGCAACAAGGGAGCAAAAGGAACTCTGACTCCTGTGTGCTTTTATTCAAATTTTTGTGTGATATCGATTCACAACACCTTCTTCAAAGCTCCGTTTCTGGCAAGCGCACCTGCTGCTCCCCCGAGAAGCCCCCATCTTAACACCTATTGACCCAAACAGAAATTCTGCAGCCTCTCTTATGGATTATGAATGTATCTCCACAGTCAGATGTTGCATCCAGAACACAAATGAGCGTGTGAGAGAGGAGGACGTGGGCAGGGGGGGAGGTAGAGGAGCTAATTGGGCTGTCGTTTCAACTGTGGCTCCAAAAGCTTTTACATAACACAACAGAAATTTTAGTTTGAGTTGCGTAACTTTTTTAAAAAAATGTTAACTTTTATGCATCTGCTGGGCAGTAATCATGTCAATTAGCTGACTCACAGTCGGCGTCTGTAAACGTGGGAGTTAGAGCTGCAAAGAAGTTCAGTGAAGTCGACTTTGCTTTCAGTCCACGGACAGAAACGAGACGATGTGTGAAGCAGAAAGTCGATAACAATGACATTTCTTTTCATTTAGGGCATTTCCCAAATATTTTCACTTCATTTGCCTTCCCAAGATCCAGGCTCCCATTAATCAGCTTTAATTTGTGACTTAACTTGACTGTCGGGTGTAATAATATCATGGTCAGTACCTACAGCACAGATCCCTAAATAAACTGTCAATAGAGAAAGCAGAGAAGGTGTGATAAGGGAACGAGTGTGAGAACTAATAGATAAACTTGCCGGGGCCCCTGCAGTCCACTATAGTGCTGTGTTTGAGTGAATTGTCCATTATTTCCCAAATTGGTTATCGGGCCGCATTGATTTTCCCATTGAGCCTCCCTGTGAGCTCCAGGTCGACCCACACAGGCTGTCCGCCCACTGCTTCGCTATTGAGCTTCTCGCCTGGATACCCACGGTTTGACCAGCCTCCCCCGCTAAACCCCCGCACTGATGAATCAGCACATAATGGCCAGAGAAATACATCTCTATTATGGCAAAGAAAATAAAAATATATGGGGCATCAATCCAAATCTTGGACTAAGATGACAAAAGGGAGCCTTTGTATGAGCAAAATAGGATTTAGGAAATAGCATTATTGATTCTTGATATCGGTGTTTGCCTTTCATTCTCTCCATGTGGTCAATCCATTTCCTTTACACCAGTTTACAATGGAGAGGGCTTATATACTTTCTGATTGATCAGTGATTAGCAGAGCTATTACATCTACCCCCCCGTCTTCATTTACTCCCTGAATATATCGATGTCACTTAAAGATTGTGGGGAGGAGATGCAGTTTGCTCTGGGGAAGGATCTCACAGAATATGAAGCCAGGTGCACGTGAGGCACGTCTGTCTATCAGCCTATCAGCCCATCGGTCCAGGTTTGCCCTGCACCAGATAGATTACTCTCAATACATTCATTGTTCCTCCCTCGCCTTCTCATATAGATCCTGGCAGCGGACACTGCGCCTCAATCTACACTCCATTAGAGCTCGTGGATGAGAGGAGGGGTGACAAAAGAGAGGTAGAAATAGAAGTGTGAGAGCAATGAAAGAGAAGCTATAAACTCAGCGTTATTGATACAGCCAATGCTGCTGCTGCTGCTGCTGCTTGAAGCTGGTTATCGGGACAGGGGTGCAGAGAGGGAAGGGCTCAGAGGCAAATCTACCCTTCAAGCTCATGTCCACTCATCAAAAGGCAAAGCTCACTCCCCTCTGTGGTAAAACTCACACCAGTTACCTGCATACACACCCACAGAAGGAAGCACAAAGAGGGAAGACAGTAACCATCTCACTGGCTCTTAAGCATCAGTCGATGGACACAAGCTGGGAAGCAGCTCGATTCTTTAGAAACCAGCTCAGAATTTAATCGAAATGAGGACAGAAATAAATAAATGAAGTAATATATACGGTGAATGTGTTACACACACCTGACAATGGGTGTGTGTGTGTGTGAATGCAGCTTTCATTGGTATGCACTGACATGGAGACAAAGCTAGAGTGCTCATTAAAGCAGACATCAAGGTGATCTGTTGACTTAACTCCACCCTATACACATGCACACACAGGAACACTCATAGGTACGCATATATACAGCACTGCCATTAGAGCAAAGCATGGCAGGGACATCTCGTTACAGCATGTTAATAAGCCTGTGCGGCCACACTGTTTTTAAAAAGAAAAAAACACAAAGCGTCTGTGAATTCCACCTGGAGCGGAACAGAGACAAGTTGCTGTGTAACTGAGCTCCATCGCTGGCGGAGAGAAGAAGAAGAAGAAGAAGGAGCCCAGTGGCAAAAGTTAAGGAGATGTGACAGCTCCGGGTCCATCGTGCCTGACAGCAGACAGCTTCATTTAACGGAGTGAGCCGGGCTGCCGCTCATGCTTCTGCAAAGTAGACCGTGTTATTGGGTGATACTGTCACATTTTACTCACAGCCCACAGAACACTCTGACAGGCATGTGATCCTTGGTGTGCTGGGATCACACCGGGACCCCTTATTCTGACGGAAATCTTCAGAGGGACTATAGACTGAGGCAAGATTCAGTGTTCAGGGACACGGGATGGATATGAAGAGCAGATTAAGAAGTTATCAGTCCTGCCTGATTTAATTCATTTACACTTAAATATCAATTCCACCTTCTTAATAGGGAAATCAAGAAGCATGGCACTTTCTTTAAATCCCATAATTAGCTTTTAGTAATGATACTGTCTGATCTTTAAGTGTCATGATAAGTTCTTAGATGCTGATTATGAATGTTATATCTGGTCTGAGAGCAGCAGATCTGTCATAAGCAGCTCAAACACCCATCACCTAAACCTGAGATTTACTCGCATGGCAACTCCACTTTCCCTTTTAACTCTCCGCGGCTCAACTCCACATTACCATAACAAAAGACACCCGCATTGTGAGCTTTCTCAAGTCTTTCTCAAGAAAAACCCACTGTGCTCTTTTGCGTCAGACTGTCAAGAAGAGAGGGCAAAGACAAATCAAAGGGGAGCAGACTGTCAAGAAGAGAGGGCAAAGACAAATCAAAGGGGAGGTTAAATGAGGAAAGACGTGCACAGAAAATTCTCTTACCATTGAAGCCGGTGAAGTTTCCCCAGTCGAGCAGGGAGCTGTTGAAGGAGGGCAGGGAGATGTTGAAGAACAGATCGGTGCCGTTGGACGGGTTTCGGATGGTGTCCGTGAACAGGTTCATCTGCAGCAGGGTCTTGAGCAGATAGCGCAGCATCTTGCTGCGCAGAGAGGGACCTGTACTCCCCTTTTTATAATTCACTGTCACTCACTGTGTCTCTGTCCTTTTATGAGTGGGAGTCTGTCCACTGATAAATCTCCTTCGCCTACTTGCTTGGTGTTAGGGGAGAGTTAAAGAGATGTCCTTTTTGATCCCAAGTTGATTGAATATTCAAAAAATATTTAGAAAAAAAAATTGGAGGAAAATGAGGGATATCGGTGAAAAAGTGGATTACAAGAAATCAAGTTTAGTTGATTGGTTGTTTGTAGATGTGAGACAGGGTTGGGGGGGCCCCTCGCTGTGAGTCCCTTCAGTTCCTTCCCAGTATCGGATTGTTCCTTCCTCCTTGTTTCTTTTGTTCTGGGATCACATAACTTCACACGCTGTCTGCCACCACACAAAAAAACAGCCTCTCGCCGGTGTAAAAGAATCCAGCAATGTGATGATGACCCCTTTGGATTTGCTGCTCTCCTCTCCAACCCCTCCCTCTGGCTCCTCCTGTGTCCCTCCCTCCCTCCTTCTCCCGCTCTCCTCCTCTCTCTCTCTCTCTCTGTGATGGGCTCCCGGGGGGTCCAGAGGAGAGAGAGAGAGAGAGAGAGAGAGCAGGTGCTGTTGGCAATAAATGATTAATTATTAGATTAATAATCATCCCAGGAGGCTCTGAATCGCAGCGTTGGAGAAAAAGGGGGAGAATAGACTTACTGTCACTGTCTTAAACTACACACACACACACAAAGGTCTCATATACATAAACGCATGCATACAGTATGTGTTAGACAAACAAACATGGCACAGGAAAAACTCCTGCTGTGTTTGTTTCCCCACTGTTTGTCACACTTTCTGAAAACGCATTACATGCCGATATATCCGTGGAAAGAGGGTTCCAAATTCTCCCTCATCAGCCTCCGAAAACTGGAGTTTGCATCAAAAAGGATTAGAGAAGAAAGATTCGTCTGTGGAAAAAAACTGACTGTATAAGCGTATGTAAGTATAAGCTGGGTCCACAGTTTTGTGTCAGAAAAGCTTGATAATGCTGCGTACTACGGAATAATCGCTCCTTGCTTTCACAGAAGAAACAACCTTGCATTTTGCACCGAGCAATGCCAAATAAAGTTTATGAATTCAGTTTTTAGTCCAAGTCCAAAACAGCATGGCATGGGTTAAATAAGTCAATAGTTACCTTTTAAAGCCAAAATATGAATTTTAAAGAAAGTAAAGAAGAACTTGAATTAAGTATTAATTTGCTGGAGTTCATGATGTTCATTGTTCGGTTCAGTTCCCGTAAGAAAATCCCCAATATGAGCTTTACCAAACTGCCATGACTGCTTTGTCAGCTCCTTTGTGTGTGTAAAAGTGTGAGCATGCCTGTGTGTGCATGTGCATATGGATGAAACACATTTAGCTGCATGCCTTCAATCATGCTCAAGCATGCTATAGCCCTAATGCATAGTCCACACGTCATTGACATGCACGTGCGATCGTAGCAGCATGGTCGCATGTGGCGCCCGGACGCCCCGCTGACAGCCTCAGTGTGACTCCTATTAACGAAGCCCGTCCCCCATCAGGACCCTGTCCTCCTGCTTCATCACTGGGACAATGGGAGCCATCCCGTCGACAAAGTTGCCGTGACGACCCCCGTCCCGTGTGCTATTCCTGGGGTCTTTTCCGGTCCCCCCTCAACCTCATTTATGAGGGTCTTCCATTCATGGGGTATCTGTGCCAGAAAACGTCCACACATATGACGCTAATGGGCGTACAATGCATGCGTGGTATGGACGGGGAGCGAGGTGTGTCAGATCAATAGTCACTGACAGACGCACGGATGTTCTCTGAAGTGTTTCAGTGTTGTGAGAGCTGCGCCCATATAAATGGACGATTTATACCTCAGCATGGCTGCAGCACTTAAGATGCTCTGTACTTCTTCAATGACTCAAAAACTCTCACACACATGCTCACGCTCGCAGTAATTCCTCAATCAATCTCCTCAAGAGCAGACTTTCCACCTCCACAGCTCCACAGCTCCACAGCTCCACAGCACGGGTCTCTAGCCAGGTGATTAGCAGTCTAAGAGAGGAACACCTTGCTCCACATTCCTCGTTTAGAGTCAGGTTGCATTGTGTGGGAAGATTATATGTGTATTACAGGTTAGACACAAGGTGCACAACCTTATGCTTAAGACCTGAACCAGCACACTGCATTAACTTTTGGGTTGTTCCTTTTATTATTACAGACAAATATTCATGCACTGTCCTACAAACGAGCCAGCAAGTGACACTTTTTTATTGTTGCAAGAATCCAATGAATATTCACAGCACTGCCGTCACATAACATCATCATGTTGGGAGAAAACATATTGTCATAACTTGCACAGGGTGATAATGTTACAATTATCCTCAATGCCAAATTGCCTTTTTTAAATTTTTTTATTTCTGTCATAAACTAGCTGTAATGAGGCAGCACTGCAAAGATATGTGTATGATTACATGCTGCCTGGTTTCTCTCAGTAAAAACGTCAGCCATATTATCTGCCACCGTGACGATTACGTTCCCAGAGAGTACGCTGTCAGTTCTGCATGGAGAATTTTGAACATTTCTATTTAAAAAACAAACAGATGAATACATCCGAGTCCAGGTTTTATGATGATCTGATGTTGTTTGTACTTCTTTTTATGCATGTAACATACACATGTGCACCTGTGGTTCAAAATCAATTCAAAAGCCATAGTACTGGTATGTTGCACTACCACTATTCATAACAATAGAAATGACACTTAATTTCAACGGTGAATATTATCTCACTTAATCAGCAGTGATTTGCTAACCATAATATAATATAGCCGATAGCTGCATGGTGACCTTTTGTTTTGTCAGTGACACTAAGACCTCTGTTTGAAGCATGAAACTAAATTTCATGCAAATCCATCAAACAGAAGGATGAATGCTGGCGGCCCACTGAGTGTTTGGCCTTTCATACAAATGTTAATGCAGAGATGGATGCAGATGGGTCATTAATGTCAACATCCTGTTGGATTGATGTCTTCGCCTCGCCATGACAATCATTACAAGTTTAACATTCTCACACGGACAGAGAAAAAAGAACATGATCACAGTGACACTGGTTACATATTGTTTTACTATGTTCACCGTCGTAGTTTCTACTTGTTAGCCTGAAGTACAGGGAACAGCTGAGGCTGATGGGACTGTCATTAGTTTTTTTGCTGTTTGGGAAAACATTTTGGCTTTATTACGGAAATACGGGAAAAGTTAGAATCAGGATGCATCACCAGGCAACCATGAATATCTTGTGTCTGTTATGAAATTTTCTATCCTAAGGTTACACGAGGTCACGTGTGGGTCCTCGGCAGTATTAGTTGTTTGGCTTTGGTTGAGAACAGTAGGTACCAGTCTATCTCAACACTGTGGTGTCCAGGGTCAAAGAGACCTGTTGCTGCCTTCATAGACATAATAGATAGCTGCCGTTGACGGTCCAATCTTTTGTCTCCAGACTAGAATATGCTGACAATAACACCTGCATGGGTAAAGACATTCTCTTTGATTCTGGGCGTGTAGTATTTGTGGTGTTATCTTTGGGTTTAAAGTTGATCCACCAGGATGAGTTGGGCAGAATGTGAGACCGACTCAGGCACTTCTGATGAACTCTGAGAGTGTCAAATAAATAATACAGCATAAGACATCAGAGGCTCCTGAAAACACTTTCTGAACTCCTGACCTCACCACTGACCTTTGACTTCAGCAATTTCTCCACAACGGTGTGATATTTTCTCTAGGTAAGTGAAAAGTATGACTATGCTGTTGGTGCCAGATGAAAAGTCAGGGGCTCATTAATTTTATTGCAATTCATCCTGTAGAGAACACAAATGTCCTGTAACAGGTTTTCATGGCTCATCCAGTCCAATAGCAGGTAAGACACTGCTCACAAATCCTGAAATGTCGACCTCATGGTAGCCCAACTTTTTCACAACTTGCCTGTCTAACACAGTGACTCTGAAGCCTGTAAATGAAGGGAGTGAGAAACAAAAGGACAGCAAAGGTATAATTCATCTAAAGTAAAAGAGAACTATGTTAAAAAGAAAGTATCACATGAGGAATCGGAGCAAAGGTACTCTTATTTATGGTTCTGTTACCTGAGACCAGTCTCCTGCTATTTGAGTACCAGGAGGAGGGTTACTCTGAATTTATCTGACTACAAGTATCATTAGCATGGTAAAATGATACATTTGTTTCAGTTGGTCGGTTAGGTTTATGAGTTTCATACAGTATCGTACAGAGACGGAGCAGCTTTATCCAGCTCAATGATTTGGAGGGATTAGAAGGTAAAATTTAGAAAGAACAGAAATGCACTGACCTTCATTCGAGTCAATACATTACAACATCCTGAGAAACAGAGCACAGCACAAAAAGTCAAGCTGGAGTCAAGAGGCCGAATAGCCAATTTAGAGTTGAGAAACAGTTTTGAGAATATCGTCAAAACTGAACTCTCATTACTTCCCTTTCCCACGGTGCTTCTGATGGTGAGTCAGCCTCGAGTACATGAGAAGTGTGCAGCCCAAATCTATTGACCAAACGTTGCATGCAGCAAGAGTATTAAAGACTGGATTTTGTTCTATAAACTGACTCAATGGAACAATTTTTCGTGAAGCGCTGAGACTTGTGAGAGATTTGGTCTGCAATAATAAAGCTGAGCAGCCACACATATTTTCTTCAAGTCTGCAGTGATTGCACGCATTCTTCTAGGACTGTTTCACGGTACATTCATGCATATAAATATGTTGAAGTTCAACCATAGTTTTTCGTTATCAATTGGACATGTGTCACCCTGAGAATAACTGCTAATAAAGAGAGACAGTTTTAGGAAACATACTTTATTTACTGATCACACAGAAACATTAATATTCCAGAGATAGTTCCTTGAAATTGTTGAAAATGCATCTTTAATGAAGGAGCTGTAACATGTCGTGTTAAAGCTATGACCATTTTAGATTCATTAAATTTGAATTAGAACCCGAAAGAATGAGAAATCCCAAGCCCATGCATGTTTCATGAATCTCACTGTGTTCTTTTGCACATTTCATCTGGAACATTTTTTTTCTTCTAAAAACTATGATCGTGTCTTTGCATCTGGCTAATATTTCCCCTCAGTGTAAAAATAGATGTAGGCCTGTGCTGTGCCTGGGGAGCTCTACCTCTTGTTCAGGAGCATTACAAGGCAAAAAGGGTCCTGATTCTGAATGTATCGTCCAAAGAAAAACTCTGGCCTCATTGCAGCAACTCATTGTCATGTCAGCTGCTTTGCCTGTCAGCATAATGACAGGGTGTGAGTCCTATTCCCCTGGATGAGTGTCAGCTGAGATGAAGTGTGGTTAATGTCTGACTTGTCCTGAGCAGCGAGACGTGATTTCTGCCAGCAGCACCTGCAGTCAGACGGGCATCAGAAAGGTAGCGATGTGCCACTAGACGCCACACGGCACCACGGTGGAACATCTGTGCCCCAGTATGGTTGTGTGCACTTCTGGGGTCTGCTGCTGCAGTTTGCCCCCCTTGGGAACCTCTGAGCTGGGGCAAAGACAGCCGGATGCATCCCCATCCTCTCTGTCCCAGCTGGATAGAGGAGGGCTAAAGGCAGGCACGCGGCCAGATCCAGCATCCCGACCAGGCTGCAGGTGTACGATACTCCCCCCTCTGTGTTTGCCTCCTGCACTGATACATCTGATACACTGACACACAACTGCCATCGGGAAAGGAGGTGGGGGTGTTTTTATTTTTTTTATTTGGCAATAAATATCATGTGCCACTGACCTGGACTGGCGAGCAGTTGGCAGGGTCCATCATTAGAGCTGGGCTCTTGCCACTGCCCATATGCCAAAGTGTCATAATTGGTGCTTCTGTCCTATACATTTAGTGTGCAGGCCAGAAGGACAGGCCCCCCTGAGCAACATGGCTGCTGTCTCCCTCTGGGGCGCTGTGTCCAATCATGCCTCTCACAAACAGGCTCTCCAGGAGACCCCGCGGACAATTTCCTCATTTCCTCCAATTGCCTCATAACTTCAAAGCCGACTTCAAAGCGTTCGGATGCCCCGTTATCATGGCTGAAACCTAGACAACCGTGCCTCCTTCAAGAGCAAGAGGAATCCTTGTGTGTCGTCTGTATCTATTTCTTCTCATCGGCAGTCATATAGCACGCAGCATAACGGGGAGTGACAGAGCCAATATGCTTTAGTCGGGGGATTATCCGATCTCCAGAGGCCTAAGTTACATGCGGGGCCACGAGGGGAGGAAGTTAAACAAAGCAGTAGCACCACCCCACAGCCCGACTATCTAAAGCCTGAGCAAACTCTGGGTAATTGCACAACAAAAGCACAATTAGCCACGACCCCATGGATATTAAGTGGGAAAAGATGGACCTGTCATTTATCCTCGGACATTTGCATCTCATGAATTCTCCTGCACATACCTTTCCATATCAATTTTGCTCTATTATTATTTTCAAACTATTTTATTTTTAGATGCATGCAGATAAATGCAAAGTGGTCATTTAAATATGCATTAGTATTATAAGCGGGCCCACCTCCCCAAATACAAGGTGGTAATTTTAGCGAGCCCCAGTCTGTCTGATCCCCCGGGTTAGACTCCTCCAGTCCTACGGCGGAGCGCTACTATTTTCAAGTGCTGTCTCGGAGACTGACCCCGTGCTGCAGTGCGACTTTGATGTGAGTTGCCTGGAAAAAGAGGACCCGGCACCGATTCAACGAGATTGCTTCACGTTCTCACAATCAGTGTGCGTGGACCTTTCGAAACACTGGAGTTCATTCCAATCAGCGTTGGAGAGAGAAAATATTGCGGCGCAAGGCTGAAGAGGTCTGCGTCATATTGATTGGAGCTAAAAAAGATGAGTTATTTGTCAGCCTCAGAATTTGAAGGAGGAGAAAACTTTTGAGCTTGATTGCTTTCCCACAGTGCCGCGCTCAGCAGACAGACAGACATCTTCAAAAGGCCACATGTTCCAGAATCAATGGCGAGCGCCAGTCACAGCTTAATAAGCGCTTTAACCAGGTCTCACCTGGAGAGATTCAGCCACCTTGCTGTCGTTCTCCACGTAACGTGTTATCTGATGAATCTGATGTGTCATTAAAATTTCATTTCATCCATTGAAAGCCATAAAATGGTGCAATACTCCAAAAAAAACTTAAATCAACTCTCAAATAAAACAAAAAAGAAAATCTGTGCTTTTATTTTGATGCTCAAAACTTTAAAAAAACAGAAACAATCACTTTGTGGATGGATTAGACACCAGTGTTGCCAATATATTCAGCCAAACTGACCATCCATCTTGTCAGTCAGAAAAAAACAATGTTAAAATAGTATAAATAGACACAGATTTTCTTTCTTTTAATGATTTCTGTTCTTCCTTTGAGGGATAAAGTGAAACAATCGTGGCTATGCTAGAGATTGAAATGTACTTTTATATGTATACCCACTGAAGTGTGTCTTGCACAAAAATGCCCTCAAGGCTGCTAAAACAACTGCATCACGCACCAGCGGCTACCACCCCGCCTCTTCTCTAAGTGCCAGAGAAGGCCGGCCGGCCAGCTGGGCCTCCCCTCTTCTCCATCCCCGCCTGCCTCTGCCTTTCCCCTCTCTGTGTGGCTGATGAGCCACTCACTGTAACAGGTAGACTCCCCAGGTGCTGGGACCTCCTCCCAGCTCGCTAAGCTATTGCACCTCGGCTCGACAAAGCTGAGCTTAATTAACCAAAGGGGGGTGGGCTACCACTGGCCAATAATGAGCCATGGTGAGAGTAATGTCATAGCCTGAAAGGATGTGGAAGTGGGGGTCCGAGGTTGTTTTTTTTTTTGGCAGAGAATTATGGATTTTAACCATCTGGCCAGGCAGGAGGGGTGGGGAGAGGAGAACGATATGCCTGACGGACGACTTTAACAAAGATGTGGCAAGAGAGAGGGGCGTGTCCGAGATCACAAGCTGAATTATAGCAAGCGTGACTGAGCTATTGTGTGGTTTGATGGGTTGGTTATTCACAGCTGGGGCAGCCCAAATTGTTCTTTTATATTCTTTTATTCTGCTTTATTGGAGCCAGAGGGTCTTGGGGAAATGATTAACAGACAGCACAACAAGACAGACTCATTGTCAACCTTTCCCTCTCAATTTAGTCCCCATCCATTTATTTTCACCGCTGTCTTCTGTGATGCAAATACACAAGGCTTGCTTGGTTAACTGTGCCATCACTGGCCAAGCCCCAGAAAATTGCTTGGAATAACACAGTGTGTGTGTGTGTGTGTGTGTGTGTGTGCAAAATCAAGAGGCTTGTTTTAGCTTCTGTTCGTGATGTCGGATCTCTCTACGGGAAACTTATTTTGGAGAGTTTTCCCCGTAACTAGAAAACTCACTCACTTAGAAAACTCACAATTTCCTTGTTCCGAACAAGGTTTACAATGTAGCCCTTCTTCACATCCACAGTCATCTCAGATAATACTTTGACATATGCCCATACAAGATAGAACAACCAGGCTGATGCAGCCAGCCAAGCCACCCACCATGCTCCATGCTCCATGCTCAACCCCCTCCTCCCCCTGTACCCACTCCTCTGTTATGCTTTTCCCATCTGGTGTCCATTTTGCAGCCCACCTCTCCTCTCCTTTGGGGGTGGGGGGGGCAAGAGAAACCAGGGCCAGCTTAACAAAACCTCTCAAAGGGCACCAGTCCCTCCTGCCACTCCATAAACCCAACTAGATGGAGTTTTCATGGCAATTAGGGCAGAGAGATGAGTGGCTTCTTTCCAGGCACCCACTGGCCTTCCTCTGCCACTAGTACCGACGCTCTCACATCTTTCACACTGAAGCCATTAGCACGGCTGGGCCGCTGGCAAGGACTAATTGTTGGCCTCTCAGGAAATGACAGTGGCTCTAATGGTCATGCCGTCATTTAGAGGCTCTTAGATCAGAGACAGTTGGTTTACGATGACCGGAGGTGTTCAGGCAGCGCCAGGCATGCTTCTTTACTGGACAAGTTTCAGATGCCATCACTGGATGTTTGTGCTACTAAACTTGCTAAACACTTTGATCTTGTGTTAACTGGTTTTATATGACCCACTTCTTTAGTTTCATTATCACTGCACGGTACATTTAAGAGATTTGATACATGCTGATCATTGTAAAAATCCTCAGTGTTTCTGTAGCAGCATCGGACATGCATAACTTTATGACCACATTCGGACCAACTTCAGTTTAAAAAAATACAGCATGCTCGTTTATTTGAATGAGGTCGGTCCAGCAGCACAGTGGGGGATGCCAACACAGAGGACTGTGATAAAAAATGCAAATGCAAATGCCGAACATTTGCTGCAATGCATCATCATCCAGGAGTTATAAATTGAGAGTATTTTTCATTGTTTACTTCACAACAAAAGATAAAAAAAAGAGTATGGGTAGTGTTTAAATTTACAGAATGGTTTCTGTGGATCTCTCACCAATACACCCAGGAACACTCGGGATGTGCTGTTAACGTGGGGCCTCTTTTAAGTCTGAACGCCCACTAGGAGTCTGGGCCCTAACCCCGAAACCCCACCGGGCACGTCTCTGTCACGTAATAACCGCGATGCTGTTTTGGTCCTTCCTCCACGTGACTTCAAACCCCAGCGGGAGCTTTTCAGAAGCGTTTAACCCACAAGACTTTGTTTACTTGCTCAGGTTTGGTAATTTACCTGGTTTATGTGCTTCTACATGTGTAAATATGTTACGTAGTTCATTAGTTTTGCTTTTGTCTCTTTTTACGACCGGCAGTTTGCACAGGGTATTTTATTTTGAAAATCCACAGGCTTCTCTATGCTGTTTCCTCGTCAGCTCAAGGTACTCTGTGTAAATTGACACGGGCTGCTCGTGGTGTCCGTCAGAAATAGAACAACCGCATATTCAACACTTCTGAACCGGACCACTGCAGAGCCGGTCGGGTTTAAAACATTGGCTAGAACGGCCGTGTATTGCTGTGGTGACCATGGCTCACGTGCATCGACCTCGCCCGGTGGAGTTTGGTGGTAAGTGTGACAATGTAAGTGTGACAGGTGTCATCAGCAGAATTGTCTCTCACCAAGTAAGTTTTTAGTTAGTTAGTTTTATAACTAGTTTCAGGAATGAAGACTATACCTCGAACTTTCCCGTTTCCACACCTAAAGTACTTAAGCCCACCTTATCCGTTCACTTCTTCTTTTCTCTCTCACTTGTTCATTCAAATACAGGAACCAACAGGGCTATAATCCCACAGAACAATGAAGAGAAGATTCCCCTAGTCAGGATCTCAACTCCCTACTGGTTCCTCTCCTCTCTTCCCGCCACCAGCCGAGACCAGCCCATCTCCAAACTCCTCCGTCCTCCTACAACCCTAATTTCTCCTCTGATCCTTCACACCTCCGTCCACCTATTGTTCATTCGTCGACGCGCATCCCTTCATCCTTCACTCCTGACCCCTGACCCTCATCCTTTTATCCCTCACCCCCTTTCCTCCATCCATCATCCCTCGCACAGTATATAATCTCGGTTTACCTTCATCCACAATATGCAATAAACACATCTAGATCAATATAGTATAGTTTGGTGCAAGAAACTTATTACACAGAACATTTTGGATTTTGTTCATACCACTTCAGAGAATCAGACTCTCATCCTTTGTTTTTATCTCATCTTCAAGACACTAACGGCATGTATTAGAATACAAAGTCTGGAGTCCCTGCCCTCAAGTGACCTCCCCCACCAAACCTTTATCCTCAGTTCCCCCACACACACACACGCATTTACACACACGACACACTCTCTCTGGCACAATGCACAGCACATCATCTAATTAAGTCGCTGAGCATTTCATTGAGATCATTAGAAGAGTCTTGTTAAGATTTGATGCTTGATCAGCTCTGAAGCTACAGCCCGGTGGTGTCAGCCTTCGCTTGCATACAGATACGGCAGGTTATGTTTCAGTGTTGGTGTAGTTCTTGACCATGAGACTATCACAGTTTGTACAAAAATCACAAGAAACATCTGAGTCTAAAGCACAAATGTATCATTATGAAGAACTGTGAATTAGTCAGAAATGACTATGTGCTGGTTAATTAGGCTATTGTCTTCGTCGGGCTGCGACAGAAGGCTTAAAAAGATTCTGTCCCTTTCTGTCTTTATTCATTTCATCCTTTTTTAAATGCAAAGAACAGAACAATGACGGCAACAACACAAACATCACTGTACGAGTACCCAATCACAGCAGGGCCTACCCAAACAGACAAAATCACATATTGGTTTAGGATGACTCATCAGCGAGGCGCACACATTAAAATACAGACTTTGTTTTCTCGAGGAAGTTGACAGATTATCTGAACTGTCGCCTGTTGTTCCAAAGATTTTAGCAATGTCTGCATTCAAACGAGATCCCAAAGCAGTCAGCCCACTGCTAAACCCTGATATCAGGCTATTATGTACGAAATGTTTCTTGATTCTTACAGATGGATAATCTTACATTTTTCACGTTCATGTTTTTTTCTTTAGCAGCAGAGAGGATGACGCTGCCGATGAACTCTTTTTGTAAAAAAGTATATAAAAGCTAAAAGTTGAATACTGCTATTCGCAACTTACAAACTATGCACATGAACGATCATTTATAGACCTGAACTTTTGTACTGTTGGACCTTGACTAACTGAAATCCTTTTTAGTGATTTCATCTATAAGTAGACTCTAAAAAGGACAATGGATTTTACCTGAATTCACTTAAACGTGGCACTGTAAGTTCTCCTGATATTGTGCCCCCCAAACTTTTTCATAACCAAAAGAAAGCTATAATGGAAGAAGAGATTTTGTCAACCTAATACCAGTGAGTATGTTAGCTCTTTAAACTCTTAACAATACACGCCGGCCTCCATTGTTTGTTCACCTCATGGGTTTGTCTATCCAGAGCCGTGAGTGATTACTGTTCATTGGAAGGGGCAGCCCTTTAATTAGTCAGGGGCCTCTGGGGAGCCATTACCACGGGGGAATCTTGCCCCTCTTTATTAGCCCATTTTAATATTGACTAAAAAAAAAAAAGATACACATGGTGGGGCAATTTGGTTTCCTCAGACGGGACACCAGCTCCTGTGAATATGCATGCTGGGATGTGGGCTGTGGTGTAGTTGGGGGGTTGCAGGGACGTATGACAATGGTGATGGACGACCCGGCTTGGGCATCATCTGGGGTCCCTCACACAATAACAAAAGGCGTTGCAAGTTCCATTGGACTTAATAAAGAGGCAGTGGAAACGTACTACCAGAAAATGGAGGGGGGTAAAGGGTTGAGAATGTCTGAAAGAATTCACGTGGATATGGAATATATGCATAAAACAATCTGGGGTTTAAGGCTCAAAGTGTGCTCAGGATCTCAGTATCTTGCCCAAGGGCACCTAGGAAGGTTGCATGCTTCCAAACACTGAAATTAAGAGAAGATCTTACACCTCCCTGATATAAACTGTGGTAGCAACTATCATTATTTCCAAATATGAAGTAATTTCTTTCAATGTCACCCTTTTTTTCCTGTACCATAGTTACAGATGGGTGAACCCGTCAGCGTGTAGACACTAATTCCCGCCAAGGACAGACTTGATCTTTTCCAATTTCATCCTTACACCTCTTTGAAAGCTACTTTAATTAAAGGCCAGAGTGGAAAATGAACACATTTCACTCCACAACTCTCTGCGTCTCGTACTTTCCTTTGCGCTCCTTCTCTTTGAATCCATTTTCATACGTCTACCATTGTTCCCTGACTCAGCTGCTCATTTCAAACGATGTCAAATCAAGAGGTGCATCACAGCGGCCGACTAATTACCGGCCCTGATGCATCTATTTTAGAGATCTTGTTTGGGAATAGAGAGATTAAGGAATGGAGAGACATATGTTGTCAAGTACCGACCTTGGAGAGACCTGAGACTCATCTTTCAATGCTAAAGTGGCTTCAGTGGTGTATCAAGCCTTTCAAAAACCTCCCGAATGTAATTACAGCAGGGGATTATGTCCCTTACTCCACACAAGGATAAACTCAAATTGGCCACAGTGTGTGTCTAAGTGTATGTTTTTTTTGGTGCATGTAGAAGTGGAAGGGGTTGTTATTGGCAGCTGATGCTCCCTCAAGGCCTCTGTTTCATCATGCAGACCGAGCATCCTGTTAAAGGCTGGAGCAGCCTTGGTAAACAGCCCATAAGTATATAGTCGAAGAGACTTCCGCATTCTGTTTTGAGTGATGACACTGTGGGTGTTTGAGATGTTTGAGATGTGAATTCAAGCTGGGGTTTTTTTTTACAGCAAGAGTGGGAGTGTTGTGGTGTGTCTGCATAGCAGGGCAACACACCTCTTTAGTGGAGCCAGAGCTGGAATGAAAGGCAAAGAAAGAAACCCTCTGGTTTCAAGGCTACGAGGCTTCGAGTCTACACTGTCAAAAAAACTGTTTAAATATTTGATTGTAATCCACAAATACAGATCTGATTGTGCATTATTATTATTACATTATAAAAGAATTACGAATTTTGGGTGAATGCATCATGTAGGTGCTACTGCCAAAGTTTTAGGGCATCGGCCATCAGTTAAGAGCCAACACCTAGTGCCTACATTACCCACATTGCAACGCGACCACCACTAGTTCAGTTCAAGCTTCAGTGATGTGTTACGTGTTAACAAACTTGTAGTCTTCAGCCTCGGCCGACACTTCCTTTAGTTAAATCACTCTTTGCCAGATTTCACACAGCTCCTTCTGCAGACACAAAAAGCTTTATGCCGCTTTATCACATAATTATACAGCAGCACGCCCCAACACCTGAAAACACACTTTGATGTGTGAAATCAGCGGAGTTCACTGTGGGTTCAATTTCCATCTATAGTCCACTGGGTCTCTCCTGCATTTTAACTTAATGGAGCCTTTGATCAGATCCATCTCATGTTACAGTGCCATTGTCAAAAGCTCTCGATGTAATCTGCGATCTCTGATGACTTGTCTCTATTTCCAGCTAATTCTTTTACTTTTCAGCCACGTACTCATTTGCTGATTTGTCCGTACAGATATAATATTTGAATTCTCTTGCAAATCTGAGCACGTATTTTTTTACACATTGACAAATCTCATTAAACACAAAAGGATTGGGATACAGTTCAAGTGCTGTTACAGCAGGGGTGTAAGGTGCAAATTGTCAAAAAAAATTGGCAAACTTTACACATCATTTTTTGGACATCAAATAAAAAGACTGAATTGCTACGGTCAGTCAGCCGGCTGGGATAGACAGCCTGGAGGGAAAATACGAACACCAGTCACCTGAATTAATCACTCCCGCATAAAATTTCTCATAACTAACTCAATTTTGCTTGTGTATTTTCTTTTTAAATGAGTTGTTTCACTTTAACTTAACATTTGAGTGAAACAGGACTTTCCACCCCTGAGCGGTCACAATAAAGCCGGAGGGGGGAAAGGTTCTCTCCGTCATTCTACCTTCCTCCTCTTAGCCATGGAGGGGTCACATGTGCGGCTGCGACTGAGGGGCATTAGTGCTCCGTGGTAATCAAAGGCAGAGGATAGAGAGGGAGGGAAGGAGGGATATAAAGGGACTCGGTTGGGCACCGAAGCAGCCCCCTCTGCACCCAGTGCCTTTTAATTAGGCTCACAGCGGGGATGCTGGACCCACACACATGCCGCTCATCACTCACACTTGCATGCACGAAGTCATATAAACTGACAGTCACGTACCTTTTTCTGCTTCATTATTCCAGAATGTCATCTCAGTTAAATTGGGACGTCTGCTGTCCTGGAGTTGTCAAGAGAGCAAAAGGTTGTGTTCTGATGTTCCTTTAGGTTCAGGTAATCCTGCTGTGTCATGGTTTTTATGTCTAACAAAGGGATTACCTGTGTCATGTATGTTCAGTGGCATCAATTTATAACCTCTAAAGTATTGCAATGTCTAATATCTGCGTCTGTATGAACCCAGATTTGGCTTGCAGATGGCAAACTGGAGAAACGACTGATGGTTAATAGATCTGTTTCTTCAGATCAATCGTTTGAGTTGACAAAGATATATTTATTTGGTCAAGATGTAAAAATGATCACGCTCTAGTGATGCACACAGCTTTGACTTAATCCCATGCTGTTTTATTTCATCTTAATTAATTTCCGGGAAGATGAGTTTCATGCTTGATAAACACAGATCAAAATGCTCAAAAATTAAAAGATCCTTATTTTCCCCAATCAAAAGAAAAATCCAAACGACCAAAGTGGAAGTTCTACATCCGTAACAGCGACGGCTAAAATCAAAGTCAAAATTCTCGTCTGCCTTTATGAAACTGTGACAGCTGCATAAACTTTAGTAGCTGAGCTCATCAGATGTATTGACAGGATCGATATTTAGTTTTTGTTAGCAGAGGCAGTGAAGGCAGCTCGCCAGCTGCCTGGACTTGTCTGCTGACATTTGGTCAACGACCTCTAACCTCATAAGGAAAATGTCATGACACCAAAAGTCACCCTGATACAAAAGACCCCGACAAAAAAAAGACCCTTAACGGGTAGAAACATTCAAACTGACGTGTACTGAATCCACACACAACCTCACTTTGCATGAGTTCTGCGGACTGCTGACAGTGAATTACTAGTCAGGCACATGAAGGTCAGAAATGATCGTTCTCTTATCCGTTAAGTTTAGTCACATTACGGAGGGATTTAGTATGAACACTCTGGATTTTCTCAGAACTTCTTTTACCTGGTGCCATGTTTAAAAAAAAAGTCCTCTAGGGCGAATATATGGGGGGATATGAATTTTATATACCAACATTCACTGATCTGTATAATAATTCTGCAAAGACATTAGCATCATTCAAGGCCATGTCAGTATACTTAGGTTATTGGACCGCTTTGTATTTGCAGTAGTGTAGAACCAGGAGGTGGTGCAGCATTAGTCTCTGAGCTGCGCTAAGCCTGCTAATATATCGGACATTTATTTAATCAATCATGGTGTTCTTGTCCTTGCTCTGTACTTTTACATGTTGTCAGTTAAATTACATTATATAAAATAAATGCAAGGCCAAAGCCATGTGAAGAAGTTCGTTTATGATTTATTTATTGTCAAGTTCCTCCGTCATTGGTTTTGTGGTTGGTTGCATTAATATTATATCTCACTGAAGGTGAGTGACACAATTATTAGACAATATATTTGATTATATTTTCATACCAATAATATTCACCTGATTTTGGACTTTTACTGAAGTTATAAGCTGTCCATCAACCCAAATTGCATTTAATTTAATATCTAACTGACAGTGTGTCATGTTTAACATTAATTGGTAGCTCTCTTACATGTCCATGATTTAATAATTTCCTTCTTATGCAAATTATATAAGGACGGTAAGTGCATATTCATCCATCATTAGATTTATTGACATTTGAAAGCACTCACCATCCGTTATATTTATTAGTTCAGGTTCATCATATCTTTCATAGTTTTTTTTATGTAATCATAGATCTTGACATTTGTGTGTTGCATGATGTAGAATGTAGAACTCTCATTTCCATCACGATTTTCATTCAGCCAACATCAGTTACATCAACTCTTCAACTCATTTCAACTTCACTACTTGAGACAGACTTGAGAAAAATTCTTATTTTAGCTTTGCATTCTGAGCTAAGCTGTAATAAACGGAACGATTTAAAATATTTAAAAATTTTCCTTGTGTAGTTGCCAAATTGCATGCTTAGGCGAGGGAACATTATTAATGTAGCACATCTCATGCACAAAAGCACTTTAATGTGCTTTACGTGTACACATTTTGCTTGTGTGTTCAGCTGACCTGCCGTACGCTGACTAACAGACTCTTGGTTACTCTCCTTTATCAAACTTTTCCCTAGCAGGCGCCACTTAGTGCAGAGGAGACCGTAGACAGTGAGGTGGTCTGCACTGGTCGGGTCAGCTGCTGAGGCTAATGGTGTATTGAGCTGTGGACAGGCCGTGGGTCAAAAGGCCTAGGTGGTTCAGCTGCTCCACACCTGTGGTCCAGCGGGGATAAGGTAGGTGGGGGTGTATGGAGAATCTCAGCACTCCACCTCACCATGAAGAGATACAATCATCCCTCATCCAGTCCATGCCACCAATCTCCAGCACCTCATGAATCAGCGCCCCCCCTCAAACAACGCTCAACTGAGGGGGCTGTGGATCAAGAGACAGCGATGACCATTAGCAGTCCTTCATTCATTTGTCAACTGTTTTTTCACTGATGCCTGCCATCGCAGTTCATATTGCTGAGTGCAGGAACACGTAATGTGGGTGTCTGATTAGTGAGTGTGCATAAACAAAGCCATTTCTAAAATCAGGTACATCTGTTCGGCGTAAATATCACAGTGCGCCGTCTTGCAATAAAATATTAAAACAACTAAATCCAAAGCACCATATTTAGAATGAGATTTATGAATATCATTTGTGATGACATTGCAAACTATATCATCAGCAACCAATTATTTGCTTCTTGACTTAACATTCATGAGATGTTAATGAGCTGAGAAATGACCCTAATTCAAAAGCTGTCTGATATTTATTTAATTGGGTAATGGAAGTCAGCTGCTGGCCATTTTGGGTTTCAAAAAAAACTTTCAGCTGCACTGGTTCTTCTTCTTTTTTTTTTCTCCATTCCATCATGCAAAATTGATTCACAAACAAGGAAACATCTGCAGAGAAGGCTAGTTTTGAACGAGGTGTAAGAGTTTTTGGTACTTTTTGATTAACACAAGCTTTAAATCATGTGGTAACTCACAAACAAACTCATTTAAATCCAATTCACATAAAACCCATTAGAAAACTTATGGATGGATTAACTCTGAAGTATCCAGAAGACAAAGGGCAGCTTTTCACTCAAGTATGCTACGTTGTCGCTCCTCATTCTTCTTCTTCCTCCTCTTAAGTGCTTGAACTTGGATTCCCTCAATATGCACCTTCCCCCCCTCGTGCTTTCTTCAGAAGCAGAGAGGCGTGACATGACTTTGGCCCTGACCCTGGGCCCTACCTGAATGTTTTGTTTGGAGCGGGTGGAGATCAGATGTTTTTGGTCATTACACCGCCTCTCATTAGGTCTCCCGTCTCATCGAAACAAACCTAATGAGACAGTGTTTAATGTCCAGAGTCCCTCCCTGCCTCTGATATAAGGAGGGTGTGTGTGTGTTAGGGCGCGTCGAGCCAAATTACCCCGACATCTCGTTCAGTGATGGCACCTGGGCCCCCTTGTCGCTCGGGGGAGGTTAGCTCAGGATAGGGGAATCCACTGGGGTGGGGCAAATGCTGGACCCAGCTGGAGGAAGTTAAAGAGCTTAATGCTGATTGGGGTGCCTCGGATGAGAGAGGCGTTTGAGCTTCAGCATCAGGAGAGTTAACGTGGGGACTCGTGGGGGTTCTTTTGTTTGAGGACATGTGGGAGAATCCAATGGACTATGGAAAATTCCAGAGTTAATTCAGTGTTTGTAATAGGTTTAGAAACAGAACACAGGAGACTCGTTGATAGACCTCTGAGATGTCAAGTATGTCAGTGACGTAAAGTGCACTAAAATAAAACTGAAAACAAACTTTTGGTGGACTGAACAGCACCTCGTGTGTAGGATATTGTAGTCATGAAGAGAGACAAACACATAATTGTCCATTAAAGCTTTAAATCATTGAAGTTTGACATTCAAGTAGTTCCGTATATCTGTACCCAGACCTCTGAACATACTGAACCTCAAGTTATTTGGCAATTTTTTAGTATTGCGGAGCTCTCGGGTGGTTGTGGCTCAGGAGGTAGGGTTGACAGTTCAATGCCCAGCTCCATATGTTGAGCTGTCCTTGAGCAAAGACAGCGAGCCCCATCAGCTCCTGATGGTTGGTAACCTTGGATGGTAACCTTCTGCCATGAGGTAGTGTATGCGAATCAGTGATTGAGAGGCAAAAAAAACTGTAACTTTGGCAGAAGACTGAACCCACAATGCAGATCACAAACAGGAATGACTTCTGAAGGTATTTATTTCCCAGACACGACACAAACAGACATAGAAGAAGTCCAGAGGGAAAGCTTCAAGGCAGGATGATGAGGACTGTAGATGAACAGACATAAGAGGCAGGCATCCAAACAATATACGACAAAGAATGTTCAAAGTCTTTTCAGAGCTGGTACATGAGTCGTTACCACAAAAGCTGCAACAATGAACTGGCAGAGTCTGGGAGGGTGAACCCGAAGTTAAATACTGCAGGAGCTTGATGAGATTATGAGATGCAGGTGTGAGAGCAGCCCAGCCACGCCCAGCCTGCAGACACAGAACATGAAGGGCAGGGAAACACCAGGAAAACACAGGGTAACAGACAAACCTAGCAAATCCTAACACAGTTGTGTCAGTCCAATACATAAATGAACCCCAGTGAGAACTGAAGCCCCCGAGAGTTCTCTTTGGTGTTTGCTGTACAGGCGGTAGTTTGGCATTTACGCAAAGCTTCATTTAAGGTTTGTAGCACTGACTTGTCTGTCCTTTCTGAAGTCTCGGGGTGATTTCCCCATCTGCTAGAAAGGAAGCTGTCCAAGACATGATTTCTACTGTGACTGCTCTCTTTCAGACCGGTGTGTTTAAGATGACATGTCTACTGCAATCAGTAGACATGTCATCAAGGGAGCAGGCCACATAATGGTCATTTCACACCTATCTGGTAATGATCCAATCAGGGCACTGTGATGATGGCAACGAGATGATGCAGAAAATTGATAGAGGATGTGGAAGAGCCTTCTCTAAAACTGAGCCTCGGCGTCTAAAAGACTGAACATGCATTAGCAATTATGTTATTTTACTGCACTTTTAGCAGCGTGATGATTTTTAATGTGATGACAAGGCCAAGAAAGTTTAGCACATAGTATAGCACAATGCGTTGAAGGAAAAGGATCTATTATGGAGTCAGACACAATTTAAAAAGTGCTTATTTGAATTTGAATAATTTCATACATGCACAGAGAATCATTGAATTGCAAAAAGGCACCACCCGATTAGTGTAGGTGTTTGGCCATTTCTACATTTCTACATTAATTCTGTAGTACTAAGAGTGCCATGTTGGGTAGCTACAGCATATAAAATCATTCCACATTAGGACCTTTTGAGTATGAGAATTGGCTGCTGTATGAAATGTTATTAGAACGTTTTTGTCAAACGACTTTTAGCATTAATTAAAAAAAAAAAAAGGTCTGATCATGTGCTGGAATCACATCAACTTTAAGCAGGACAGGCTGCACTTTTACTCCATAATCATTGTGTCACTTTGCACATGTAAAGTAATGAGTTCGGAGGCATAAGTAGGACCGCGCTCAGATACGCTTAAATGAAAACACTTCGGGGCATCCCCGGCACTGTCATTAATACTGAGGCTCATGGGTAACAGATGTGGCCTGATCAAAGATGAGCATGGAGACAAAAATAAATCCATCACCTGACTGAAGGGGGAAATTAATCTTGTAGCCTTCAGCAACGTAAAGGATGATTTTTATAGCCTCCTTTCACTTACACTCGCCATCAAGTCCAAATCCAACGTTTAAGTGTTTTTAATCACATGTCACATAAATGTCAGTATCTGGTCCAGCAAAGTAAAAAAAATAATCTTTTTGTATGTATTTTTGGGTTTGTCATATTCTGGAAAATGATGAGTCACCCTTCACTCGTGGGTATAGACAAATTTTACGAAATTAGACACACACCGCTGCCAGAGCATTTCTGACGGGCGTTGTGTCTCACCAGAGACGTTATGGACAGAAAAGGGGGGGGCACACTAACTCTTGGCACTATTGGCTGCTGTAAATGGTGAATAATATCCACGACAAGTCCCATCTGCCTGATTTTACAGGAAACATGCAAATATATAGAAGCAATAAGCACCCCATTATCCGTCTCATGGGAAGATTTAGGTGCTCTATTTATAAAATATAGCAAAATAGAATAAACGGAATATAACATGCATAGTGTCGATCTTTATGACTTTGTTACCTTATGAGCCTCTACAGACTCTGCAGGTCCTCTTTTATGTTTTTTTGTGTGTTTCACAGCCAGCGTAGTTTCTCCTTTAGAGGATGAGGAGAGGTGGTTGCAATCATCAACTAGCAGATGTCACTAAATCCTACACAGTGTTTTTTAAAGCATAGACTCCAATAAATGAAAAAGGAAATGTTCTATTTTTATCTGCAGACCAATAGCCAGTCAGTCAGTCATCAGTGACATTGCACTGACGAGGAACATGTGCAGTTGAGGACAAACAAAAGCATCCTTTCCATATGGAATCAAGCAAACTATTAAGTATACACTCCACCAAGAGCAAATCAGCATTCATCCAAACAGAGCTTTGTGATATTCACACTGATACTCTCCCTCCATCTCTGTCAAATCCAATCTCTTAGCAATCAGTTACAGTTTGAAAAAGCAAATCTTCCCTCTGATGATAAGCCCAGGATTATGATCAAGACCAGTCTCTAATTACAAAAAAAAAAAAAAGCTATTGTCAAACTTCAAATTCATGAGGCGTCAGCAGAGCTGATGGTAGTTAAAGGTGAAGCCGGCGTCCTGGACATGTGCAAATAAGAGTCCCATCTCATTAACTTTAAGTTATGTCTGTACATGTCCCCCTGAATATAATGGCCGTCTCTTGATGGTACATAGATTAACACAGATCCTCACTATTTTGTTCAGATGTGCTTTTAGGAATAATAACACACACATGAGGTCACAGAAGACTTAACCTAAGTGATTTTCAATGTGCCAGTGGCAAAGGCGTACTTTTCTAACTTGCTCATGGATATCTCAGTTCACATAAACATTAAGTGATTGTAGATTAAAATTAACAGGTATTTTGTTGCATTCACTTTCAGCTTAAACATTATATGTATTGTTAATCTAAAACAGTACCTATTTGAGCATGATCTATGTAGAGGGGGTGGCATTGTTGCATGCAACATGCAACCAAAACCCAATCTATATAGTCATGCCACTGCTGGCTATAAAAACAGCTGGGCACTGTAGTTGTTAGCAAATGTGACTCATTTTTTGGGAACTATTTTCAGCTGTGGATGAATACACACTCAATTGAGCTCTATGACGCAGTGGAATAAGATATATGAGGCTTTGGATACACACACACACACAATACTTCTTAGTGTGATCCAATTATTGTTGGTTTTAATCTTTTGAAATACATAATATCACCAGAATTATCGCTTAATTCCAACCCCGATATGTGCCACACAGTCCTGATGCAATCAGTCATAAATGGTATAAGATATTTCACAGGCACATTTAATCTTCGCTTCCTTATTGACAGCTGTGGTTTTTGACATATAAAAGGTTAGACTGTCCATTGTTTTCTGTCTTTGACCTTTATTGGACAGCTAGAGTGTTGGCCTCATCCAAAACAGGATCTTACTGTCCCTTTGGCCAGGTCAGGACCTCACTGACCACACACACACACACACATACAGCCAAAAAGTGGACAGATGGCAGAGCGAGAGGAATTACTTGTAGTCCCCGAGGGAAGCCAATCAAACACTGTCCTGGAAAAGATGAAGTAAACAATGACACAATCCATCAATCGGGCCATCAGATGACCAATTATACACTGAAAAATCCAATAAAAGGTCCCATTCACTGCCCAGTGATGACAGTGACTTTTCAGACAACAGAGATTTAGTGGATATCTGTGTTATATCTGTGGATGATTCGATCTTAAGTGCTGTCGTATAATTTAATAAATGATTTAGATATATTTCCTCGATGAAAGATGAGGTGAGGAAAGAGACAAAATCCAGGTTTTGTTGATGTGGTGTTTACTGTTCTTAGCCACACAGTGGTTTACAACCCATCGAAGGATGCTGTCTCTTTCTCTTCCACCTTATTTTCTATACCTCAACCCCAGAAGATTGACAGAGATGGATCAGACATCCAAAAGATCATTTCCCAGGTGTATTACAACAGAGGACATGACTGGTACTGTTATATTTCTATTCTGTAGCTATGAAAAGATTCCCGTCAATCAAAGCTCAGCTGTGGGATGGGAAGAGATACAAGATGAGGAGACGGACAAAAAGAGAGTGATGGAGACGAGAGAGGAAAGGCAGGTATGGCCCACTGTAGTGAAACTTTTACCACAGAGATACGTTCTTTGGTGATTACAGTGGAAATAGTCTCAACACAGTACAGGATACATATTATATTGTATAGAATACATTTTGCTATTATTTATGCACATTCAAACACAAAACTGAAATAAAGAAGGTGGATATAACTAAATTATTTTGACACTTGGATTTGTAGAACTGAGTCATTGTTTATATTATCAGTAACTCAGATGTATATTCAGATTATTCACTTGAATAAAAGTGGAAATGCCATAGTCAAAATGTAATCCATTACAATTAAACATAATGCACGCAATTCAAAATATTACTTAATTCTGAGTAAAGAAGTTTGATTGGCAAAATGAGCTTAAAGTATCGAAAGAAAAAAAAGAAGAAATGTTTATTTAATAATTTAATATACAGAAACACTCCATGTCAGTGTTATATTTTGAATAAACTCCAACTAAAATATGCTCACAAAACAGTAAGATGAAAAATACAATTGCAGAAAATGTTTTATCTGTGGTCTATTATTGCTTACATGACTTTATGTCAGATTGTTGTGTCTTGTGCAGAGAACCGCGTTCAGTACACTTAACAAGTGCCATTTCGAATTGCAAAATGTGTGTAAAGCAGAAAATGTGTTTAAAGTTTTGGAGATTGGAGATGAGGTTTTGTGTCAGTTTAAATATTTCTGCTATCCATGTCATTTCACTCTGTTAGCAACTGGAAAAAACTGGAAACCCTATAAAAGAGGTACAAACCTCATATTTATATTTAAATTAAAGAAATAATAATCCCATGTTGAGTGGTTGTCTGCCACCCTGGAGCCCTCTGCAAGTTAAAAGTGTTATAAAAATGAGGATTATACCGGGGTGCTGATGTTTGAACTCATACAGATAGTGTGTGTGTGCATCCTGTCTTTTGGATGTCTCGCATACCTCCCTTAGTTGGCCTCTGATTTACTGATGCTGGCAGGGAGAGACAATTATAAATCAGCAGTACAAGGACAGGAGAGACAGGCTAGGGGATTTGGATATGAATCATAATGCTTATTACTGAGCAGAAAACCAAAAAGAATGTTATGATATTATCTGTATCAGGTGGGAGGTGTCCAAGACAGCCCATTTTTTTAAAAACGTATAAGAACCAACAGTTAGAGCTCCTCGAGGAGCCTTTTCTCTGTAACCCATTTCTGTGTGTTGCACTGTTAAACACTCCTTCTTGTACAAGAATAATAAATCCAACTTAAAACTTTGACACTTTGAATCCAGTCCTCTTTATTCAAGGGTTTTTTCTTTAAAAAAATCTCATAACAGTAGTTATAAAGTGGCCTATAATGAAAACACTACTACAAGCAGACTTAGTTGAGTAATGCTCTTATTGTTATATTATGACAAGTGATAATATCTGCTGTGAAAAAGCTCTGTGGTGACATTAAAACCTACAAAAGGTACAAACCTCATATTTATATTTAAATTAAATAAATTAAGTAAAAAACTGAACATCCTCCCATGTTGAGTCAAAAGCAGTGATAAATAACTTATAAACAAACAAACAAACAAGTTATGTATCAATATTGTATATTGTATTCCCTGGAATATTTCTGCTGGACCTAATAGAAATAAAAAAAAAACGTGTGTATATATAGATCTAGATATATAATATATATAGAGATAGATATATATAATGTAATATATTATATATATAGATAGTTGTGTGATTTATTTATTTTACATTATTATTAGTATTATGATTCGTCTTCTAGCCTTAGTACTTGGCCCTTCTTCTTACTACTTTCTTTCTTTTACATTTCTTTTCTCTTCATTAGGTCCAGCAGAAATATTCCATTTAATCCAATATACAATATTATTAGTGATACATAACTTACTGCCCCTTGTTTGTTTGTTTGTTTGTTTGTTTGTTTACCTGGCTCTTCCAGGTCTCACCTCCGCGGCCCCTCCCGGATCCACGCCGGGTTTTGCCAGGTCTCACCTCCGCGGCCCCTCCCGGATCCACGCCGGGTTTTGCCTCGCGCCTCCCGGCGTAAGAAGCCCCGCACGTCCCCTCCCTCCTCCCTCCCCCCCTCCCCTTAGCAACAGAGGCAACATGGCGGCGTCCAGTACCGCGGAGCACTCTCCGGAGATCTCGGCGCCGTTAAAGATCCCGAAAACCGAGGCGCCATCCCCGGAGTCTGAGGATCTGAGTGACAGCAACCAGTACCACTCCAACCCCTCCACGCCGAACCGCTTCTCGCCTCTGAACGTGGGCTCGGGGACCGCGGGCCGGACGGCGGCCTCATCCTCCAACAGCTTCACCGCCTGCCGGGGGATGTCGTGGACTCCGTCCGAGACGAACGCCCTGATCGCGGTGTGGGGCAACGAGCGGCTGACGGAGGCGAGGATGCAGCAGCTGGAGGTCGCGGGCACCGTGTTCTCCGGTAAGGCCCCCGGTCCCGCCATGTACGAGAGGGTGTCCAGAGCCCTGTCGGAGCTGGGCTACGAGAGGACGCCGTCCCAGTGCAGGGAGAGGATGAAGGTAAAGGACACGGCAGACACACCTGTGGCTTTAAAGTCAGCTGTTTACTGCAGACACACACACACACACACACACACACACTGATCAGCTGTTACTGTTTGTTGACATGTAATAGGAGCTCTGCATGTTGTTTACAGTACACAGTGCTCAGGCATAGTCATGCACTCTCACTGGATGCATGATCTCATGAATATTTAGTTAATTAATTTATGATAAACCACCATAATTGCACCATAATCCCAGAATTGTTGGTTTTATTGGGAACTGGTTCAAGTCCCAGAGTATGGAGCTGCCCCTGAGCAAAATGTCTGTATGCATAAAACTAATTTCCCCTCCAGGGATTAATAAAAGTATCTCTTATTTTCTTCTTCTTAAAATCAACCTTTAATAGATAGATAGATAGATAGATATACTTTATTTATCCCAAGCTGGGAAATTATAGTGCAGCAGCAGCATTACACAAAGTAACAAGTGACAACAAAGAATAAAAACATACTATAAAGCAAAATATACATAATAAAATATCAAAAAAAGCAATAGTAAATACGATAAAATAAAATATATTGTACAGAGGTATATACAGCAAGTTGGCAGTGTTGATATATTTGATTTAATTGAGTTGATTTAATTCAAGCTTTTTATCAGAGGCCTCGGACAAGACACAAACAGAGCAGGGATTCTTATTAATAATAACTTATGTATTTATGTGTGCACATCTCTCCTGTTCTTAAATCCCTTCACTGGCTTCCTGTTCTTTATAGAATTGATTTTAAACTTTTAATATTTGTTTTTAAAGCTCCTAACGGCCTCACCCCTTCGTATTTATCTGAGCTTTTAACTGTCCACAATCCTGGTAGAGCTCTGAGGTCTAAAGATCGACTTTTGCTGGAAGTGCCCAGGTCGAAATATAAACACTGCGGTGACCGAGCGTTTTCCGTTCTTGTTTCTGACCTGGGCCTCTTTAAATCCAGGCTAAAAACCCATTTATTTAGGATGGCTTTTAATACTTATCTTATCTTATTGGATTTTGTTGTATTTTATTGTCCTTTATTGTTTTTATTTTGTTTGTTTTTACTTATTATTCTCTTTATGTATTATCCTCTGTAAAGCACTTTTGTACACCGAAAGGACTGTTGTAAAGGGCTGTATAAATAAAGGACATTTACATTTTATTTCACCTTATTCACCTATTCATATACTGGGCTAATTGCCTGTATGTGTTTATGATTGATAAAAGTTGCAAATTATAGAGCTGTGTGTCTTTTGGACACTAATTCTGATTCGCTATTTGTAGTTTCTTATTATCTGCACCCTCACACTCACCATTATTTTGGTGATAATTGTCAGTCACGGACCCCCTGTGTTGATCATTCGTTCATCGCCCTGTTTAAAGCATTCAGTGTCACGTTTTTGTATTTTAAAAAGAAGTTCATAACCCGCAGTTCATGCACACCTGAGAGTGAGACAAGTGTCACTGTTGTTACACAACAAAACAAATAGTGAAGGACATCAGAAATCCTTATTTTGATTTGCATAAAGTCTATCAGTTTTTGCATAAGAATTCAAAACCGTATACTGCACAGTGCATCTCTAGTTAGTGTGACGTATCCATGAAATCGACACCACTCTGTTACGCCTAGATGCCAACACACACAAGATATTTTCAGCATTTTAAAATGACATGTTCTTCAATATTTCAAGTCCCAACAGATCGCCAAAAAGGAGGAATAACAGAATAAATTTTATGATTTCACATAAAATATTCAGCACTCCAAACCCAACCCTTAGAATACAGAAACTCAGGACTGTGTTTCTTCACTGCATGGAACTTTATCCTTACACAAGTGAACACGAGGCTGTCGCTGTATAATATAGCGTCTGAAATGGACACACATGTTTTACATGCTGGTGTTGTGAGCAGAGAGAGACAAACAGCACTTAGCTGCTGGGATAAACACTAATTAGAGAAGACGCAGCACTGCTGTCCTCCGTGTGTCCACAGGCAGCTCAGTTCTCCTTTTGATAAGATTTTGTTTTGCTCCTTTTACTGTGATGTTTGAACAATATCTGTGCAGAGTTTGATACGAGAAATCTGAATTTATTCTGATTTAACCTGTCAAGAACGTATCGGGCACATTAGAAAGTCTGAAGCGATCACAGATTGTGGATTTCAGGAGAGACGATGGTGGGAAAACACCTCTGCAAATCAAAATTCTGTTGTTTTTTTATAGTTTTCTGCAAAAGCTCTGGAGATGTGACGATGATCCTGCACACGTCTCTGCTGTAGAAAGGTTTGGTAGTCGGACAACAATCCCATTAGAGGCCGCATCTAAAATGCCTGACCACCCACTTCCATTCCTCTCAGTTTATTAAGTTTGGCCTCACTGAACGTTGTTAGAGTTGATTCTCACCCGGCATTTCCTCTGGGACCCTTCTGCTTGTAATCTGAGTACTTTAAAAGTCTTTGACGCTGTTTGATTATTTATAGCATTGTTTTTATTCTTTAGTCTGTTCTAAGTTCAGTCTCAAATCCTCTTTAGGTTGCTATTAAAGTGTGACGTGACACCTTTCCTCTTCGTGTCTTTGTCCCTACAAAGTTGGAACACAGTAAACCCTTTCTCCATCCGTCCCGTCACGTACAGACTTTGCGGCGCTGCTACAGCCGCGTGAAGGAGCACGGCATCGGCAAAAGGAAGAGCAGCTACACCATTGAGCAGCTGGAGAAGGTGTTCGGTCAGGGAGGCTGGGACTCCCAGAGCTGTGCCCCGGTGCTGATCAACAGCAGCGGGCTGTATCAGGAGATGGAGTCCGACGGCAGCACCCTGGAAGACTTCTCTCAGGAGGACTGGTGCAACCAGGTGCTGGACTCGGCCTTCCAGGAGGGAGACATGGAGACTGGTGAGCGTGTTAGCAAGCAGAGGACAGATAGACACAATGAAAGACACAGAAATAACATGTCTGAACTAATGTGTGTGTGTTTGTGTCCTCTCTCTAGAAGAAATCCAGGTGCCTAAAAACAGAGCTCTGCAGATCCAAGCAGAGCTGTCGGAACAAACTCAGTAAGTCGACTCGAACAAAGGACAAGACTTCACTTTGTAAAGTGAATATGCTGGATATGAAACTTTGTGTTCTGAATTAACTTAATTATTGCAAATTACTGTTAAAGAGCCAATGATGTGATACGTCAGACTTCACCCTGAATGGGACGGACTGTCTCCGACGATCTTGCCTTTGCAGAAACATAAATTAGAGCATGTTCATAGGACATAGGTTCCATTTTGGTAATTCCTCAAATCTGTATCCATGTGCAGTGTCCTGTTGTGATACTACCACTAGGAGTCGCCAAATCCTACACATGCTCCAAATCACTTGTTGGTGTTCTTGTGTTTTAAAATTGGACCTATACATTCTGAAATGTATCACAAGACACAGATCGATCATTTTGTAGAGGTGCTGATGCACAGATATTACCAGGGGCTGCTATATCTCAAAAACTGGGCTCTTATATCCATCTGATGCCAAACAGAAATGAAGGTATCAGAAATATTTTAAGGCTACCAAGGTTCCTTTTACCTGTTTCGTCAGTTGTAGCACATTCTATCATGGAAAATGTTGCGTTATTAGTTTGTCATTATTCTGTATCTCTGCAGAAAAAGGGACATGATGCAGACTGTGATGCGCATCCTCGAGTCGGTGCAGCTGAAGTGGGAGCACTTCCAGACGTGGACCGAGTTCTCGCGGCTGCACCTCTCCAACAAGCTGGCCATCTTCGGCGTGGGCTACAACACGCGCTGGCGCGAGGACGTGCGTTACCACTACGCCGAAATCAGCTCGCAGGTGCCGCTGGGCAAGCGGCTCCGCGAGTACTTCAACCCGGAGAAGCCGGAAGGGCGCATCATCATGACCAAAGTCCAGAAGATGAACTGGAAGAATGTCTACTACAAGTTCCTGGACATTACCATCAGTGAGGCGCGCTGTCTGGAGCTGCACATGGAGGTGGACTGGATCCCCGTATCCCAGTCCAGGGCAGCTGGCTGCAGCAGAGGCACATCCCACTACCTCCTTCCTGCAGACATCCCCAAGGCGTACGGACTGTACGCCATTGGGTACGAGGCGCTGTCGTCCTCTAGCGACCCCGCTCAGACCTCTCCCCAAGGTGATAGTGAAGACCATAGCTTACCTCAGTGCGAGTTAGAGAACGGGTCACAGGCTGACGGAGAAGGTGCAGGGAAAGGTGACAGAACTGGGGTTAAAGTTACGTACTGCTATCTAGGCATAGCTGAGGACAGGACCATACAGCAGTGTCTCTTCCAGCACTTTCAGGGCTCCGGCAAACACTACGTCCACAGCGAGTCCTCCGCCGTGACGCGTTTGCTGCAGGAGAACTGCCGCGTCGCAGCCGCTGCTGCCGCCACGAGTCAGGACGGCGAGGCAGGTGAAGACTCTTCTCAGCGTTTTGCCATTTACATAAAATTCATCGAGGTGGAGCTGGACTTCCTCTCAGCAGGCTCCCTGGTGGAGTGCCTGGAAACCGCTGTCGGTTATCCCTTAAAATACAACAACAAGGAAACATCGTAACTACTCTGTGTTTCAGAATTGTATTGACTAAAGATGATAAGTGTTACGGCCAGTCAGGCGACATGAAAGGTGACCAATTCTGTCTCTTATGAAGAGTCTGGCAGATCTTTGCAGCCTTCACAGAACTGATTTTCATTAGAAGTCTAAAAAGAATGACTATGCACAATATGGCAAATGTATTGTGTAGAAATATGGGCTGAAGTATTACAGAGCTGCAACATCCAAGAAGTATGTACTTATTATTTTAGGCTAATGTGCACTACAAAGGTTTCTGCTGCTTGTTTAGTGTAGATAATTATTGCCTCATCAGGGAGTGTTGGGGGGGGTTTGGCAAGGTGACTACTGCAGTATGCATTTGTCTACCTCAGTAGGATGTAGCAAACAAAGCAGCGAGGGGACCATAACATGTATTTATTGTAAAACTGCCTTTTTACTTTTGACTGTTGGAAGTCTGGACCTGAATTCACGAAGCATCGAAGAGCAAACGGCTGATTCATGCCTTATGTTTTTGCACATGTGAGCGGGGTCGCTGCAGCTAGGGATGCTTCCACGCATCTCCAGTAAGAGAAGAAAAGCAAAAAAAATTGAAAATGTAGTATTTGCCAGTGCTGCACAGATGGCTACTGGCCATTATGGGATATCTGTTTATCCAGCAGTGTGAACATTGGGTGCACTTCAAAACCCGAGCGGCCGGGTTGGAGCGTGGTTTCCTCTCCGCTCTGTGCGGCAGGTCAACGAAATACCACGAGTACAAACAACGTCGTAAATGATTTTTCACACTGTCTAAGTGGAAAATGTTCTGCAGTGTCTTTGCAGCACTTAAAGGCCGTAAAATATAAAATGAAATAAAGTTTATCAGAGCATTTCTACCCCCTGCTGACAGCTTCAGTGTCATACCTGCTGTGGTAAGACCAAATGGAGCATTTCAAGCTCTCTTGCATTGTCTTTTATAGCTCTAAGGCACGTTCAAACAATTGACCAGGCTGGTGCAATTCAGAGTTTTGCTTTTGCACAAGCAAAATCTGTTGCACCCAACGCTGAATGTTGGCTTTGTTAGATATTCTGAAGTCCAAAAATGATAAATTCCTGATGTTACACTGGATAAATATACAGTGTACATTGGGGGCCAGTACTTTGGAGCATCTCTAGCTGCAGCTGTGGGGTTGTGGGACTTATTAGACCGACATAACACATAATCGTGCCAGTGGTTGTGATAATCTTCTTACAGGTGTAAACCAGGCCACAGGGCAAAAGGAATTCCAGTAAGACTGTAAGCTGCAGAGTTCAACTCATCCCCGATCAACAATCAAACTGAATTCTTGATGAACATGATTCCTGAGGTTATGTGCAATGTGCCAGGAAAAGGACTGTGTGGAGGAGAATCAAACAGAAGTCCATAATGAATCTATGTATAGGAAATCTACCTTATATATCTATAATATATAAATATATTTAAGAATATTGATGTTCTTGAGCATTCCGGCTTTTGCAGACTTGCAACGTTCATTTGTTTGGGTATACAGTATATAAAGATGAATATGATATTTTCTATTTTATTGGTTGACACCATGTCTTGTATGTGATCGTTTGGAAGTCACTGTCTTGTATGTTTACATGTTTGAAAAAACAATAAATGGGGCACTCACTGTCATTTGCCACACAGTGAAAAATGGTTTGTGTCTGTTCGTCTGAGCTGTGGATGACGTCAGATGGCGCATGTGTGCATGTGTAGGATACGTCGAGATTAACCAAGTTTACAGACTGTTTGGAAGGAGAAGTCTGTGTTCAGGTCTGCTGACATCGCTCTGGCTCTTGGTGTACAGATGTCAGTCATCTTATTTCTTCTCTAGTGACTGGGACATTCCTCCTAGAGTGAGTGAATTTCCCCGTGTGGGATCATTAAACTGTTGTAATCACGTCGGTAATAAAATGGTGAACACGGTAAGTCAACTTTATTATCAATGCTTCCATATGTACAGGACATACAGAGAATTGAAACTGTGTTTCCCTCTTATCCCAGTGCAAACAGCAATAAACACGAAATATAAAATATAAGTAAAAGATGTAAAAAATAAAATAAAAATATATACAAGCTAAAAGACATCCAAGAAAAGACAGTGGCAAATCTGGAAGATATAAATAGTATAAAAATATGGCACAGTATAAACAGAATTATCAGTATAAATATAAACGGCAGTATGGACAGTGAGATCTATCAAAATGAAATATGTATACAGAGTATACATTACACCTCTTGCATATTAGCATGGTGGCATCATTTTTTGTTGCTCATTTAATAACGTACTTTAAAAGATCACTGTGATTATGTGGTTTGTAATTTCAGTGAAACATGTAATTCACCCGCAGAGCCAGAAGATGGCCTCAGACAGCTACTGGTTAAAAAAAAGCCCCCACATGGTAACAGAGACGACTTCAAGTTCATGTCACTGTGGAATAAAATGTATTGATTTGAAAGATATTAATTTGTCATTTTAAAAGAAACAAACACAAAACAGAGAGACGACCTGAGGAATAATTCAAAGGTTCCTATGAGGGAGGACACACTGTGCACGTCTGTGATGTATGTGCACAGAGACAATGCCCTGACCTTTCAGAAGGTAGCCTTTGAAACTGGAACACATCTTTTTTTTTTCCTCTCTCTGAACACTCGCATCTAAAAACAGCATCATAAGAATGAGACTGAACAAATGTGACATTACAACAAATGAGCAGAATCAATAAATCTATTTTTCACACTGTACAACGCGCTGAGACGCCAACACCAATGGAAAGGCGTGTTCTGCATTTTATGAATAAAATGTCTCGCTCGGTCGCTCGGTTAATAATTAATGTTACATTTTGCCATTCACTATTTTATTTACAATGTAGGTGCAAAATATTTCTGACTCAATGATTGAAAACACACATACATAATGTAAATAAATATTTCATTAGGCCTTGCTGTTGTATATTTGATGGGCCTGTTTGCTTGCTAGAATTTCCGCTTAATGTCAGTTTTAATAATCTGTGTTGGTGATTTGTCATCCGAGCGTTAGACCAACTGTATATTGTGTTGCCTGGCTGCAGAGAGCATTAAAATTTAACAAAAACATAGTTTTCATTTCATTATTTGTTCGGCGCATACCGCAGGTGAACCCTTCAAGAAATCAATCAGCTTCACTTCAACGAGCTATGAACAACATGTTCTCCTCGACAGCCACATTTGAAATATGAATACATGACCTGAAGCCAAATCAAACAAATGCTAAACTGATCAAAGAACCTCCAACCTCAACTGCACCCTCTGAATCTATACAGTGTCCACAAGAAGAAGAAGGAGGACAGGTCTTTGATCAGTAAGCAGGGCTCTGCTTTTAAATCAAATATCTAGGGCAGTAACGGACATAAGCCAATGACACTTGTACGCAGGTTTATGTTGATTCCGTGCATCAAGACTATAGAGTGTAATCTGAGATAATCTGATCATCGAAACAATAGATTCTCACACTGTGGTCCTGAGTGTCTATAGGCTGCACCGGATGACCGATGACCAGTGAAATTCCACTGCACGCCAGCACTCCTGCTCCTCTGCAGGCTGCAGGGAGTGCCAGGCTTGATTCTCCTGAATAGCAATAGCAAACAGTGTCGACTGAATATTCATGCTTTCTTCCGTTGTACTCGAGACCTTGATGATGTTCTCACCTTGAATAAGAATGTAGTTCCTCATTGTAGGGCCATGCGTGGATGTAATAAAGTAGTTCCAAAAGTGTGTCATGACAGAACGACTGCGTACGCTGTTAAACAAAATGTTCATGCTCACAGTGCGTTATGTTTGTATGTGTAGGTGTACATAAAACACTATGTAATGCACCTGTGTGCGTCCATACTGCTGCACCAGATCTGGATGAGGTTGTTATGATGATGAATGCTGTCCCCCTTTTTAACGCCCTCTTTTCTTTCAGCAAATAAAACAAGTAAAGGTTAGGAAAGAAAGGACATTTCTTGAATGCATCATTAAGTAGATAATTAATTGGCACAGAGCAACATGTTTGACCTCCAGGTGTCAGGTTTGCTCATCATTTGAACAGACTTTGTTCTGTGTTTGGATTCGGCGGTCTTGTCCAGAATCCAGTATTAGCCCTTTCTGCCTTGCTCGAATTATATTTGCAACCAAAATAAAAACCCGGCCTGTTTTGACAGCTTTGCTGTAGATTTCAGCTGGAGGCCCAGATGCAATTTACAACGACACAACAAAATCCTACTCCCATGAGGCCCATCGGAGCGTGCTTCTTTGGATTTAATCACAGGAATAACCCTTGCTCACCTCTCATAATTGAGCAGTCCTCCTGCATTAGCCTCAGCCTTGTTGCTGAGGCAACTGGGGCCGACCTTTGTAAAATGAAATAAGGGGGTCTGACCACCTCGGAGAGCACAGGTCAGTCCATATTTTTAACATCGGTGGGGTGAGCTCACCTTGGGAATTCACGTCAAGCTGAGTCCGGCCTGTTTTCTCTGCTTTCAGACGCACGCCTCTTCACACATGATAGAACAGGAGCTGAAGATCTTCAAAGGGGAGACTGGGGAGGGGGGAAGGATGGAGCTTTATAGTTGTGTGGGTTTGGAAATAGGCTTATTGCAAAAAAAAAAGCTTGAGCTGGGATATTTGACACAGGCAATTTGCACGCAGGAGTATGCCTGCCTAGAATTTGATGAAAAAAACATTTTTTTGCTGAGGCACATTCAGGTCCCGACAGGTCAGCGGTGATGTGGTGTTTAGGGGACTTGAGGAAATTATCATATAATGTTCATTCATTTTACACCTATACTGGGGAAAATATAGCTTGACTGACACCTCACACACACACACACACACACACACACACACACACCCTCTTCTATACACAAAGTAATGTGATTACTCCCACTGCCACTATTCTTTGCTTTTGAGAAATACTGGAAAAACATAAAATCATATTTTCTCTTTTCGCAGTCTGTTACAGTTGTGAAGATCACAGATTCAGAATCATATAGTCTGTTACAGTTGTGAAGATCACAGATTCAGAATCATATCCAATATATTTCACATGAAAAGCAGCTTTTACACCTGCACATAACACAGGACAGGTGTACCTGCGTCAAGCTGTGACATATTTAACGGATGTCAGTCAGGTTTGCTTTCAAAATAAGAGCTGGCAGTCCAGGAAAATCATTCAACCAAATGCTGTGTGTAAAAAGTGGGATTTATTTTTATGCTCATCACCGGAAACAGTCCGGTTAATACTGAGATGAACTCGAGCCCAGCGCGCTCGCTGAGGTGGCACGGTTCTCCCCCCCTCTCCCTCTCTCTCTCTCTCTCTCTCTCTCTTTCTCTAGGTCTCTCTCTCTCCCTCTCTCTCTCTCTCTTTCTCTCTCTCAGGAAAAAGGACACAGGATGACAACTTGCAGAGTTGAAGTCGCCGCCGTGTCGATAAGGACTGAACTGCAGATGCAGCCGAGCGTTAAGAGGAGGAGGAGAAGGGTCGCGCAGAGTCAGAGGTGCTGATCCAATTTACGCATCACTTTATTTCCATTTCAGCGCAAACTCCGAGCAGAGAGAGGGGAACGATTCCTGCAGCGGTGCTGGGGTTGGACGTCTTCTTCCACATTTCCTCACCTGAAGTGTCCCTCACCTTCCCTCCCCGGCTCGATTGAAGGAAAACCACTTGACAGACTTGAAGAGCTTTGCCCCGAGGCGAAGCAGAGCTCATATATAAAGCCGGGTGAAGGACACTAACACGCTGAGAAGTGGAAACTGTGGCTGCATCAACCATGGAGGTCTATATCACTTGGAGGAAACTTACTTTGCTCTCATTCACCTTCGTGTGGGGGCTCTCAGGTCAGTGAAGAACTTATTTTCACATTTGATTCATTTTATTTTTGTGTTTCACACACACCTTAATATCTCAGGTGTGTTTGGACCTGAAATCGGGTTAATGATGATAATAATTTAGAATTAAACTACATTTCTCCTCTATTTTTAACCCACTTTTTCCCTTCTCATCATGTAAAGCACGTTTCCTAGATGAAACCATGCAGACATAATTCACCGTAGCCTAATAACTAATGAGGAAATAACACAAAGGTCTGCTCCTGGTCCTGTTCTGCGTGCCAGAGGATGGAGAGGTTGGATTGAAAAGCTGAAACACCTGTTTGTTTTTCACAGGATTTGAAACAAGTGTGTTACACATGATTATGTCTTCCAGGGAAGAATAATCCCTTTATAGCTGCTGCAACATTGGCTCTGCCATCACTGTCTCTCTCTCTCTAGCAATGTATTAAACCCTTACTTTCAGTGTACAGTACACGCAGCCTACTTTCCCCCCTCCATCTCTTTGATTTAGAAATTGGGGCACGGTACAGCTGCTTGAGTGTTTTGCAAATGTTTTTAAGGAATGAGAAGTTTTAAATGATTAATCCAGGTAAAATTTTGAACAGCGTTATCTAGAGGGGGCGCATCATCTTACACTTGACAGGAAAAGATTATTGTGATTTTTTTTTTGTTGCCAGAGGCAAGTTTAGTCTCCATTAGGTCACACGAACCTCTTTAAATAGCAACAAGGGATTTCTCTAAGTTCATATTCATGCGTCATGATTTTTAAATCACTCACACTTTGGTCCATGAACGCCTCTGACGTTCACGTTTAACGTGGCCACAGATTTCTTCCTCACGAACCCTCCTGCTCTCACATGGAAGAACAGGAGATATCCATTTAAAGTCAGGCGGCTCCATCTGCTTCAGGTGAGTGCGTGTCAGTTCCGACTGACAAGGCTTGTGACTTTCATTTTAGGCCTGTGAGACATTTCACATTTTCTCTCGGCTGCTCAAAGCTCATGTTGCCAAAACAATCCCATGTGCTGACACAGGCAATCCCAGGCCTGCTTGTTAACCCCCCCGAGCGGCGGGTAATACCTGAGAAATGCAACCATCTTACAAAACAGAGCCCATTAGTATTAAGACACCCTTAAGGCATTTGAACAAGTGATTGCTAGTTCTGTTTTCTAGTGACTAATCTGGAGGAGCAGGCTGTGATTCAGAGTCACACCACAACAGGACAATACTAGTAGCTGACCTTGACCTGTTTGACTCACCATCAATCGCCCTGCAGGTGTGTCCTGAAAACACTGCTCAAGATACAGAAAGGAAGTGTTCATGAATAGCGGCCTGTGGCAACAGGAAGAGCTGAGCACTCCTTCAGTCCCCTGATGTAGCCGAGTCCGTTAGAGCAGGAAGTGAGCAAACGTCCTTCCACAAACAAGATAAGACCTCATTTGATGTTTTCAGTCAAGAATCGGAGCAGTGGGGGGAGAATGTTATCGGACGCTGTTGATGAGTGATCGCGGTCACGTAAAGAAGCAGCATGTGATTTCAAATCTCCACTGGCTGTTTGACTCACTCATTTGCGCGTCAGCGTATGTGCTCTGTCTTTTATCCAATGTCAGCCAGGATCAGCTCCGGGCACGCCACCAGCCTCTGAAGCGAGTGAAGCTAATGGACGGATGGAAATATAAACGAAACATTTCATCATTAGACTCACAAATGTAGGAATCTGCTGCTTTTTCTCCTCTTGCATAATAGAAAATTTTATATTTTGTGGTTTCGGACTGTTGATGAGAGACTTTAGAAGATTTGATGACACCTGACTGGGCTTCAGGAAGTTCATTGTTACTTTTTAAAAATTTAATTTGGCACCAAACTTCTGTGCTTCCTCTCAGCAGTTTATAGCTTTATAATAAACTTTGCCTCTTAATCGCATGAACCCATTAAGATCGTCTCAGTGAAGTTGTGTTTGGATCAGCTAATTTGATTGCATTAGCTTGGGTTCAATAGGCGGTGTGCAGATTACGCACTGTTTTCTAATTGCTTAAATTAATTTACCCTCATTCTCATATTGTTTCACTTCACTCCAGTAAATCCTCGTCACTTGATTTACGGTTTTATTCTCTGAAGCGTCTGGTTTAGGCCCATTCATGTTACCTGGACAGCCTGAGTAGGAACACAGAGATATTCAGTCAGTAAATAATTACAGGCCAACTCAAATTTTTAGTATGCGGATTGAAAAATAGCACAAATTGGGGTTGTCCAAAATTGTCGATGGATTGTTCCCAGCTCCAATAAAATGGACAGTGTGCAATGGAAAGAGCCATTTTGTTATTCCTGACATTGACACTGTGTTTCAGTGATATGTGTGTGGGTGTGTGTGTGATGTGAATGCATTTACATGAGCACATGCGTTAATCTTGAAGCTAGATGTTCCTTATCAAAGGCCAGTTGTTCATGGCGGCGATGTATAAGCCATGCCTTATCTCTCGACTAGCCGTTCTACAATTACACTTCTATTCCGGACACACCATCTGGCAAAAGAACATCTTCATTTGTTTTCCAGGTTGGTCCCACAATGGACTTTACTTATTTAACAAGGTCAATCCATACGGGCTTCAAAGGCTCCGTTGGGGATGGGGGTGAAAGGAGAACTGCGCTGCCACTGCTGATTTTCAGTGGCAACGCTCAGTGATTTAGAGTAGTGAATGAGGAGGTTACAAGCATTATTTTTAACTATGTGCTGTATATTATTTTAACTCATGGCCCCTTAGGGCACTGATCCTTTCCCCATTAGAACACAGCATGTTTTAAAGCTCGGCATACTGACAATGTGGCAACATCGCTTTGTTTCCCGTCTCACTCCCTATTGTTACCCTGACGACACTTCATCCCAAAATATATTATATGTCCCATAGGGAGGGCCATGGCATGCAGTTTGCACCAAGTCACAACTATAGCCTTATCTCTAATTGCCTATTTCTTAGAATAATACCAAATGGATGTGCAGCAAAGCCCCTTTCCACTTTGAGCCGGGATTACAGCAGTTTGAAGCCTGCGGTCCTCATGTATGTGTCCCCAGCAACTGGTGCAATTTTGATTTGAGGAAGGAGACTGAGGGATTTATCAGTACATACGTAATGATACGGAAATACAACAGTGAACTCTTTTTCCCCTTCGGCGAGGCAGTTTGATGTCCAATCGTCAGTCCGTGCGAATGTGCCAGTGCCTCTTGTAATCCCGTGTATTTACACCCACTGGCACCCTGTACAAGGCCCAGGAGAACAAGAACCTGAAAGGAGATTAGTGCAGGTTCAACCTCACGCTGATGGGTAAAGAGAGAGCCATCGCTGTCCGAGACATTTTACATAGCTTCGATCATGGCATCTTAACATGCTTCTCCATTTCAGTCTTTTCCCCTCATACCTGTGGAAACTTGAATATAAAAATATAGTCTTCAAACAGAGGCTCTGATGTTATGTCTTTTCAATAACGTGCTACCATGTAGGAACTACACAACACAAAGACACAAAATGACTAAAGTGACATGTGCTTCTGTTGCATCTTTGTAGTCATTTTGCATCTTTTTGTAGTTGCTTTGCATCTCTTTGTCGTCATTTTGTGTTTCTTTGTAGTTATTTTGTTTCTTCTCTTTGTTGTCATTTTGCACTTCTTTGTTATTTTGTATTGTTTTGCATCTTTTTCAGACTGTATCTCTTTGTAGTAGTTTTGTATTTAATTTGAAGTCGTTTTGTGACTCTTTGTATTATTATTTTTTTGCTTTTTGTAGTAATTTTCGTAATCTCTTTTTAACTGCATCTCATTTTGGATCTCTTTTTTCTCGTTTTGTGTCATTTGTAATCACTTTGCATCTCTTTGTTTCTTGGTGGACATTCAATCAAATAACCACAGTCACTTCAAACAGAGGCTCGGGCTTGTATATTGATACTTTAATCTTAGTTTCATTATAAAAAATACTGCAATTAAGCCTGGGGGTCATGTAAACACCTTAATCTAATTATATTACCTTAATTAAAGTCACATTCACAGGATTAATGCTGTGATTAAAGAATGTGGAGCACTGCAGTATTAGCTGCATATATTAAAGGCTGCATTGACCTCTAAAGTCCATGTTCAGGCTAACCATTAGAGGTTTGACAAGTTGCAACTCCTGCCCCACATTCACTGAGTTACTACTATTTTTAAGCATACACAAACATTCATATTTTTAGTCCCGACATGAGATAAACTGTGAGAAACTGCCATAGGAGCAACAGTAACTAGCTGTTTGGAGATATCTGGATGTCACTGTCACATGTTCATGTAAATACATGAAAACAGAAATTTATGAATTATCTTCAGAGGCAAATTAGAGGAGTGTGTGCATGCAAACATAGACAGTAAGAAGCAGTGAGTCAGTGCTAGCCATGACATGCATGTTGGGATTTGCGGATATGTTGGTTGTCCCTTTCCTGGACTTCCTCTGATGTTACATCTCGATCCATGGACCCAGAAAGGGAAAAGGCCTCCCCTCAGGGGTCATGAGAAAGGCACTGGGTGACTTTCCCAACGTTGGGCCCTGGCCTGGGGACTCTTAAAGGCGCAGACACACAAAATGTACTTCCTTAATCTTTCTCTTCCTCATAGAAGAATCCAACGTCACCCTACCCGTATGGGCAGAGAGGCCATACATGGCTGCTGATATTTTGAGTGACTGATGCTCTGATAGAAATCTCTGGTGGTCAGTAAAACATTGGTTTTGTGTATTGTTTTGCATATGGGCTACATAAACAGAGTTATTTCCAGTCGACCTTTGACACTAACTATTTACTGACAATAATAGTTTCCCTCAACAAATGTATACACAAATAAACACTCTATTTATAGAGACTTCATCATAAAGTCCGTAGGGTTTGTCCCAAGTTATAATAATGCTGCTGAACTGCAGCACAATACAAGACGACGGTGTCAGCCTGATAAACTCCTAATATAAGGCTGCCTGTGATGCAACTGTAGCCAGAGGTTTGACAGCACGCTGGATAATGACTATTTACAGCCAAGAGAGCCGCAGAAGGCTTATGAGGTGGTTCTTAAGGCCAGTCTGGCATCATTACTGGGTATTCCCCATCTACATTCATCCTCACACCAGGCTGCCTCTTTTTCTATCTGCCCCTGGATTGAGTACAGAAACCACTAATAATAACTAATAGGTCACTGACTTGGTGATCAGCATAGCTATTACTGACTTAAAGCACTGTAGAAAGATATTTAATTTCAATTTAATTGTTCTATTTAATTGACATTTTATCACAAAAGGGTAGAGAGCATTAGATACATGGAAATGATCCCAACAAAACGAGACGTTTTCTGAAATCTGATCTTTGGAGAAGCAGGAACAGTCACCCTGATGCTGATGTAGTGTAAATCTAAATCTGTAAAAATATTCTCTGTGCCTTCCCAGAATGGAATGAGAGAAAAGAGCATAATGTAATATTTCAACAGATGAATACACAAATGTAAATCATACAAAAATAGTCAGGCATAAGCCCACTTCAATTGTAGAGAAACAAAACATTCACAGGGTTTCAGTTGCATTACTGCCCTCTGTGCCTGTAGTAGATCCAGAACAATTAATCCATTAGTTGAGTTAATAAAAATCAGAAAAATAACACATCTATTCTGAAAAAGGTATAAATTAAATCAAAATGACAAAACATTTTGCCCTACACAAGCAACACTTTTGAAAGAGGAAGAGAAAAAAAAACAACAAGACATATTAAACCCCAAAATGTGAACCTGTACCCTTCAAATTAAAAGTCTGATTGCATTATTCATTAATTAAGCAATACAGGAATCTATAATGCTCTGTTCATAACTTTGATTTAAAGAACACAACAGTGACCTGACAAAAGCAGTCAGTCCAGGGTCCGTGTTGTTATTTAAAATCAATATTTTATTAGTAACAACTGATTCCTGTAATCCCATGAGACGTGGAAGACGGTAGAGTATTTGCCAATTTGTTGAAAGCCATGTCATTTGAAAATGCTTCTAAAAAAAAAACTAAGTTGTTTTTCGTTGAACACCCGTTTCATTTATCTAATGGCTTCTGAAAGGGTCCCCTGAGGTCAAGGTTTGTAGATTTTTCTCATCCCACGGGGGAGCAGAGTTACCAAAATATGGGATTTTTTGGTAACTGTGCAAATTGATATTACCAAAGGTTACATAGCACATCTCTGCCTCCAGTGACACCACTGCTGTGAGTGAACGCAGCTTGCTTCCAGTGGCGCTGACAGATGTTGCGAGCAGAAGTCAACAACAACTGCAACCACATATATCCATCTGACCTGTCCTTCAAAAAAAAAAAAAAAGTTAATAAAGCTGTGGACAGACGGGAATTGAGGGCATGGGCTTACACAAGATAGCCTGTGTCAAATAATTCTTACTTGGAGGTATTTAGGTGGGGGTGGGGATGGAGGTTAGATGCACTTATGACTTCAGGCACACTGACATAATCCCCGTTTTTCTCCTTGAAGTGTTTAGGCAGCTCATAATCACACGCTGCCAATCAAATATCCATTTGTGAGCTGCTGCATTGTTAGGTTTCCATTCCCACTTATTAAATAAACTGCTGTAATCGATCAGATGATGGACGGGTCCTACAATGTCTCTTTAACCATTGGTGTACCACATAGCACAGCTTCTAAATTTGGCCTTTCCTGACTTATTCATAGATTGAGAGCAGTTTCAGTAATAGGCGTACTACCATTGTATGTCACTGAGAAGCTTTCATTGTATTCCCTTCCTGCTCTTATGGTCCTGTAGAGGTGCATGTTTCCCTGAATAGTAAAAGAAAGTGTCCACTAGCCAGAGAAGTGACATTGATTTGTGACATGGTTGCGTTCCCGCCTGTAGCAATTTATAAAACCGTTACCTGCACGGTTTTCCCCAGGACAATTTGCTCAGTGGAGGTGGTAATTGAAGTTCAGGGAGAATTTGGGCAAGAATGGTGGTTGTAGCCAAATCTCTCATGCATCAGTTATTTCTTACACCCTGCTTGACATGTTGCTCTGATTTATTACTTAGATCAGTTAATCAGTGCTAGAGTTCATTCAGACACATTCTGATGCTTCTCATCTTCTTATCAGCGTAGTGACAGGTGTGATGGTTTGGACATTAACAGGGATGTCCAGAGAAAAGAGTTTTTCAGGTTTTTCCAGGTATCTGCCGACACTACGTCTAATGACCTGAATGACACAGCCGCCCTGTGCTTAAGTTAGTGTAACCAGTCCAATTCAAGCAGTGTTGCATGTTTGACAATTCAATAACTGCATGAATACAAACAGCTTTCCTTTAGCTGTGTAACCTTCATCAAAATGATAACGTAATATCTCAACAATAGCAAGCAATGACCACAACATGCAGCCCTTCCATAGATAAACACTCAGCCCACACACTTGTGTGCACGTAGTCCACTTGTGATTGTACAGTGGTGCTGCGGAGCGGAGTTTCTTCCCTCATAAATAATCTTCGGCTGAGTCTAGACACAAAGTACACAAACCGCAAATCAGCAAGTTTAATTTTGGACTGTTATGAAGTTATTCACTGAATAAACGTTACGACCAGTCGGACGTCGTCACCGTTTACCATTTTAGCCACGCCGGTCGTTGCACTGAGAAAGAGAAATAAAAAGATTTGCTACCATCAGAGCTTAAGCCAATCCTTGAAAGGACAAGCAGTCCTTTCATCACCGATGCAACTGACACCTGTGTGCCGAGAAAAAGATCTCTGTCTTTAGTTAAAGTGTAATTACAGTGGCCCAATGAAAGCCAGATGGAGTAACTGTGCATGAGGTGACTCTGGCGGCAGGCAACTATGTGGAAAAAGTCATTATAGTCACACTATTAAGCTGAAGCCTGCAGGGCATCAGAGCTGTACTGGTGTTCTCAGCGAGGCAGAGCGAATGAAGAAGTGCCATTAGAAAGACAGTAGGAGACACAAGTAAGGTTTATGTAACTTGTCTCCTTTAGACACCGCTGAGGGAAAATCCCTCCCAGGATCCCCTGACACTGCTAAAAATCATCCATCTACAGCGTGATGTTTAATGCTCTCCAGGAGACATGTTTGATGGAGCTTTGAAACATCTTTTTTTTTTTCTTTCTTAATCCCACCCTCGACTTCTTAGTGACTTCCTACGTCTCCCAGAGTTCCACGTATCAACCTCAGGAGAAGGCAGAACACTTTTTGAGACTTGCACAGAGGTAGCAAGTAGACATGCTCGATCTCAAGTAGGATCTGTGAAATACGTTGTCATGGAGACTCAGACTGTCACGAGAGTTCAGTGGACTGTCGACCTGACATACTCACTTGAGCCAGTGCAGCTACACGTTCATGGGGCACACACACACCTACATCTATTAAAGTGCTGAAGTGGGAGGAAAGGTGCAGGGTGTCAGTAATGATTAAACAGTACAGTGCAATTCGGTGTCAAGGATTAGTGGGATTTGCCCCACCACCACACACAGAGAAGGCCAAAGGCATACAGATCAGGGAGCAGTCAAATTCAGATCTATTTTGGTGGCGTTCAAACATAACCATCACTTTGAAAAGCTTAGCAAAACTTAATGTAGCAAAGCTTTCAGTCAGAGACCTTGTTAGACCGGTTTCCAATCTGCATGCTGAGCTAATGGACTCCTGGCTGTAGCTTCATGAGCAGATATGAGATATCTGGTATTGCTACTCTCATCTAACTCTCATCATGGTAAATGGACTGTACTTATGGCGCATTTCTAGTCCTCCAGCCACTCAAAGCGCATACACTGATGGCATTATCTGCTCATCAGGTTCTAGGAGCTAACCATTCATATGCACTCACACAACGATGGCGCAAGCCTTCGGGAGCAATTTGGGGTTCAGTATCTTGCCCAAGGACGCTTCGACATGGAGACTGGAGGAGCCGGGGATCGAACCGCAGAACATCTGATTAGTGGATGGACCGCTGTACCTCCTGAGCCACAAGCCGCAAGGATGTAAATAAAAAATGAACTGAATAAATAAGCAGGAAACCAGTAAATACAGCAATATTCAGTGATGGCCTCCAAGTTCAACACGATGCAAAGTAGTCCAGTCAAATACCAGAATGTAAATTACAATAGATTTATAAATATTGTTGAGGCTTGGCACAAAAGCCAACATGAAACACAGTGCATAGAAATTGTAATTTATTTATAAAAAGATTTGGGTAGAAATCCTTGTACCCCTCCTGCACATGGACTCCCATCTCCCCTTGGGAGAAAGTCTTGTAGAGGAACTGTTCTAGATTGTTCCTTCCATCATTTACTGTAATTGTTAAATTCAATTTCTTGGTTTGGGCATAAAATGACCAAATATCGTCCCCGCTCACGCTGCCTTCATCACCGTGTCCCACAAACTGAGGCGTCATTCTCTTTGTCCAAGATGACAGTCACCATGATGAATGAGTTCACTATTGATCCAAATAAATGTAAAAGCATCATTCTGAGGCAGTCAGTCCAAGGTGAAATACTTCTTCAAGAGAGTCTAACCGTCTTTAGATGATCAGCTGGACACTCCACAGATAGCAGCGGTCTCAGCCTCACCTGTACGTGATTTGAGATATGAATGAATCTGGAGCCTTTCATGAGGGACCGGGCTAAGCCAGGGTTTCCTGCAGTCTCAATCCTTAAAGTCCTGAAAGTAGCCGCTCTATCGATCGTGTTACTTCACCAGCTTGTGCCTGTGATGCTCCAGAGGGCAGGACCTCCTGTCAGCTCATCGCATCTCACCGCGAGCAATCTCATTAATAACATTCGTGGTCATTCTGAAGTGACTGAGAGAAGCTAAACTATAAGAATATCTCCTGGTGCAGTATGCCTCCCTCCTTTGTTGGTCTTCTTTCCCAGTGTCTTTTCATCAACATTATTACACCCCTACCTCCACCTCCTCTTCCTCCTTGCCCTCTTCTTTTCCTCTTCATCTTGTCATCTAACCCTCCTCCTCATCCTCTTCCTTCTTCCTCGCCTTCATCCCATCTCTCCTGAGAGCTGCGGCTCTAGCATCTCATCAGCATCAGAGTCTCAGGTCAGTCAGGGTCTTATGTGTGTGTGTGTGCTGCTGCTTTCTGCACATTATGTGTGTGTAAAGTCCCTTTACTCTTTGTGTTTGGTGGTTTCGAGTGTGTCTGTATGTGAACTCCTCAGCCTCAGACCTTTTTTGTGTTTATTCCTCCAAATAATTTCTCCCTCCATCTCTACCTCCATCTATTTCTCTTCCTTGCCTCCCTGGGTGGTGTATGTAATTATGAGCTCTTATCTATTTTTCTGTCACACACAACTACACTCCGGAGAGAGCTCACTTGATGTCATTATCTCCGATAATGGCTCAGAGGTGCAATCCCCCCCTTCAATCCTCCCTCCCCGCGTCCTCACCACGCTCCAACATATACAGTATAATTGCTATTTATTGAAAATATCTCCCACATCACCGCCCTCGCCTGTGCTCTCCTTTGGCTAATGCACCCTCTCCCACAGACATGAGAGTGGATATGTATTAATATGCTGTTAATATGCTCCTTTCCCCCCCCCACTATGCGGGGGGGATCTCCGCCAACACTTTCATAATTGGATTTCTGTTTCTTCAGTTCCATTCCAAGTGACAACAGCCCTCAGAGAAAACATGTTTTCATCAGATTAAGTGCCAAAGTGCTTTTAACAAACTCTGTCACACAAATGGGCAGTAATTTGTGCAGTCTTTATTGACAACAAGCTCCAAATGAATCTACAAAACAAGTTGTTTGTCCACGGACCTTTGACTGACACACAGATCAGTCTGATCCTTCCACAGATCACTGTTGGAAAATAAGTCTGCGTTATGATGTGACATTTCTATAGTTAACGCCATGGATGTTATAAAAACATGGGTGTAGTCTCCATGACGTCACCCACAGGTTTCTGCAGAGCCATTTTGAAGCTCAGTGTGGACGGCGTCGGCAGTCAGGCGCCATCTCGGCAGTGTTCGACTGGGTGGAGCTGAGGTGGGCTGGATGTGGAAACCATCCACCTGTCACTCAAAGTGGCCACATCCTTGATTAACTTTAACCCTTAATGTAATTTAGGGAAATAGCTCAAGAGACTTTTGGAGCCAGCCTCTATTCAAGGAACTTAAAGATAGGGTATACGATGTATTATTCAAATTTTAGAAGAAGAATTTTATGTTATATTTGTTGGAATACCAAAATCCAAGATCTGTGGCTGTCCCAGGCCAGTCATGATGACTTTGTCACATGATTGTGTGGAAATATTGTTTGCAGCGGCTGGTTTTGACCCACTCGCCGGGAGGACAGCCTCCTTTTTTCAAAGAGGGCCGTTTCATTTGGGTTGTATTTTCGTCCCAGCAGAGACACTTCCCCTCACTTGCAGTAAATCCCCCTCACATGGCATTGATGTCCGCCGCTCAGGTCCAGCTGTCCCCCCACATGCAACCATTGTTAATTGTGAAAGTCACCAAGGATCTGTGGGCCCACAGAAAGGCTAGATCAGTTTCCTCCCAGTGAATGTCTGACGCAAGCTCTATTTTCTGATTCTGTAGCCGGGAACAATGGCATATAAAGTAAAGTCAGGAAAGCACAAAGGAAATAGTAGCTTTGACAGAACGTCTGTGTGCCGTGTCGAATGCCAGCCTCCAAAATGTCACTGTTGCCTGTGAAACAACACATTACCCCTCCCTCGTTCATTTCTCTTCTCATGTATCTGTATGCAGCAGCAGGACTGTACCCGGGCTCTGACGTACAGTACAGCAGAGGCACAGAAAGCCCCATAATCTCTGCCAGCGCATGTGTTTGAAGAGGTGGACGTCTCTCAACTGTATGCTAAACAGGATCTATTAGGATTAGGTCCGGGTTTTGAGGGAGTTTAGCTCATTGCTGACTCTGTTTCAGGATGTGGAAAGTCTCGCCACTTGAACCACAAAGTGACAGATCTCTCTAATGTCGCATGCAGAGCCAAACCTGGGCCCTCTCTTCCTCCTTCTTCCTCTTTTCCGACAGCCTTTCGCTCGTATCATCATCGATGTTTCGAGCGTTCATTAGTGACTGGTCATTATGTTCACTGATTTCCTGAGGCCAACCATCCGTGAGAGCCCATTAACCCCAGACATTAAGAGTAATTAGGCAAAGTGCTCACATTTTCCTGCAGATATTTTCACTCCGGATTGTTTATGTGGATGTACGCATGACGTCCTGAAGGCAATTGGCAATCTACAGGCAATTGACCTCTTGCTGCTCTATTTCTGTATTCCCAAGAAATCTGAATTCTCATATGCAGTGATTTAACTCGGTGGAAGAAAAGGATATATATGACGGGAGAGGCATAAAGCAGCAGCGCTAGGAGGGATCCTGTCAGACGGTGTGGACCACACTCACATGCACATATATATTCTTCGTACGTATGTGCACACAAAAGCTTTATTATCACTGCATCACACTGTCATATGAAATGAAAATCCTCATTTATATGCAACATGTTATTTGTCCCTCTTGGAGACCCAGTCACTTCATTCTCCCATATACTCTTGTTGTACACCCCCATGCAACACTCCCACCAATTCCCTCAATGGGGACACTTTAATCATCACGGCAGATCCATGTATCCCCCACCCCCTCCATCCATGTGCTCACATACACACACTCATACTTTTTAACACACATCCTCTGGGAGGACAAAAAGGCAAGTCTCGTCGGATCCGTAATCGCTCTCGAGTTTCCTCCGCCCCCCCCCCTCTCCCAACGTGCCTCCTCTGCTATCATGATCATCAGCAAAATAACTTTACAGATTGTGTTTAATAAGTGTGTTGGAAAGCACACGGAAGCCACAGAGGAATATTAGTTTCTGTCTCATCTCCCCTCCTGACACTACCTGTCAGCGAGCAAGACATCACACAGCGCGGCACAGGAGGACGATCAGAACTCCCCTTAACCGCCGAAACTTGTCGCTCATCTGTCTTTTACCTCCTCCCCGTGTTAAAAATAGACCCAAGCTGTCAAGTGACAACCAGAATTTTTTTTCGCTCTCTCTCTCTCTCTCTCCCCCTCTTTTACTCACTTTCTTCAGCTTTCCGTAATTCGCTGGCTGCAGCACTTTCCTCCGTCATTGCAAGCCACGTGACGGAGCCAATGCGCGGCTCGTCATTATGAACTGTTTTCCATTTTTCTGTCCAGGTCAGTCACTGTTAATACGGCCAGGCAGTGTGCTAAACAAGGTGAAAAATGACTTAATGTGAAGCAACTGAAGCACAATTACAGGCAGCAGCACGGCAGCCACGTCTCTGATGCTGAACATCAGTAAAGTGTCAGCTTTAAACAAGGTGTAATATACGATCCATCATCAAGGCAACATGAGGTGACTGAAATAGCCTCGTAGAAGTTAGTGCCGAGGTCCATTAGGGAAAGTTGCAGAGAGTGTGACATCGTTTTCCACCTACGTAACTTTAAAAAAAACTATTGTGTTCTGCAGAAAGTTTTATAGCTTGTATTGCAAATTTCCAACGTATGAAAGCAAAAATTATACCGAATCTTGGTAAATGTGAGCTCACTACTACAGTATAGTTGCATCAGAAGTGTGGTATTTTGACTTTGCAAATATGTGTACATTACCACTCACTGTATGGTGCTTTATTTGACATGTTATTAATGATGCGCCATGTATTTGTCCATCCTGTCTGTCCTGCAGAAACTGCACCTGTCAGTACTTTCTATGTGTTTGCCCCATGCAGTGTGAAAAAAGGTGTAAATTCTGCATAAATGCACCTGCGGATGTACAGCTACAGCCTATTTTTGGTTGGTTTTGGTTTATTTAATATGAAGCAGTGTGTTATTTTAAGTTATTTTGTGTGCCATTCATTTTTTTCCCCCTCTCTGGCCTGTTGTGTTGAGCAGCTCATCTAAACTTTCAGCTTAAGTGGTGACAGTACGTTTATCCTTTTAAATGTCGAGCACTTAAATGGAGACGGTTAACATGTTTTCAGTTTTTCATTTTTGAGCAGCTGAGTTTAAATATCTTCCATCATCTCTGTTTATTCTGCAGCAGTACTAGTTTCAGACTCAAACATAGAAAACGTTCCTACATCTGTGAGTTGCTTATTCTAAACCTTGATATGCACTTTGACATATTCAGGCCAACCTACTGAAAAGTTCTATATATACACATTTTTGGATTTGATTTAATATTCAGTGCATTGTTTTTAATTTCAATTCCTGCAGCTTCAGTTTGTGTGGTTTTTCTTTCTTCGGAGTGGACTGACGTCAGACGTGGTGCATTCCTCAAAAATACAAAAGCCGAGAATCAAAAGCGAGGAAGGAACGTCCGCCTCTTTCATGAGGACAGATGCTGATTAGACTGTTGTCCTTAATCAGACTTTTTTTTGTTTATGTTTCTCCATCAAAGTTCAGGACGGGAGTTACGCAATCAATTACCGCCACAAGCATCATGCATAATGCGCGATAAGACGGGAGATGCATTTGCTCTGATCTGCTTATACTTGTGAAGACACCCGAGTGTACAGATGCAAACACACACACACACACACACACACACACCGAATCTTAAGCTTTGATTGTTATCGTTAATGGATGGGTCATTTATCTTCCCTTCAGTGTGTGATGAATGGTTTATGTAAATAGTTTGTGTCTGCGCGTATGGACGGATGCGTGCAGAGCCTTCTGAAATTAACCCTTTGTGAGTTTGGAGGATCTGTAACAGGATCCATCACTGAACTTTTAAGGAAGCGACTCTCTAGAGTCTAGACGTCTTAGAGCAGATAGACTCTTAACATTTTAATCAATGCTGCTCTGACTGCACCGGCTCCACGCAGACTCTCCCTCTCAGCTGCATCTCATGGGCGTAACCGCGATCTGAATATTTGAAGATTTTATCCTTATTTTATCATTTTAATTACAGGGTGGACCCACCATCTCTCTACTCGTGTGTTTACAGCAGGCGCTGGCCGTGACAGGCAGATTTGGTGAATTAAACGGTTAACGATATTCAGTAGCCGACTTCCTGAAATGGAGACACTGATATGGTGACGGTATCTACAGCTGTACTTCACCGTCAGTGTAAAATTATAAATGATGGAAAACTAAAATCAGTGTCGGGTGAACTGACGGCAAACACGTGAAGAATTGTGTGTGTTCCTGTGTTCCACCTTCTCATTATCAGCTGATTAAATGAGAGCGGAGTGACACTAAGTGCACTGAGGTTGATTTGTCCCAGCCTAGTTTAACTTGGACTCAGTGGGGTGATGTCAGCCCAAGGTTATGCACACTGAGTTGGTGCGTGACACCTCCCCGTGCTTTCAATAAATCATAAACCCGCAGAGAAGAGAAAGATGTGGTGGTGTGATGCATGGAAATAAGACGAGGTTGAAACCTAGAACACGGCTGGACTGTGTATGGTCAGTGTGCTCCTGAAGACATGACTGAGGACTTCATCTGCGATTCTTCCACTGCGTTGAGGAGCTGCACAGCTGCCACGTTTGGTCGATGGAGTTCTTCTCTTGCCCCCGTTGTTTCAGAGAATAGTGTAATAATCTAATAAATAGCCAGAGTGTGCCGTCTGCAGAGGCCTGCGCCGCCGTCTCTCCCACAAGCATAAACTGAACTTAACGGCTTTTGGAGGACATAATTTAGGACTGTAATTTTGGTTTTACAGCAGATGGAGTTCAGGTGGCATGGAGATGATTTAGTCGGTGTCATGCGAGTATGAAATCTTTATGAAATGATCGTGATGGTCAGAGGTGATCTTTAGCTCCCAGTCGATGACCTTTGACCCCTTCCCAGATGATGCTGTGAGCGGTTTTGGTCTGGTGTTCACACACAGCTGATGGTGTCGGTTTCTGGTCTCCTGTCGCTCAGACTCAGACAGCTCTTTAAGGTCGATTAACTTCCTTCCCTGACTTCAGAATTATTAAATGATCCTTCTTCTTCTTCCAAACTGTGATTCTTATTTTTATTTTTTTTATTTTGAGGAGACTTGACTCACTAAACTCATTGAACGTGTAAGCTCCAAAGTCTTAAAGCAGATTTTAGGGGGGAAAAAAACGAAGAAGTTGGAAATGTATTTTTCCTTATGTGCTCCAAAACTTCTTTTGGACCAACATCGAACTTCAAACTGCTTGAACAAAGACAGATATGTTCCCTAAATGTCCAAAAAGCTGAGCTACACCAAATGTTTTGGCAAAAGCACCTCTGAAGGTGACCTCACGGTCCAGCTTTTTTTTTATCTGAGACGGAAGAAAGATGCGACAGAAGCATCTTGTGGGACGCTGAGACAGAGTGAGTGAGTAAAAAAGAAAAAAAGATAGCGGAGAAGAGAGAGAGAGGCTGAAAGAGAAGGAGGCAGACGACGCAAAGACGATAAAGAAGATGAGGAGAGTGGAGAGGTGGAGGGGAGGGCGAGGGGGAAGAAAGTGGAGGAGAGCGAGCACAAATGAAGAGAGCGGCAGATAGAGCCAGATACTGAGCTGGAGATTTGGCTGTTTAATCGAGTCGGTGAGGATTAGAGAGGGATTATGCAGGAATTGCGACGTAGCAGCAAATTAGCCCGGTAGCTTTAATCTGAGAGGCGGACAAAGCCAAAGGACTTGACCAGACAGTGTGTGTGTGTGTGTGTGTGTGTGTGTGTGTGTGTGTGTGTTATTCGTAAGTAATGAGGTGACACAGTTTATGATGTCTGTTGAAACACAGAGCAGAGCACGGTCATCACAACATCATAGTTTACTGTTTATATATATGCAAAAGAGATTTCCAAAATAAATCTTCCCTCTTTAGACGTTTCGGCTCCAATCTGAGGAAATATTTTAATAACTGATTTATCGTTTAATTAATATTTCAAACAAAAATATCATTAAAAAAGTCTGACACTTTGATGTCAGGCATTTTTCACAGTTTTCTGACATTTTATAGACCTTTACCTGTTGATTACACCTTTAAATATGATGAAAAATACAAACTAACACAAGCCCTGTGTACATATTGTTTTATTTTCTTTAATTAACACAAGCCCTGTGTACATATTGTTTTATTTTCTTTAATTTACAAGAGAATTGCGTATTTTGCAAGAGATTCGCTCTTAAAGAAAAGCTCTTTGGAGTCCACTGAGCCGTAAATGAAGTGGGACAGCAGGAATAACCACCCAACAAAGACATGAAATGAAGTGAGTGGTTCCAGTCCTGTGAGCAGTCCAGCCCCGATGAAACCTGAGCAGGTAGGTCAGGCACCTACGAAGGCAGAAACAGTCCAGTGAATCCTCCACACGCACTGTAATCAGCACTGACATGCCACACACACACGCATGCGCACAGCTTTACACCCACAGTAACACACACACACACACACACACTGCTGTTATAATGTAGCAGGTGTACTGGTGGTGGAAATTGTCTGCCACTCACCTCAGCCTAACTGACTCTACACCTCTGTAAATGAGGATAGATGTGGTGTGGAGGAGAGAAAAACATCTGAGTTATGACTTATTAATGCCTCAAAGATGTGTGTGTGTGTGTGTGTGTGTGTGTGTGTGTGTGTGTGCACAGACGGGGGGATGGGGATTACAGAAGACAGGATGAAGTTTCTTACATAAGAGCTCATTTCCAGCCTACAGTAGCACCTCAGTCTTTGCTTTAGTCCCATACAGTGGCTGGCCGCCTCTTGTCCGTTTGAATCCCTTCACTGGGACCACGTAGGGCATGTTCGCCGCCCGCCTCAGCTCTTGGTAGGACTCGCTAACAGGCTGCAGACATCGTCTCATATTTGCACATGCCGTGCCACACACACACACAAACACACACACACTTTACCACAGGGCTTGTGGGTAGTTGTTTTCTCAAGACCATGCCAGCACAACTTATTAGACACATGCTTGTGTTCTTATAACATGAAAAAAAAGTGGGAAAGCTACAAGAACAATCAGAGCAGCTCTTCGTTAGCTCCCTGTTGAGCCGCATTTTGTAATAACGATGCATTTTGTAATAAACGTCCAAAATGTAATAACTTTTTCATTTCATTTTGTAATAAAGCCGCATTTTGTAATAAACTGCCCCAACGCATTTTGTAGTAAATTTTGCCGCATTATGTAATAAGTTATTACATTTTGACAAGATTATTACCAAATGCAAAAAATCTGCAATTTACATAATATTCTCTGTTAATGCAACCTTTGATAGTAATTGCTAAGTACTGCTACTAGGCTAATACAGTGATACTAATAATAGGCCTAGCTTTTACAAATACTTTAAAGTAAAATAAAATACAATTAACAAACAAATAAACTATGCTTTAGAATTGTTATTACATAATGCACCATGTTATTACATTTCCTAGAAAATAAAAAAGTTGCAAGTGCATTTTGTAATAATCTTGTCAAAATGTAATAACTTATTACATAATGCGGCAAAATTTATTACAAAATGCTTTGGGGCAGTTTATTACAAAATGCGGCTTTATTACAAAATGAAATGAAAAAGTTATTACATTTTGGACGTTTATTACAAAATGCACCGTTATTACAAAATGCGGCTCAACACTCCCTCTGAACATTCACACTGAGTGTCAACGGACGATGTGATGGAGGCCTGACCACAAATATTATGTACTTCATTTGAAAGTACACACTTGGTTCACACTATCAGGCAGAGTGAAAAATTTTACTGTATGTTTGTTGAGGCTGAGATGCTAAATAGAAACGGACAGCAACATATCTCACAAACAAATACCAAAACTGGAAAAGGTTCAGATACAATAACCTCATGAGTTCCTGGTCCCTGTAACGGTTCCTCCTTCATATTGGCCTTGAAGTCTGTTTGTAGTGTGATTGCATTGTAAGTAATGAGCAAAATGGGTTATTTTGTATTTAAAAAAAAAAAACATCTTTTACCATGTGATTTGATTCCAAAGAATTGAATAATGTGTGTGTGGTTAATTTAGTCTTCAGATTTAATTGGATCACCCAAAGTCACAGTGACCATCACTTGCTTGTCTTTCTTATCGTTTGAGGCCGTGACTTCAAAAGTTCAAAGTTGAACTACAAGCGAAGAAGCTGCAGTTTTTCCCCTTCGCTTGAGGAGATTTTAGGATGAACGGAAGAACGAATATTCGCCAATGTTAATTTCACGCATGCGTTAGCCTGCAGCCGGACAGAGATATGGAGGCGTAGAGGAGAGTTAACCTCCACCCTCCACCCACACCTTCCTCACTCGCAAACAGGAAGAGGATGAGGAACAGATTAAGAGAGCACGACCACGTTGTTTTGGAAAAAGTTTTTGCAGAGTGACATCGAGCACGACCCATGAGAGCGATCTGATATGATAGCTCCACATCACATTTTAATCAGATACATTTATGTTGACTCAAGATGAGATGGGTGTCTGGTTCTGATAGATACAAGGGCCATAATCACTGACACAGATACCAACACCTTTATTATTAAAAAGCAGCATATATTATTCAGCATTTTTTGACACAGGATCATGTTTCACTGTATATGACTGAGCACATGCCCGAGCCTCCACCTCCTCCTTCCTCACTGCTGATCTGTTTGTTTAACAGTTCAAACATGATAGGGTAATTCCTGCCACCCCTGGGACCCGCTGGGGCAGATCAAGTGCGACCAACTCACTTCTGAGGTTGGAGCAGGATATAGATATCACCAATGCCCATCGCATAATTACAAGCCTCCTAACGGATGCTCGCTGCCGTCGGACGATCGTCGTCTACGAGGGGAAAGGCACAAACCGCGAGCCCCCCTCCCCGATGGCGGATGGCTTTTTAGGAGGGACGGCAAACATCCTGGAGAGTCCAGAGTGCTCGGGTTCAGTGGAGGGAGAGTGTCCTGCATTATGCATGGTGGTTGTTATTTTCATCACATGCTGCTGTCAGGCGTCATTGTCGTTCCTGCCCCGTCAGCACTGTGTTCACAGATTGTTGTTTTGGTGTCTACTTTAACCCTCTCCCCGTCGTGCACTTTCCATTTTTCCCCCCGTCTTTACTTTATCTGACTGACTTATGGAAGTGGAGTTAGAGGACCCAGTGGGCTCCATTAACCGGCCTTGTCTCCGGAGTGGTGTGGATCTTTTGGGTTGAGGAGGGCTCTAAGTCGAGCCGGTTCCTGCGACAAAGCTAGCCCTCGATTGTCAGACCACTCAGGAGAACCAGAGGGAGAAAGTGGCCCCGCTCTGGAGCCCATGCATTATTTCACACTGCAAGTGACAGCCCAGCACACAGGCACAAATGCCAACAGACGCCGGGGTGTCAGCAAGAGGTGTGTGTTGATGTGTGTATGCATTTGCAGCTTCATGCCACCGCTACAGCGAAACACTCGCAGCATACAGTATGCTTCGCAGCCGAATAACCTAGATTAGGGCTGGACGGGATTTAGTGAAGTTGTTAGAAGAAATCTTTTGAAGCCACGTCTGGTAAAAAAGGCGAGTGTGTTACAAAACGAGCCAGGTCTCAAAGCGCTCATTAACGAAGTGTAAGAAGCTGAAAACACAAGGCAGGATGGAAGCTTTAAGGCAGAAATTTCCTGTTTTTGATCACCACTAGGATGCATTTAGTCTTGTGCTCCTCATCCAAATTACTCCCACCCACCGTCCTCCAACGTGCTTGGTCTTATTTCTGATTTTCCACGAGTTGGTCCTTCCTTTAAAAAGGAGCATTTCATGATGAAAACCTATTTGCACTGTAGAAATGACCTCGTTACTCTGCACTATCCATCCTACACTCATCTGTGGAGAGTAACTCATTCATTTGAAATGAGAATATAACGCTTCATTAGGTTGTGGCTGCTGTGGCAATGCACTCTGTAATTGAGGACAAAACAATAATATTAGAGGCTGGTTAAATGACCTATGAAACTAGTTCGTCTTACTCTCACGTTGAGCTTTTCATTACTTATTGATTCATTGATGTTGGTCATTTGATCACAGAAACAAGCTACTCTTAAATATAAGGAAATAATTAATAGGTGCAAATAAGTTAAAGTGAAGAGAAGATTCAACATTTTGTGAAATAAAAAATGTGTTTGATTTGAAACGAGATGATCAATCATCAGGGGCAGATTGTTTTAGGACTCTGGTTAGACCAGTATTTGTATTATTCACTACTTTATACTTTTATTTACTCAACAGCACTTATTTTAAGCTGCAGTTATTAGTCACTTTGCTGACTAAATGCTTTGGAATAGATTAAAGTACCAAACATTATATGAAGTAGTTCAACTGAGCTCCACCTTGCAGCTAAAACATAAAATCCCACTTATAAATTAATGCGTCGGTATAATGTGATTGAACAATGTTTTCCGGGATTTGTGCAAAATCACACGTGAACTAATCAAACTGAAGTTTAATATCAAGCAAACAAAACTCTTGATACAGGTAAACCATGTGTGTATTCATATATTTGAACTTTTCATTCCCACTAAAGGTCGATTGATTAGAGTGAATTATTGCTGATGACAGCAATCATTAATAATTAGCCAATGATATGATATAATAATCACTCGGAAAGGTTTGATTCTGCATAATGAGTTTGGATTTTTCTCTTTTCATTATTGCACTCTCTTCTCTCCTGCAGTGGTTTAAACAAGCTTAACTCCTAATAATGTTGCGTAATAGTAGTGGATGGACGCGCACATTATTCTGTAAAACCTTGCACTACATTTGGATTTAAAACGGGTTAGTGTTTATTAACATCAGTTCCTGACCCGACCAGGCTACAATCCACTTATCCTTTGGATAAATGAAGAGAAATAACCAAGTAGATATAAACCCTATTGTGTCCAGTTTATATACAGTATATATACCTTGAGCACCATAATGCTGCATTTCCCTGTTTGTCCTCCCCATTCAATTTATTCTGTCGAAAAACTGCTGATAAAGACTGCGGGGAGTAGGAGTGAAGTGAAAGACATGGAGGAGATAGAGGAAATACAAATGAAATAACAGAGACGGGAGAGTGATGGGAGGTGTACGTCTCACTAGCGTTGGCGATTAGGCAGGAAAGTGTGTGTGTGTGCACGCTTGCTTGGATGAGTGTGTTTGTGCACGTCTGACTGCGAGTGTGTGTTTTGCACGTTACATCCTAGCCTACTTCCTCTTTCACCTCCTGACATTCCACTTCCCATCACAGCGGCCTGGCGTTCCCAGATAAGGCCTTCCAGTACATTCCTTCCTTCCTGTCGTCGCTCTCCTCTCCATCCAGCGACCAATTCCACCCCGCGGCGATCAATCCAACCGATAACGGTTGGACGCCAAAATAAATAAATCCATTTCGTCTTCTCCTCATTTCAATACAAAAAGGCTGTCGGTAAATAACAGCCTCTGTTGTAGTGGCAGTGTGCACGGAGAAGTGAACGTGGAGTGAATCTGTCACGTCAGAGTGATAGAGACCTCAGCTGCTCAGCTGTAGCAGATCGATATTTGGTAACCTTTTGTCGGCGATGGCTGGATAAAGGCGGCTGCACTGAGAGGGAGGGATTGTTAAAGCGGCCGGTGTAACGATGGCACCACGCCCATCCTTCCTGCAACTGGAGCCACGCTGTGGTAGCTGGAGAAGGGACAGAGGGGGTCTGAATGCATGGAGAGAGAGTGTGTGTGTGTGTGTGTGACTCGGTCTCCTGTTTCTGCTTGTGTGCACGAGTGTACAGGTGCTCGGTAACAGGAGTCGGACCCCATTGTCCATTGTCCGGAGGGATTCTGGGTAGAAGGCACAGGCTGCAGCATACAATGGCTTGTTTCAGAAAAGCGGTGGCTCTTACCTAGAAAGAAAAAAAAAGAAAAATATGGAGGTTTACTTCTGCTCCAGCTCTGGATCAAACAGCAACAAGCTTTTCTGTGAAGTGAAGTAGCTGTATGGAGGAAGCAACCCGTGTGACAGCCTGCTCCTTTAAAGAAGAGACGATCATTATCTTAGCAGACGACTGAAACGGATAGGGGGGGGTGTTTAGTTCACTTTGCTCATTACCTGCTGGAAGAACAAGATGAGAAATACCCGTCTGACATTTAACTTAAACTGACATTTCACTTTCCCTCGTTATTCATCTCACAAATTGTGTGCAGGAGCTTGTAATTGTGCCAGAAACTCATGTTATAGAATCAAATTTGAGCAGTAACGTAGTACAAGTACAAAATGTCAAATATATATATGAAAACCTATATTAAATGAAAAGATATAACCTTACACTGACAGCTAGAGTTGTTTCCAAAGACACAAATGTTTCTCCAGCAATGATTTTCTTTATAGACGGGTTTAAAAGTGTTAGTATGTATGAAGTTTCTGTTGTTTGAGAGCACAGAAGTCCTCTTTCGTTCATCTAACCATGTGACACGTTCCCTCATGGATATTTTATTAGTAATGTCAACACGTGTGAAAATCCTGTCAGGTATGGGCCTGATGTTACACCGTGTACAGAAAACTTCACTCAGCACATAGCATAGCATTTTATTAATGCAGGATCAAGAGCATAATAAAGGCCATGGACCACGGTAACAATGTGAACTCTCCACCACCTAATTAAAACCCAGCACGTTCGCCAGATCATTAAATGCTAATAACCAATTATGCACCACGTCTCGATGAATGCAAAGAAAGAAATTAATCTTTTCACTGTTATTGACAAAAAGAAAAAATGTCAAAATGCTAAATGAACCTTCGGCGGATCAATTATTAACGTGTGAGCTACATTTTATTTTGATGCCGTTCTTATCTGTGATGTTACCGTAGCTGTAAAGTCATTTCATCCTAAAAAGAAATTCCAATATTTTCAGTGTTGTGGGGAAACTCCTTCACATTTTCTCTCGGCTCTTGCCTCAGCGATCGTCTGTGTTGTGCTCAGGACGAGGCTCGGACGTCTGCTCACGCTGACAGAACAGATCACATCATACCAGTTTCTCCCATTACCTCATGGGTTACCGCGGGTCGGTCTCAGAGTTCACTTTGTGATTTCAAAGCACGGGTTTTTATCTTGTGTGTGACCTTGGATATCTATATTTCTAGAAAGACTCCCTGCAGGGGAAATCAATATGACAGATTACATGGCTTCATAAGACCTATGTCAGGCATACGTTGAATGTCCTTTTGTTTCTGTGTTACAAAGTCCTCTTTTGTCTGTAAGCTTGTTTTTGTTCTGTGTGCAATCACATTTAAAAAAAAAGAAGGTATAATTCTGTTTTTGCTACCCTAGAATAAGTCTCTTATTTCCACTGTATACATGCTACTCTATCTGTAAAGTTCCAGTCTGCCAAGATGAGCAACTTTAATTTCAAATTTAAAGATGAGATCAATATTTATTTTCACTCCTACCAATCATGCAGTATCTCAGATGTCAACGTGCTCCAAATTAATTCATAGTACTTCAATAATACTGCTCAGTATGGACTGTAGCCTCTGGAGAGTACGTGCCGGAGGATCTGCTGTACCTGCACCAAAATCACTCGTTGCAATTAGTGCATGACACTCAGCTCTATGCGTATAGCATACATTATAGCGATCATATCGTTTCAGCCCTGTGATGAGCTGGCGACTTGCCTAGGGGTGGACCCTGCCTCTCGCCCCAAGTCAGCTGGGATAAGCTCCAGCCCTTACCGTGACCCTGATGAGGATAAGCGGCTACAGATAAAGGATGGATATCTTTTTTAGATTTTGAAAGTCATGCTGGTGGTGTGGCTCTCTAGATCGGTCTGTCCACCACTTTGTCACCCACTCGTCCAAATATGATCATTTCTGGCTCCAAAAAACTAAGAAGGCAACGGCTATAATGCCAAATGTGAAACTTCAGGGTGGCTGGGTGATCACACTCGGTTCAGCATGGATTGTAATAAGTTAGACGTCTAACACAGTTGTCTGTATGTAGCTTTAATTAATGATGACTGATGATGACAAAATTGCCGCATCTTTTTGTTTTCCAGCTCTGATTTATCGTTCCGTTTCCCGTATTCAGAGAAAAATTAACATTCAGCCACCTCGCTTGTCATTAAAAAGCACCTCCCTGATCTGATGTCAGGCTGACGGCATGCTTGATGACTGATAACGCTTGACAACAGAGCAACAAGGCTCCTGGTGTCAACTGTGGCGGCAGCAGCTAATATTTCTCACCGCGAGTTTGATTTCCATCAGTGACATGTTAACTGTCAGTCACTTTTATTTATAGCTGCTGGGGGAAGTTTCATCAGTTAGGTGCGTTGGCAGGTGGATGTCAGTGCACAGTTCAGCGTCTGACTCCCAGTCCGTCTGCTGCTGCTGCCGCCATCCCCTCCACCCCGGCACCAGATGTGCTTCACTCTTTTGGGAGTCCCACCTTTAGCACTGACTTTGAACACTGATAGGATTAGCAGTGTTGAGGCTTAGCACAGAGTCCTCGCCCGCTCTGCCATCTAACCCAATCAACTCTGAGTGGAGCGGAGATGAGAGGGAAGAGCTGCCATGCCGACACCTCTGTCCGCACGCTTTGATGCTGCATCCACTCACATGCAAGACGCAAAATATGATGCACTGAGCATGCTCAAAGCATGAGCTGAAATACACTGTATATGAGCATGTGTTGGATTCACAGCGCTGTAATTTGTTTATGAGGTAATATACAGCTAATGTGGTATAATAACAGTGTATGATGATTTGGATTTTAATACTCTAAGCGTGACATTAAGACTATAAGACTAATATCTGTGTTCAAGCGGCATTCTGCCTCCCTCAGCATCAGATTTAGACTTTTATAGTGTAGCGTCATTAGAATGGTATTTTGTGGCAGGTGTTATGGCAAAACAGACATCCTGTGTGAGGAAAGACTTTCCAGGAATTTCCAGGCCACATTTCTTTTGGAAAATCCGGCGTGAATGACTGAAGTAGGTCTGTACAACAGGAGGCACGACGCAGATAACATTCAACTGCACCCAGACGGCTGGTCTGTGTGTCACTGCTATACCCAGACAGAGTAGTACTGATACTAGTGAAGCTTTTTCTGATGAAAATATGTACGACTGCATATGTTAGATCACTCTCTAGTTATATGAAAACTCAGTTTGTTAAATGCATTCAAGTATTTTTAAAAGCCCCAATTTACTCCCAGTTTTGCAGCAGATAATATTAAATGTACGGATCATAGAGTTTAAAAATGAGCCCTAATGATGTGTCATAGATTCATCATCAGCTTCATTCAAGGCTCTACTAGGTCTCTGGTGAATTGATTTAAACTTTGAATTTGCTGCGTATAAATCAAACACAAGTTAAAAGAGTTGATAAAGTCTCTGAGGAGCCATGAGTTGAATTTATATTGACCTGTTGTCGTTGAAAACAATGGTACACTGAAATAACATTTAAGTGACAGTGATGAAGATTTCCATTCACTGAGAGCAGCAGGAAGATCAAACTGGATGAAGAAGTACTGACGCTGAACTGTGATCAGTGTCATATATCGCCATCAGTGTGGTAACGTCTGGCTTTTTGTCAGTGGTAGGGGCTGTAGTAACATAATTATAATCTCTCCAGCAACAACAATAATTACAGCATAAATATAGGTTCCCTCCGCAGGGGTTCATTCTATATTATATCCAGAAATGTCTGCAAAGACCGAGCTGACCCGCACCAAACCCTCCTGAGGGCCACACCAACCACACGCAACCTTATAATTAAGTGGCATAAGTGCTATTATTATCATACATTTTTCATATATTACTGTATGGCAGGCATGCTCATTATGACATGTGAGCCACACCTCGCGCCTTAACTCAGTCACTGGAAGAGAAACAGCGTTTTGTCTGTTTTGTCGCCTTGTATTTCACAAATGTCTCGCCAGTGACTCAAAGTCAGCCTCATCTCCAGATTCTACCGGGCCCGTCCGTGTGTTGCGTGAGCCTCACGTCATTGCGATTAATACTCCGTCGTGGTCCGTTTCGGTGGGCGGTGAAGTCGCGTGTGGGATGGACCAAATACGTGACGCTCAAGCAACGTGCCTCGGGCGGGCCGGTGGATTTACTCTTGTCTGGCAGCTTCTTGCTCGCTCACTCTCTCCTTTTCTCTTCGTAGCTTCCTCCATCAACGTCCTCTTCATTCTTTTCTCCTCTGCCATCATGTCCATAGAGGCTGCTGAGCTAACAGCAGCTACAGTTCACAGAGTGAAGTGAACTTTATATTATAGTGACCTAAAAGGTAAAATCGACACTAAAATCCTGAGAGTGTGGAACATGTCAGGTCTGGTTTTCTTTTTGAGCACTTGATGCATCAGCTCATAGATTAAAGGCTCATCCTTTAGCTGTTAACTGTCACATCCAAAGCACCAGTTACATTAACGGAGAAATAAATAGCACTTTCACAGTTTTTAAGGCATTTATGAGGCATGAAAAAAAAAAAACTTCATGTTGTGTTTGAACTTCATGGACAGCAATACAGTGTCTGCATAAGAATCCATAAACCTGTATACAGTCTGCTACATAAAGGATTTGTATATTTCCTTAACATAGACCGTCTGACATTCCTGTCTTTGTTCTGGCCCCCTGCCAGCCGAGAGCTGACACTGAGCAAATTGGTACTTTTCCATAAACAGTTCCTCACAGTTGAGGGATTTAACTTTATCAGAGACGGATGTCCCTCTGAATAATCCAGCCACAAGTAGCTCTTTGATAACTTGTCATGAATACTCGAGGGACTGCTTCTCCTCTGTTTCTCTTTTCTTCTTCTTTCTCTTGAGGCTAATACTCAGCAAATATCTCAGCCACGCTGATTTTAAAGCTCAATTTTCAACAAAAAAAAAAAAATTCTCCTTTTAACTCAGATCCACTGTAGGCCAAAAAAACAACAGAGGGCATTTTCCATTGTGTTCAGGCTGGAGGGGAAATCAAAGAGCAAACAGCAAAATAACCTTTTCCTCTCGGGACAGTGAACTCTGCTCGTCACTTCCGGCCTCCGAGAGCCCTTTTGTTTGTTTTTGATGCTCTCTGGGACCATGAGCTCACTAATTAGGATACGCGGTGTCTTCTGTAAGAGGGACAGACAGGATGTTATCAGAGGATGCTGAGGGCGCCCTGGTACGTGATAGATGATTAATTGTTTATCAGTCAGCTCATGATAGCAGGTTAGCTCTTCTTTATTTATTTGTTTGGCATGACGACGTCGTGTTTTCACTTCTCAAAGGTTTTTGGAATACACACATGGGAATTATTCTCAGTATATATTATAATTTGAGTTAAGATGAGAAGGTCTATCATGTTTTATACATAACGCCCCATAAAATCCCAACTATTAAACATTAGAGATGTGACTACGTTGATTCCAGTCCAGTCTGTGTGCTAAAGTAAACTATCACCAGCTTCGTATCTGTCATACAGACATGAGATGAGACATGGTGTTAGTTTTCATCTTCTTTGCATGAAGGCAAATTTTCCAGAAAGTCAAACTAAAGTCCTTTAAAGTTTCATTTCCAAAGCAAGCATGCCAAGTTTGTCCTTGACTAAAAACCGCACTATAAGACATCACACACTCAAAGTTACGGCTTCTTTCCGGCTAATGAATGCTCGATATTTGAAACCTAATTGTTGTAACAGAATCAAACTGTATTTGAACTCTAAAATCCTCTTTAAGAGCCTTGATCCTTCTGTAAAGATTATAGTTTGTGTCTGTGTGTGTGTGTGTTTGTGGCTGTGTTTACTAAGAGCATCACTGAAGTGTTGTGACATGGTGTGGGAAAACCACTACGCTTTCTCAGGATGTAACGTAATCCAGCCCCACATGTAGGCTCTGTTTCATGGTGGTTCTCCTTTTACAATTCATCCAAACCCATGGCGTTTTTCTTTTTTTTTTCTGGGCTCATTATCGTTGTCTCCATCTATTCTAGGAGTGATGACATAATCAACCCATGTCATGTTTTTGCAGTCGCTGGGGAAAAAGAAAAAAGGCCAAATATGAGCTGCTGTCATCAGATACCGTCACACAGAAACACATGATCCAGCCGAGGAGAGAAAGTTTCCGCCGCGTTCCTTCATCATTCATTCGGGTCAAATTAGCATGTTAAGCTGTTCAACATCTTCAATTAGCATAGCTACACGGTGGATGGCTCCGTCCTCGCCCCCACCCCTCACCCCCAACCCTATACATTATCAGCCTGTGTCAAAACAAGACGAATGCCTCTCCCTCTCTCACTGCCGAGCCCTTATCTTTTGATTTCAAGCACCATCCTCCTCCTCTCCGTCCTCGTCTTTTTCAAGGGTGCGCACGACTAGGCTCTTAATTATGGAGGAACCCATTTCCTACATCTTAAAAAGATATGTAACACCTAATAAAGCACTTAAAATAAGACTGAAGTTATAAATCCTAATGAGAAGAAGCTGTCAGAATCTAAAGAGATCCTCTGGGAAATTAAATGAACTTTAAAGGGAAAAACGAAGATTGGTCGACTCTGACCGTGATCGTGTCCTTCTGTGTTTTCACACACCTCATTCCTGAGGTTCTCTCTCTCTAATAAGGCTTTCGGATTTGTTCTACACACACACTGAGTTAACCATGCAAACATCAACATCTGCTCTCGCTAGTTCTGAGAGAAAGGAGGCGGACCGAATGCTGTGTGTGTGCATTGCACCATGGGAGGACCAAATGGCGTCATTATGGACCATCTTCGCTCCTTTGGCGCCAGACAAACCGCTTTCATCCCCCACAACAACAAAAACAAACAAGTCCTTCACCTGCCACATCATTAAAGTGTTACACACCACCCGGTCTGCTGTCTACCTGAAGGTCAGCTGCATCGTGCCTCGCTCAGCGTTTGTCTGAGAATCAGTCAAAAAGTTTGCAGATGATCACCATGTGTTAGCAGTTTTACTTCAGCCCGGCTTGGTGTTGGCTCAGAGCTCGCCGTTCGGCTGGCGGCAGCACAGATGCAATTATGGATCAAGGCACACAACACATGCTCTTCATGAGGTAGCGTATACGAAACATTCCCAGCATCCTAAAGTGCCGTCCTGGTGCACACAGCGATCATATAGCTGTCCTCGCCTCACTCATCTCCAGCACAATCCCATCTCTCTTGGTTTCACTTAAGCACCTGTCAACCTGCAGCCATGCCACCACATCTCTTTAATGGCTTCCACACACACACACACACAGTCAGTCACTGGAGACAACACATCTCCGTCCATCTTCCCTGACACAACAGTCATGTCATACCATGTTTCCCCATCTTTTGATTAAAGTGGAGGAATGATACCCAGATTGAAGGCTGCTGAGTTTCTATGTCAACACACTCATTCCCAGTGTGTGTGTAAGGTCATATTCTAGCAGCAGCAGCAGGAGGAGGAGGAGGGGAGTGTGGTAGAATAACCCTGGGCTGGATTCACTATGATCCAATGGTGTCCTGAGCAGATCGTCACCTGTCATCCGCCCGTATCGTCCGGATTGATCTGCACAGCACAATCAGTCTTCACCGTGTGACCTGCTCTGTGGTATGACTGCCTTCCCTCCCTCGCCGTTGACGCTTTGCGGTGTTTTGTGCAGCGTGTGCTGATGACAGCTCTGTGTCCCGCCGCTCACATTTTCAATAAATACAGGAAGCGTTGGCTCACGTATCCGTGTTAGTCAGAATGACGCTGATGAACGCAGGAAGGAGACACGGTTACAGGTCACAACCAAAGTGGCATGTTTATCACCGACTGGTCCAGATGGCGGCTTTTGTTGTGGATGACATGTTGACATTCGTTTTATTATGCACTGCATGAATTTGTGGAACATCTGGAAAGCATATAAATCCAGTTATTATGTTATGTATGTATGTAAAGTTGTTTGTTTACTGCTTTTGTAAAGTTATTAGCGTGTACATTAATCAGTTATGACTGTCAGCTTCTTTAAATCACAAATACTGTGTGCACTCATTACACATCAACCAGATACGATGGTGGAGAAATTGTGATTGTTATCACGCCACAGAGAGTCAATATTTTTCCATGTGAGAAATGTTTAGATTTTTAATATGTACTTGTGTCCAGGTGAGATGTCCACACTCAGCTACAGTACCTGAATGCAACCAAAGCCTGCTCAGACATGATTGATCAATATTACTCAGACAAATGGAAAACATAATTAATCCGATGCCAAAATCTTTGCCTCTGTTTGTAGAGGTTTCACCTTGAAGTCCGCCTGTTCTCAGGAGTTTGGTCAACTTCCAGTTTAAACTCCCGAGGATGAGAGTTTGATCCTGGTGTATTGTTGAATTATTCCAAACCTATATTTCACTCTCCAGCACTGACATCGTAAGAGCACGTTGGTAATGAAACTGTCTAAGAAATTGTTTATTTTTGGAACAATGACCAAACTATAAGTATTTTTATGCATCATTTGCTGATAATGTTACTAACTGAAGATCAGCGAGCCGGTATTTAAATGTCAGTAGTGTGACCTTTGTACTCGTCATGACCCTAAAGCTGTTTACTGTATCCAGGGTGACATTTCTTGCTTTGTCTAAGAAACACACTGTCTCGTGTCCCCTATGACTGCTCGGTGCACACATGCCTTGTCATCAGCGCTTTGCAGACTGCTCCGAACGCTGCTGTGTTGATCCTCTTACGGTACTTTATACAAAAGGCAAAGCAAATCTGTGTAAATCTGTCTATAAAGTCATGTTCAGACTTCTATACACAGCCAGCAGAGAGTGATAAGTGTGTGTGTGTGTGTGTGTGTGTGTGTGTGTGTGTGTGTGTTATTTCCTGTCTGACCCGACACTTGGACTTCACTTTAGCGGTGCAACCAAGACAAACAGGCTAATCCTGGAATAAAGCTCTATCACAACGCTATCAGGAGGCCCAGCTTTTTCCTCCATGCTGCTATCCATACAATGCAGAGGAAGTGTGTGTGTGTGTGTGTGTGTGTGTGTGTGTGTGTGTGTGTGTGTGTGTGTGTGTGTGTGTGTGTGTGTGACGCTGTCTCTTTTTTTTTTTAAATAGATGTGAACTTTTGGCTCATTTGTTTTTTCTCTTGAAAAGATTGTCCAGTCCAGTGAACAAAAGCAGAACAGTTCTAAACTTTGGCTTGTTGTTCGGTTGCAGTGAGACGTCGCGGTCGTTCCAAAGCTCGATTGGAATTGAGGTGTCGTTGTTTCTGCCACCTGATAAGACTGATTGTGTTGGAATGGACGAGGTTGGCTTTTTATCAGCAGAGTTCAATAAGAGCCTCGGGCTCTGTCACCGGACAGATTTTTACTCATTTCTTCTTTGCATCAGTTCCCATGGTGTCTGCAACTGCTATCAGAAACCTGCATATCATGTTGTAGAAAAATCTTCAGGATTGTGTCTGTTGTTTGTTCCTCACAGAGATTATTATGATGTAATTATTACAGTCAGACAGGGTTCATGTAAACACTGTAATATGATTACGTTTGCATGATTATAATTAAATAACCATACATTTAGCAAATGATATGTTGAAGTGATGCACTCTTTTGTGTACGTGCTGTAGAAGCTCAGGTTATGTTTGAATATTAGTTTCGCGCAGACTAATTATGTTTTTGTTGCGTAGGCTGCTTTTAAAAACAGGACACAGTTAACGAGGAGTGAAGAGGTTGGCATTTTTTCAGAGCACAGCAACAATGGATTCAACAGATTTCCAACTATTGTTTCCAAGAAATGTATCACTGTGCTGGGCGATCAGTCAAATAGTCTTTTTATTTTAAATGTATGACAGTGGCCAGCACTGATAATGAGTGTGCTGTTCAGGTTCCACTTTATTTCTTGCTAGTGGGCAAACTGCAACTAATGAGCAATAAAAAAAAAGTTGCATGAGTGAGTAATTTTTTAAAATGCTGACGATGTAGCTCAACCACAATCCTGATTGGTTCAGACTTCTGTCAGATGATCCTGCTCCTTTAGCGGTAAGATTCATAATCTGACCAGTTCCAAGCCAAATGAAGTAAATGAAGTACTCATGACTGGATGACCAATAAGACACAGAAAAGCTTCATATTCCTGATTTAAAAAATACAATGTTTTCATTATGATGGGGGATAGAAAGGGGGGACAGTTTTTTCACAGTGTAACACACATGAAAGCAGCACTCTCAGGTAGTTTGTGAAGGAAGGAGTCAACCTCAAAGATCACTTTCTCTCCAGCATGACAGCTAAGCATTAACACACTGCGTCGTACCGGTCAAGGGCTCATAGCCTAGCAACAGGCTTTGACAATGACACGTATCGATTCATTGATTTTAATGATTGACAAACATGCACACAAGCCAGTATTGATATCATGCTACAATTACAAGAGCATGGCTTAGAGAGGGAGAGATGAGAGTCAGACATACTGTGGGAGGTGAAAGGGACGAGAGAATGCTGGTGTTCTGAAGAGAACGTGAAGTTACAGGTTGGTCTGCTTGTTGAGGTCACTTACCAACAGTTGACCCTTTCAGACTTTAAAAGCTCCTGCTATAGTCAGTAGTCATAAAGATACATAATAAAAAGTCCACGCTGTAGATGTTGAACTATATTGGTGGATGTGGAAAGTTTGACCTACTGGTGGCGCTAGAGGAAAGGTTAGAGGATCACCGAAGTCATTAGGATTCATCCTCTGGGTCTGAACTAAATTTCATGTCGAACCGTCCAACACTCGTTGAGACATTTCAGTCTGGACCAAAGATTGAGACGGACATGCTCGGACAAACGTCGCAATCAACTTATGATCTAATTTTATAGATATTTTTAGGAAACAGAAGGAAAAACGTTGAAGGGCATCTGATGCGAGGACAACAGTACCTTCCACACAACGAAGGACACTGCAGACCCACAAACCCTCTCACATTTACTCAGTCAGTTCATTATGCATCCCAAGACACGTATGCAGCTGTGAAGGGAGTAGAGTGTAGCATTAGAGATGTGCATCATTAGATGGAAAAGCATATAAACATAAACTAGTTCTTAAACACACACACACAGATTTCTGCAGCTACAAACACACACACACACACACACACACTGCTGACCCTCCTGGCCTCATACTATCTCTGTTCCCCCAATTAAGCAGATGCTTCCCTCCTGCTCTCCTCTCTCGCTCTCTCAGTGTATCCAGCTGATGAGTAGCTGGTAGTTTTTGCAGCCCGAGGACAGAGACGACACATTCTTCTCTCCAAGAGTCCCACCGCTGCGTCTCTCCTTTAATTATACTGGAGTTGTGGCTGTGGCACAGTTATCAGATGATGAGCTCTGCCTCGATCTCTCGCCCTGAGCCGTCTTGGTGAACGAGAAGCTTTATGTGTGCGTGTGTGTGCGTGTTTGAGTACTCTTGTACTTCTGTCTTTGTGAGGACCGTTTGTCTTCATAGCAATAGTAAGATTCAGAAAATGTAATGTATGTGTAATGGAATTACTGCAGCATTATTTCTGTGCATGTGAGGAGTGAGTAGATGTGTGCTCATTTTGCCCCCAGGGCCCCCTAGTGGGTTAATCAAACCATGGCCTGTGACAAATATGTATTTAATAAGATACCTGAGCATCCTGATATGGATTTGAATTATTTTTCCAAGTCTGTATTTGTTTTGCTATTCCCCTCCTGAAGCCTGTTGGTGTCACACAGATATAAAAGCTTTTGCCTTGAGTGGAACTTCAGGAACAATTCAGATTTTAAAGCAGATGTTTGGACTTGATCTGATTACATGTGGACTGTGTCGTTCTGTACCGTACCCCTCTCCTCTCTATTCTCACTTTTTTCCTCATCTATTATTCATGAAGAAATGTTTTTGTTCTGTCTCGGTGTGTAAACGTGCTGCTAATGTCGCACATGACAAAAAAAAAATCTCAGAGGAACTAACCCACACTGCTGTGGAAGGAAACACAGAGAGAGCAGCAAAGGACCAGAGGTCCAGCACGCTGCTGTGTTAAGAAGGGAGAGTGATTGGCTAACTGGATGCAGGTGGTGTGCCAATCACTCTCACCTGATGCACCACGCCCCTCCTCCACAATTGCATTTAAATCCAGTTAAAACCTTTTTTCTGTTTTAGTGAACTGTTGATTAATTCTTCAAACCAGGCAGGAAAATGCAGGTCACTCCCCTAGTTGATGCAATTAAATTTCCACAGATGTTTCCACAAATAAATTAATTTCAGAAGAAGTCTTTTGTTCTGTATGTTGTTCGGTTTTATTGTTGGTGGGTTTGTGCTTAATTAAATTTTCATACACTGCATGTACGCATCGGAGGTAAAGTGAAAGCATTTAGCGGCGAGTGTGCGATGTTAGGTGTGTGACTAAATAATTCAGCGCTGAATAGAAAAGAGATTTATGTTCCTGTAAATGTTTAACTAATGTACAACACATTAAAGGACATAATACGTTAGAGGTTAGAAAGGTGTGTGCAGTCAAACAAAAGGGCAAGTAGTGGAAAGAACCAGGAATTTTTTTGACACGTGATGGACGTTTGCCCCAAATGTCACAGCCCTTCTTCTTCTTAGAGTCACACCTTCGTTAGACTGAACGGCACAGACGTTGTTGTACACATACTCAGTCTTTACAGCTGTGACAGGATCTTTGATGTTCATTGTGTAGGACTCATATAAAAAGGCGTTACCTTTATAACTTCAGATCTTGTCTCATAATCATCAGATTCACACTTCAGCATCAACGTAATCTAGATTATTTCCGTCTGCACAGTGTCAACAGAAACTCCTAGCAGCCAGGAAGAAAAGAAAAGAAAAGAAAACAGAAGTTGTCGATTTTTAAAGTGTGACAATCAAACATTCATCGTCAGTTTTCACCAGATTAGCCGAGCAGTGGAGAACAAAGCTTGACACAGCTGTTATTTTTAATTCATGATGTGATATTGAGACTGGTTCCTCGTGTGACTTGACTGAAGAGCTGAAGTTAGGCACCGTCTTGAAAGTGCAACGTGCAAAGAGCTTTTAGGATTTCTCATTTCATGTTTTCTGTCAGACTCTCAAATTGTATTTCTGTGACTAGATGATCCATCGGGGCAAACACATGCGACATGCGGACAGTTTGTCATTTGATCTAACTCCTCACATGCGCTCGCATATTTCCTGCTGCTTTGATGACAGAAGAAGAACCTCCAATCCACAGTCAGATCTGGTCGGGATTTGGATAAGCCGTCCCATGAGTTGGTTCAGTGGTTTATCTGACTGAGAGAGCTTCACATCTCCACCCAGCCTCCAGAGAGAGGACTCAGTCGTCCTCCACAGGGACTGAACTATTTCTCGCTGCTGATCATCCAGATTATATCATCGTTTCCCCTTCTCCCCTCTGCCTTTTCACACTCTTGTCATCCTCTCTCATCTCCTCTCAAAGTTTAATGAGGCTGTTGGAGAGTTTGATTCGTTTCTTCTTTACAAATAACATGAACTAATATTTTTGAAATTAGTATGCAGAGCGTGACTTCTCAGCATCTTACCTACGGCGTTCTGATTGTCCATCTATTCGTCCACCTCTCTCGCTTCAGACGTTTACTCAAAGTGGCTGATAACGCTCTCAGAGGAGGAAGTGAGCGACCCACTCCACCCATCTTTTTAGCATCAAAGATGCCAGTTAAGGTCACCCCCACTCCATCAAAAGCTTCTTTGCTCCTGCTTTATCTACAGCCAAGTCTCTGGAGGTAAACATGCTGAATCAGAAAGTGTTTCCTGTAATTAGAAGATTTGCGCGGACAGAAACGAACACGGCGAGCGATTTTCAGAGGAAAGAAACTCAGGCTGTGTTGTGCCTTCATAGTGCTCAGAGGAACGCCAACCAACTCATGTGTACAATATACACCTGAGCCCGGGAATTAGATGACAGTGTCACCTGAGCTCTTCAACGCTATTGGCTCATAAAATAAATCATAAATACATTAACGTGATTAAGACGGTGCTTTTTTTTGTCCCCACAACACTGAACTCAACACACGCTGACTGTCTGTGGGTGATTTGGTTGCTTTCCAAAGAAACTTTTTTTTGTGTGTACTCTCAGTGACATCATTAGTATATTCGGAGCCTTTGCTGAGCCATTGTTTTGCTACCAGGAAAAAGTCATTGCATTCAAAGAGTTGCAGTGGAATTGTGTTTAATATCCTGCTCTTTTAAATAGAATTGTTTTGGATGAAACAGCTTTCAGGAAAACCAGCATACTGGATATATATATATATGTACACACATAATAGAATACAGTAGAAACATTCTGGTAAACAGGTTTTAGCTGTCGTACAGTGGTTGTCATTGGGGAGGCAGTAGCTCAGTCCATAGGGACGACTTAGGAACCGGAGGGTGGACGGTGGACTGGTTGAAGAGGTGCCGGTTCACCTCCTGGGCACTGCTGAGGTGCCCTTGAGCAAGGCACTGACCCCCCTAACTGCTCTCAGGGTGCCGCTCTGTGTGGCTGCCCGTCACTCCACCATCTCTCTCCACATTTGCATGTCTTCGAGCCCTTTGTCGGGTAAAAAGGCATTCAGGTATAAAGTATGTATTCATTGCATTGCATTGTTGTTGGTTTACATGTGACATTACAACAGTCCGTTGTATAGAACAGTTTGTCTGTGTCTTTAAAGAACAGTATATTCAGTCTGTAGTGCGTTCCTCTGGGTGGTTCAGTAGTTTTACTCACAAGTTGCTAATCTCACAGCAGTCAACAGACGCTGATGTCCAATCACGCAGCAGTCGCATGTGTTTCAGCGTGTGGCGATCCTGATGTGGTCTAAAAAGTATCCACTTCCCCAAGTGTTTAAGGCATGATGAATAAAGCTCGTCCTGACCATGAAACATCTCGTTAAACCAGCTAAATTCTCACATTATACTTCCAGTGAGACCCACCCAGACCTCATTACTCCCTTCATACCCTCACACTGAATCAACTCGGCCCCATCTGCCCTGCCATCAGTCACCATGGAATATTTAAAGCCAATCCCAGAGTGAATTCCAGACCTGCCACAGTGGGAAAGATAAAGCCTCACTGACCAAATTAAGAATGAGGAGTGGATGTGTGGGAAGTTTTGTATGCACACTATAAGTCAGTCACGGCAGTTTTAGAACAAAGCCTTTTTTTTTTCAGCCAGCAAGCATCATATCCATGAGAAGCCGGGCT